>NC_092358.1:20445831-20768331 GCF_030848805.1 Temnothorax longispinosus
TGCGTCATACATCGTCACCACGAAAATACATTCATCCTCTCTTTCGGATATGTCCTTAGCTCTTTCACCGTGTTTATACGGCACTTGAAGCTTCATGCATCTTTAACGTGCATCGATTCGAACGAGACGTGTCACACATTCGCGATCGATCAATGTGTGCACCGATGCGTGGAAAGAAGTTACCTCTTGCGGTGAGCGCGCGCGCGACTCTGGTAAGATATGTATATGTTATAGTCAAAGCCCGAAACGCAGGCATTCCTAGGATTGACTAGTCAATCCTGGGGAACGACCAAGCGTCTTGGTCAAAGCCCGAAATAAGTTTTGCGTTTCGGCTTTTGACTAGTCAATCCTAGGAATAACTAATACGGCTAGTCAAAGTTAGAAACTAAAGAAAAATTATTTCGGACTTTGACTAGTCAATCCTAGGTGTGGCTTAATTCGGACTGTGTGACTGTTAACAAATAAAATCAAGATTTTTTTTACTAAATTAAGTTCTTATTGTTATTAATGCCCCGCGACGCGAGATATTAAACGTTAAAGTTGACAGGAATCATAACCTGATTCCTGTCATACCGACGAGATGCAGCGACCATGAGCGACTACGACCATGCCCTGTGGCCACACGCGCATGCTCAGTAGCCGCACGCGTATGTAAAATTGCGCCAATTTTAAACTTAAACGAGGTGCCACAGGGGTTCATGACGCGCTTTACAACTTAGCATGTACTTTAAGTTGTAAAGCGAGTTCCACGCTTTCAACCGCGGGGGGGTGCGAGGGGGGGGCCGAAGGCCCCACCCTTGCACCGCCTCGTCTGTGTGTGTGTGTGTGTGTGTGTGTGTGTGTGTGTGTGTGTGTGTGTGTGTGTGTGTACGCAAAACGAGGTGCCACATGGGTTCATGACGCGCTTTACAACTTAGCCTAAGTGGTTGAAAGCGTGGAACTTGCTTTACAACTTAAAGTACATGCTAAGGTGTACTGACACCTAGGATTGACTGGTCAAAGTCCGAAGTGATTTTTCTTTAATTTCTAACTTTGACCAGCCGTATTAGTTATTCCTAGGATTGACTAGTCAAATGCCGAAGTGATTTTTCTTTAGTTTCTAACTTTAACCAGCCGTATTAGTTATTCCTAGGATTGACTAGTTAAAAGCCGAAACGCAAAACTTATTTCGGGCTTTGACCAAGACGCTTGGTCGTTCCCCAGGATTGACTAGTCAATCCTAGGAATGCCTGCGTTTCGGGCTTTGACTATAACATATATACGAGTCCAACGCAGCGCAGTGCACCATTAATTGCACGACAAATATTACCGAGGTGCGGAATTCGGATTTATTTTTCACACAATGCTCGTTCTCTCGCGATTATTTCTTCGCCGTTAAACTACACAAATGTAATACAAAGTGGATACAAAATATCAGCCAACTGTCAAAAATTGTATCTAGAATTGCGCGAGAATGCATAACACTTTAAATACCATAGTAGACATACTTTTTTATAAATTTTGTATGTCTTCAGCTTTTTGTTTAAATAATACTTTTGCAGACGTGTGTAACATCAGACATTTCTTATCTATAATTTTCGACATTTAGCTTATATTTAATTTTCATTCATTAACAATAAGAACCTCGCTCATTTTATTAGGGGGTTTTGGGCCATGAACGCACACACTTGACGTCTATATGCATATGTAGAGGAGGTTGACAGAAATAATAATAACATATAGTCTCAAGTCTCAAAAACGTGGGAAAAGATACTTTCTTTTTTAGAGTGTGAATTTTGCATATGTAATATTAGTTGACACTAAAAACGTTACACTATTTAATTTAAATATTATAATATCATTAATTTTATATAAAATAATATATTTTATAATATCGTCCAGACGTCTTTGCGCTTAAGGCACTTTCCCGTAAACGAACAAACTTATCCCTGGTAACCATCTCCGATAGAAAACGATTAAAAATGGCTATATGTATCGTTTTTAATCGTATCTTATCGGTTCTATCGTTGCATATTTAGAAGACAGATAAAACATTAATCGAATCGAATCGGTTTCTATCGTTTTAGATCCGAATAAGAAAATAACTATACAAATTTTATAGTTATGAATCGTTTTCTATATGTACAATTATTGCCCGTCTGAATCAATCGTATATACACGATATAATATATATATCGTTATTTATGGTAATAATTTTACCGTATGCATTAATACGGATATATAAGAATAAAATGATAAACATCTCATCGATATTTATATGACTTAACCGAACCGATACATCTATCGTTTCTTATTAGGATTTTCTGACATACAACTTATCATCTTAAATTCGGGCAGAGTACGATTTCCGAGGCGCCCAGATTTGACTGTGGTTTCTGGTAGTATTTCTTACGCTGAACAAAAAATTATATAGGTCTTAGGGCTAACTGCTCTAGTTTTCGAAATATGCAATATTAGTTAAAAAAAAAAAAATTATTCAGTTTACACCCCTATAATGTATCACTTGAATTTTAATGAATATAAGTATGTATTAAATCTTCGCCTTACTAAACAGATGAGTCTACAATATACTAAAAATATTAATACTGAAAAGATTAGCGAGGCCCCGTACGCAAGGTAGGACGTTCCATTCGAGATGATATTCTTTCGGCGTATAGATTAGTGACGCGCTTTAAAAGTATTTAAGTGTTTAAAGCGCGTCAACTAACCTATGTAGGGCACACATGTGTGTGCTCTGCTTTAACGAAAATCACAACTTCTATAAAGCAGGACATACACACACGTGTGTGTGTGTGTGTGTTTGTGCCCTGCTTTACCGAAAATCACAACTTCTATAAAGCAGAGCATACACACATGTGTGTGTGCCCTGCTTTAACGAAAATCACAACTTTTATAAAGCAAGACATACACACGTGTGTGTGTGTGTGTGTGTGTGTGTGTGTGTGTGTGTGTGTGTGTGTGTGTGTGTGTGTGTGTGCTCTGCTTTAACGAAAATCACAACTTCTATAAAGCAGGACATACACATGTGTGTGTGTGCCCTACTTTAACAAAAATCATTAAACAGTTAAATACTTTTAAAGCGCGTTACTAATCTACATAGGTTAGTTGACGCGCTTTAAACACTTAAATACTCAAAGAGTTTATGTGTTAGAAAGTATAAATATAAAATACGATAATATATTATATCTAATAATTAAAAAAGTAAAGATTTATATTATATTTATTTTGAGCTTTAATACTGCTTATCTCGAAAACTAGAACAGTTAGCCCTATAAGATCTATATAATTTTTGTTCAGCGTAAGAAATACTACCAGAAACCACAGTCAAATCTGGGCGCCTCGGAAATCGTACTCTCCCTTCATCTTCTTTACGGCAGCAAATCGGTTCGTTTTCTATCGTATATCAATGATATAAATTGAATTGTTTGAAAACCTTCTACTTTATATATGTTTTTATAAGGTTAAAACGATATTAAAACGATTTCATCGATATTTATACAACTTAAACGAATCGATACATCTATTGTTTCTTATCAGGATTTTTTGACATACAACTTATCATCTTCTGTACGGCAGCAAATCGGTTCGTTTTCTATCGTATATCCATGATATAAATTGAATCGTTTGAAATCCTTCTACTTTGCATATGTTTTTATAAGGTTAAAACAATAGACATCTCGTCGATATTTATACGGACTTAACCGAACCGATACATCTATCGTTTTTTATCAGGATTTTCTGACATACAACTTATCATCTTCTTTACAGTAGCAAATCGGTTCGTTTTTTATCGTATATCAATGATATAAATTGAATCCGCATCAACCAATCGGCGATTAGTTTGCGACAATGTCGCTAGGTCGCGCATGATGGAAAGCGCTTCTCGTATTTAAAATACATCCAGTCATAATATATAAGCAGACCCCTTGCGAGGCAAAAAGCAGAGAAATCCAGTATCGTAACTGGAGGAATCTCTTCCTATAAGGACCTCCTGGCGGTAGCCGCTCCGGACTAGCGCCAGGAGTCGGAGGCTCGATCCAGAGCAGAGGTCTCCGACTCCTGGCGCTAGTTGCCCCGTTCCCGACGTTCTTCAAAATGATAAAAACCGATTGAAAGAAATAAATCGGTATGAATCTGATTCCTATTCGTAACGATTGAAATGGATTGACTAAAACCGATTCAAACGATTCATTAACCATATTAAAAACGATAGAAACTGATGTGCAGTTGATAAGACATTTACGATAGGATCCCAATTAAGTATTTTGTAACGTGAGTTTCTGATGGAGTATCGTAAATAAACGATTCACTAACCGCATTAAAAACGATAGAAACTGATATGCAGCTGATAAGACATTTACGATAAGATTCCAAGTATTTTGTAACGTGAGTTTCTGATAGAGTCCCGGGAAAAAATATTCATATATGATCATATATAATCATATATGATTGGCCATATATGGTCAGATATGGAAATTGGCCAGATCTGAAGATATATGATCTGGTATTATTGTATATGTTAATATCTGATCAGATATGATCAGGTATGATCAGATACGAACTGACACAGTTCAATCTGGACATATATATTTAAGTAAGTTTCAGAACATTGTTATATATATTTTTAAAAGTTATTTTTTAAGTGTGCCACTTTATTATAAAAGTGGACTCCACGATACAACTGATACAAAAATTGTGCCGCTTCATAGCGCGAGACAGTGTCGTGTCTTTTGATACCATTCTTATAACACTGTTGGTCAAATTTTAAATACGAGAAACAGATCCCATCGAATGCCATCTATCGGATACTATGAGATGCAATATCTGATCTGATCATATATAATCTTATATGACTATATAAGTTCATATATGATTATATATGATTTTCAGTTTAAATTATAAGATATTATGTTTGCAAAATAATACGATTAATATATTTATTTATAAGAACTATAATATATATTATATAACAGTATTTTTCACGAAAGTAAAATTTCATTGTTTATAAAAATATTTGATAAAAATTAATATGTCAATTAAAAAAGATTAAGTGTCTTATGCAAAATTAGAAAAAAAGAAAAATTTAAAATAACACAAGCAATGAGATGCCGTTTTTGGTCGAAGTGGATCTGGGTGCTTAATAATATTTCACAATATCAATTATTATTAAATACATTTTTCAGTTTTTTAAACTGCGTGCCAATATGGACTTTGTCGGACTTAAAAACACACACACATATATATATATATATATATATATATATATAAACGCTCTATATATGGGCATGTAAAACTTATATCTGTTTATATCTCATTTATATATGTTTATAAATGTCAAATATGAATATTTTTTCCCGGGATGATATAAAATGTCCGGGAAAAATATTCATATCTGACAGTATATGAACATATATAAATGAGATATGAACAGATATAAGTTTTACATGCCCATGTATAGAGCATATATAATCATATATGGTGATCAGAATTATATATGGCGATAGATAACCATATATGATTACATATGCTCTATACATGGGCATGTAAAACTTATATCTGTTCATATCTCATTTATATATGTTCATATACTGTCAGATATGAATATTTTTCCCGGACATTTTATATCATTATATCCCAGTCTGGTCATATATACATCGCGTCTTGTCATATATGATCATGTACAGTGCCGATATAGTTATGTATGACTATATATAATTATATCTGATAATACATGGCCAAACATTCTTTATATACGATCATGTAAGGCCAGATACGATTATGTATAGTGTCATATCTGCTACACATAATAATATGTCTGACCATATATGAACTTATATGATCAGATCTTGTGTCATGTATAATATACGATCTGATCATATATGGCAATAGATAACCATATATGATTATATATGCTCTATATATGGACATGTAAAACTTATATCTGTTCATATCTTATTTATATATGAACATATATGAACATATATAAGTTTTACATGTTCATATATAAATATATACTGTCAGATATGAATATTTTTTCCCGGGGTACCGTAAATAAACGATTCACTAACTATATTAAAAACGATAAAAACTGATGTATAGCTGATAAGACATTTACGATAGAATTCCAAGTATTTTCTAACGTGAGTTTCTGATAGAGTACCGTAAATAAACGATTCACTAATCGTATTAAAAACGATAAGAAATTTTTTATCGTTTTCTATCGTTGGCCGTTATCAGGGATGGGTTTGTTTGACTAAGTCACGCCTGGTTTGCTCTTTTTGGACGAAAGAAAAAAAACACTCAAACGCAAGAATCACACTACCATCAGAGCATATTGAAGTAATTTTTATATCATTTTCTGACAGTTCTGACGGTAATAATGACGAAGATATTAAGACTGATAATTGAATCAGTCATAACTTCTTCCGCCCACCATCCCAGAACTTAAACTTATTTTTCTAATGATGTACACAATAACAATACCTACGAAATGGCATATGATTCAATGTTGTGCGCCAATGGTCCATTTTGGGCAAGGTCCTTTTTTCTTGAATTAATAAATTTAATTCATTGGTATCGAACCAACTATTGCTAAGCTGTGGCTTAAAAAAAAAATCTAGTCCCAGCTATTCTTGGTAAACGAAAGTAGTCCGTATATCCACACTCAGGTTCCTATAGTTCCTTGAGATGAGGCAATCAACTTTTGATATATACCAAGCATATCAGTAGAACTATGCCTCACACATTTGCGTGTTAAACAGAAATCGATTCAAAATTGTCGCATGATAGTACATATATATTTAATAAAGCAATTAAGTTTGATCGATCATTGCAGAAAAGACACGCAAAAGTAAAACTCGCGGTAGTACGTCATGCAAACGCTCGTCGCAAGGTCTTACGTTTCTGAAAAGTTATTTAAAGTAACGTTTGAATATTTTCGCTGCTGTGTGGGAGTCCCTTCTTCTCTAACGAGTTATACGTTTTGGTTAACCCTTAAGTGCATAATTTGCATATATGCAAAGTGACTTTTCGATGCTCCGTGATCGCTCTCCCTTATGAAGTTCAAACTGAAAACGCGCGATTTTGCATATTTATAAAGGGCCTTTTGACTCTTTTTTCCCTTTTGAATGGAAAAGCATAAAGGGCCTTTTCCATCTGTAAAAAGTTTAAATTATTAGTAAAGAAGAATTTTTTAAATATTTTTAAGGATTTCTTAAGTAGTCATTATATTTATTTAAATACTCAGAATGCCACGAAAAATTGCGCACTTAAGGGTTAAAAAAGTTGACTTCTGCGGCGATTGATTCGATTCATCGAAACGCTAATGAAGTACAAAGTTGCGACAATGCGTACAGAGCCAAAACTTGGGTGAGTTCGCGATGTCTACTTCATGCAATGACAATACTGCTTCATGCCGCGATTTAGACACCTGGCGCTCACAGCATATGGGTTGATTCTGCTAACTTCGCTGTCGGATAGAGTGTAATTGCCGTCGCCGTGATATCTGATGGTTACCTCGAAGTTCCCGTTGCCGGGTGCCGTCTGAATCATATAGAAATACGCGACGCTGGACGGGCTATCCGTGCCGAAGTCGATCATTTGGCTCACCCGGTGCACCTTCTTCAGCTTGAGCCGCGCGCACAGTCGCCGACCCTTCTTGTTCTTGTAATTTTTCACGATGCTCTCAACATGATCCAGGAACTTCTGCACACCACCGGAGGCGATCCTGTCGTTGACGTTGATCGACTTGAAGGCCGTACAAGTGCACCAATGATAAGCCACACCCGCGTCCTGGCAACCCCTCTCTCTGGGGACGGGGGTGAAAAGGGACTGACAGGTGGAACATCCCGAACTAGAATCAGCGTCGCCACCTCCGACGGCGAGGACATCGCGTAGCGTCTCGTAGAGATCGTACGGCGAGGTGAGTCGATTCTGATTCACCGCGAGGGCTCGATGGGCCTCGGGATTCTCCCGGCGGAACCATTCCGGCAGCCAGATGTAGATGTACGGCAATCTCTCTCCTCGTACCAGCCGACGAAGGTGTTGCGAAACTCACCCCAGCGCATGCCGTGGTCGCTCAGGAAGACTATCATCGTATCGTTCAGTATTCCCTCCTGTTCCAGAAACTCGAATCTCTTCAACACACGATTATCCATGGACG
Organism: Temnothorax longispinosus; assembly: GCF_030848805.1. NCBI lineage: Eukaryota > Metazoa > Arthropoda > Insecta > Hymenoptera > Formicidae > Temnothorax > Temnothorax longispinosus. Next base: position 20,453,993 of record NC_092358.1, read on the forward strand.
AGATGCTGTTCATGTTATCATGGCTGATCGTGTTCGTCCAGAAGAAACCGAAATACGGCGCGCTGACGAAGGTCTGGGCAAAGTTCACAGCGTAGTCGAAGATCCGTTCGAAGCTCAACTCGGGTCCCGTACAGTATTTCATGTTGAATCTGTAAACAGCGCGAAAGGAAATCTCTTCAGTCGGCAAAAAAAATCAGGTTTTTAGATGATATAGATATAAATAATCTTTATATATAAAACAAAGTCGGGTTAGTTACACCATTTATAACTCAAGAACGGCTGGACAGATTTGAAAGTATTGTATATGAAGTAGGGGTAGAATTTCCCAGGGAGTGATTTAGGCTGTATAGTTTTTCGTTACCACGAAAAAAAAAAAAATTAATCTAGAAAGATATCCAGGGAGAGGGAGGGAGGGAGGGGGAGGGGGAAGGGAAGGAGAAGGAGGAAGGGGGAAAAAAAGAGAGAGACTATTTGCGTGTCTTAATACACATGTTCTCCGGGGCGAAGCCCGGCGGGGCATGCTAGTAATTATATAAAACTTTGTTACCTTTTCTTGATTTTGAGAAGTTTCTCGCTGGCTAACATGTACGGTCTCAAGTAGTAGTCCGTAGGCGGCTCGACGAAGCCGACCTTGAGGTAGTTAAACGTGTTCAGGATGGTCTCATCCTCGCCGTAGGCCGTGACGTAGCCGGCGTTGCGGAAGTTGTGCCAGAGGAAGGGGCAGTTGTCGAGTTTGTAGGCCACTGTCGGCTTGCACCGCGAGTACGCCTGCTGCGGCGTCTGACCGGTTAAGATCGCCATCAGATTCGGAAACGTGTTATCGCCGATCTTGTTGTAGCCCTTTAGGCCGATCCAACCGGTCTCGCGCAGGTATCGCTCGGTCTTCGGCATGGCCCGGTAGAAGTTCAGCCGGCTGACACTGTCGATGCCGAGGATGAGCACGCTTAACTTCCTCGAAAAGTTTCCGGATTGACTGCCGTTGTGATCTATGCGTTCGCGTACCTTCTCCGGGTTCAGGATCGCGTGAACGTTCTCGTACACCGTATTCACCGTAGCCGACAGCTTCGCGTTCTTCGTCTTCGTCTTGGGCTTCGACTTCGTCTTCGCTTTGCATGACACGTACGCCACCTCCACTTCGCGCGGAAGCATCACTTGTCCCGTGAAGTTCTCGCATTGCTTGACTCTATTGAGAAGAAATGATCGACAAGTGTTTTTCAGGAAAAATTTCAATTGGCCAGTTAGAGGTAAACAGTAGGTACAGTTGTTGGCCACTCTACAATGATTGGCCACATCTTAAAAATATAAAGATTTTAAAATGTTTTTAATTATAAAAAATAATAATTATAATATTTTTGTATTTATAATTAAAAACTTTTATATAATAGTATTTCTTGATAATCTTTAATTTTTTAAGATGTAGCAAATCATTGTAGAGTGGTCAACAACTGTAATGTTTACCCCCTATAGCTTACGACTTTAATCGTTTCAGATACGGTTTTTTTATTGCATCAAATAAATAGACAAATTAACTCTTGCCACTTAATTATTTTCTGATTTGATTAAACTTTGTTTATTCAAAGCATCCAAATGTTTTAAGATAACACTGGAACTTTCAATGTATAGAGTGACGATAATAAATCTTACGATATCGTTGAGTCGTAATTGTCCTTCTTGGGTCTATCCACCTTGGGCCTGACTACAGACGACCAACAGCATGCGACATCGCTGTGCATGGTCTTTAGGGCGGGATCGAGGGAAAGAAACACGCTGCCGTTAGGTTCCCTCGAAATTTGCGAGAGGACACGATCGTTCGGGCATTTCTCCAGTTTTTCCTTCCTCACGAATTTCGCGATGGACGGATCCAGAGGTTTTTTGGACAGCATGTGACATTTCGGATTCCATACGAGGTAACCCTCCACCATGCCTGTTGTCAAACATAATCTGCTATAATACCGCTGACTCCGTTGTCAAAAAAACTGGTAAATTTGATTGATATGTGTTAATTAATTCTTGTATCCTTAATGGAAAATCTCAAACTTCATCAATTTTCTATGATTAGTTTCTGAATTGTAAGCATTTGAAAATCTCCTTCACAAGAACAGTTTGTATACGTTTGTCTACACGAATTTGCCTGCCCGCATATGTAATTCCACAACATATCACATATTCAAGCAAATTGACCGAAAACGTTTTTCTTATAAGAATCGCGCGGAGTCCTTGCGCTAGCATAGCGTGCATTTTGTGATAACGAATAGACGACACTTTCGTAATGAGGAACGAAAACTATTTAAGATCTTCAAGATGTCGTCAGTGGAAATAGAAACTTGTACGAAAATTTGTATAAAATATCCGCGCTCAGATATATATACCGGTTTATTACTAAACCATTCGTTTCACCACATCAAATATGGTATTATTTATAAATAGTTGACAATTGATGAAAGAGGACTTTATTTAATTCATCAATATTTCAAGGATATCGAAGAAAGAACTTATCGCAGTCAATTTTTGACATATTAATTTTTAAACACTGACCGCATTAGTAAATCTTCTTTTAAATTTTTCATAATAGGTATATATAAGTTATAGCGAGTGTGAATGTAAATGTTCAAAAAAGCGATAAAAGTCTCACAGCAATAATCTAAACTTTTGGTAACTGTTTCTATTTCTTTTACTATTACTTATTATTTCTGCGATATATTTTCAAGTTCATAACACAATATTATCTCTAGTTACATTTTTCGAGTTTATAAGATAATATTATCGATACATGCATATGAATCAGCGAATTATATGAACATCTATATATAGAATTGTTAATATAGAAATTAATATATCAAAATTGTTAATATAAAAGCGCTTTTTTACACAAGTATGAATTTCGATGTTTCCTACTCTTAAAAAAAGGATGTATAAGAGGTTCAGTTCCGCATTTCCACGATGCGTTCTTTCATTTTCTTACTTCGTATTATAAGAATAACTGTCTAAGAGAGTAACTGTAGAGACCATGTTCTGACAGCTGTCGAGCAGATTATTTCGTGTTACGGATAAATTTTGTCACCATAGAATACATCAGAAGATGCTAAATAAGTTTTTATAAGAAAAGTATTTTTAAAATTTAATTTTACACCTACACGTACTATGATTTCAAAATTCTTTTAGCGTATGTGATAAAGAAAGCTTAAATTAAAATTAATTAAATAAAAAATTAAATAAATTAAATTGGAAAAAAAAATTAAAATTTACAATTTGCAATGTGTTATACATATATTCTTTTAAAATCAAAAATGTGTTTTGTTTGTATCAATTTATCTTATTTTAAACAGAATAATAAATTTCTTTCGCCAGTATTATAGAATAACAATTAAAGTAATTTAAATCGACCGTGACTGGCAATATATAACGTCTTTTTCGATATGAACATTGAAAAACTGTGAGCCAACTTGGTTTGTCGGATTCACACAGCACTTTTTTCGAATCAATCATCGAGACATTATTAATTTTGACCATGGGTTTTGGTCAGTTGATGTAATTTCTAAATTAAATAGTTTTTAAATTTTATTGCGAAAAATATTACCCCAGCCAGGGTTTGAACCTGGAACCTCCCGTATACCGTGCGGGTGTCGTGCCAATTCGACCACTGAGGCTGTGGTAATATTTATCGCAATAACAACTATAAGATGGAGCACCGATTCTTAGGTCGACGGTGTATAATAAACAGAATAATAAATTTCTTTCGCCAGTATATAGAATAACAATTAAAGTAATTTAAATCGACCGTGACTGGCAATATATAACGTCTTACAAGGTTCAAACCCTGGCTGGGGTATATTTTTCGCAATAAAACAAAAACTATTTAATTTAGAAATTTCAACGACCAAACCCATGGTCAAAATTAATAATGTCTCGATGATTGATCCAAAAAAAAGTAGCTGTTTGTGACCCGCACCGACTTTTACGCGAACGGGTTGCGGGTATACGAGATGTTGAGATCTCGATAACGAGTGAACGGATCAAGTTCTAATTAGGCTTGATCGATAGCTTGGGGTCCAATTAGGGGGGAGTTCTCTTATAATATTCCGTTTTTTTACGTGCCCTACGAGCGAAAAACGCAAAGTCCAAATGTCAAAATTTTTTTAAGATACTTTCTACGGTCAACCGCTCTCATTCATTATACATACATGTAACCAAACAGAGAACGTCACTTTCACTTTTTTTCGACACTGGCGGCTAGCAGCGTTAGTATCGCAGTGCAGTGCAGTGCAGTGCAGTGCAGACAGTGCGTTCGTTTAGCGCGCTGTCAGAGTGTCAGTCAGTTCATCAGTTATAACCTATCTCGAGAGAGACGGTAGTACGCGCGGAGCGAGACCGACCGTGACTCTTTACGCGACGCGACGATTAATTCAAGGTAATTGTTTTATGTGAATTATCCATAATTATCTATTCTATATATTACTGTTATACTTGTACTATTTTATTTACTGTTTATACTACGTTTACGTGAGTGTTTATACATACAGGTTAATAACCTATTATATTTTTTTTATATTGACAGCAGGGAGCTGATACTGAGATCAAGGAGCCTGTTTTCACACGAGGCGTTTCTGCCGCGCGATTGCGGCCGCGCGTTAACTTTGCACGAGCCGCACGCTGTCGCGAGTGTATAAGGTGCGACAACGCGCGCATACGCGCGTATTGCGAAACGGCAGTAAAACACCGTAATCGTGCCGGCGATATACTGAATTGAAAAATTGAATTGCTTCGTGCTTATCCCGAGATTTCGTATCCCTACATCGTGTTACCACCGCTGCCGGAAAAGAAGGTTCTCTACGCTTGGCGAAGTGACGACTGCGACTGACACGTTCGATCCCGACTTTTCGTTGATCGCAGAAGAGCTGGACTCGAGGTACGTTTCCGATTTGCAATTATAACAGTATCGTGCGATGAATGTTGTATCCCAATTATAACGTCAAATGAAGTTGTGCACGTTGCTAGTATTCTGATTATACAATACATTTTACTTTATAGAGGTATTACATATTGACAGCAGAGAGCTGATACCGAGGAGATCAAGCTCCGTTTCACCTTTATATATTGACGGCATGGCGCTGATGCCGAGGAGATCAATCCCTTTTACGCGCGAAGGAATTATCGTAAGTTATTTTTATTATCGGTTCAACTTATTTTTTATTCTTTTCCAGTTTTAAGAGTTAGAAAAGATAAAAATATTGTATTTTATGTATTTTATGCTTTTATTTTATTAAAGCATGTATTTTATGCTTTGATAGAAGGAACGTGAAAAAGAGCAAAAAAAGGAAAGAGCACTAGCGGCGAAGCAGACAGAAAAGAACAAACAAGAAGTTTGTCAACAGCATAACAAGCTTTGTCTTTTAATGAAACTGGACGAAGACGTTCCAAGATCGCCACAACCGGCAATAAGGACGAAGATCATAACGAATAGAAGTCAGAAAATGTACTTACAGCTGCAATTATTATATCAAAATTTGAAAGTAATTTCGCGCCTGGAGCGATTTCGTGGAAGATGTCCGCCGTTTAAAAAGAAAAACGCATCAAAGATGCACGTTTGCAAACATCACTAAGTAATGTATGTGTACTCTACACAATTATTATATCAAAATTAACAATGTATATTTGATTCAGGTGGTAAGATTTAATGCAATTTTCAGCTCGATTTTATGTCGACGTCCATTCTTTCCTCATGAAAATCAAACCACTATTTTAATTTATCCCAAACACAGCATTGTAATATTTACATGTGCATGTACCGTCGGTCACGCGGATGCAAGAGAAAATCCGCCGTTAAATTGAGTCACGAATCCTGATACCTCAAGTAATTTCTTAAAAATCTTCTTATGATCCTGATTATCTCATAATTGTATTTTGTACGTGTATTTTATGCTTTGATAGAAGGAACGTGAAAAAGAGCAGGAAAAGGAAAGAGCACTAGCGGCGAAGCAGACAGGAAAGAACAAACAGAAGAGACAGATTCAAGCTTTGTCTTTTAATCTGGACGAAGACGAAGATGAAGCGAGATGTCTTCTGACGAAGACAATGCCGAAAAATCCCCGCAGTCAGAAAATGTGCAATTTGATGGCCCTGCGATTAAGAAGATTTAGAAAAATCCAGATGTAGATACATGTTTTTTGCCAGTAGGGAAAGGGACGAGGAGGAAAATAAACTTAGGGAAGAATTGAGACAAGAATGGGGTAGAAAGCAGAACGCGTTGAAGGAAGAAGAAATTGAGATCACATTCAGTTATTGGGGTGGATCTGACCATCGTCGGAGTGTTATAATGAAGAAAGGTGAATGTCTCAGTGGTTTAGAGAACGTTTAAGTTATTAAAATACTCCAGTGTCACTTTTGGAGTAACATTGGCATGATATATAATGTTCTGCTGCATAAATTAAATTTTCACACACAGGTAATTCTATCTATTAGGTTCTTCAGAGATGTTTAGAAGTTCTGAGGCGTGAATTCAGCGAGCTTAAAACAGTAATGGCAGATCAGTTAATGTATGTCAAGGAGAATCTTATATTACCGCACCATTATACGTTTACTGCAACTATAACTGATTTTATTGTAACTAAGGTAATATACTAAATGATAAAACTTATGAAGCAATATCACAATGTTGGCATGTTATTTTAATGTATGTAATATTGCGATTAGGCACGAGGAAAGAGCGGGCCTCTGTTCACATTTGACGATGATATTCGTATTATGCACGATGCTTCTGTCGAAACCGAGGAATCACATGTCGGAAAAGTTTTACTTAGGTATTTATTATTAAAAGAATACTTTGTATAATTCTCTTTTATGTTTTTCTCATTAGATCATGGTACGAGAGGAACAAACACATTTTTCCAGCGAGTAGATGGAACCTTTTGATCCAACGAAAAGTTACGACAAGTATACAGTGTCGGATAAAAATAGGAAGAAAGCTAAAATCTGATTTTAGATTCAACGAATTGTCCAATTTTGTTTAAAGGATTCAGATTCAAGGACTGTAAATATTATAACCGGATAAATAACTTGTTTCATCGTACAATTGATTCATTATAAAACAGCTGATTATATATATATTATAATCTATTATATAATTAATATATATTAGCTACATTGTATTTTTAAGGACTGTGATTTTAATTCATTCAGTTATGTGATAATATTTAATTCATTTACTCGATTATGTAGCTCTACTAAATAGTTAAGTTTTTGCAAACATTTGGAGGGAAAATAAAAATACATGAATAGTTTAATGACTTAAATATAAAAATTACAATATGAAAATACAAAACCATACTTTAATTCATTCCGATAACAATCAGAAACAGTATTAAAATATTAATCCATGATCAGATCCTCTAACAGAAATCTATTTACAAATATTAGATGTATCATCTCTTGTCATTTCTTGAACATAACTGTACAAAAATAAATATATACAATTATATCGATTATAATCACGTATTAATATTCATAGGTTTGATACAAGTTGGATCCATGTATGTAATATTTTCGGGAAAATGGTCCATTATAATAAACTTTTTTTAGTCGATCTGTTCAAGCAGTCAAGGAATCCGAACCAATAAATAACTAGTCCAGACCCGAATCTGTTCCAGTAGTTTCCAGTTTCGCACCGTTTTATATTCTTCATGTGTTTTAAATACATAAATAATTACTTATTTGAAAATTTAATAATTAGTGGATAAGGAATAATCACATTGTCAGGTAAATTTTTTATTTTAAAAATAATAATTGGTTTAATATAAATAATTTAATTATTGCAGATAAACATGATTTAAAAAACATGTTAATGTTATATATATGTATATATACGATATATATGTGTATTTATATCCACTTAACATAGAGAATTGCAAGAATAACATTAAATATAATAAATACGTATTTAATCAATACATATTTAATAAATTTCAAAAATAGGAGACAATAGTTCTATATTATAACTATTATTACATTTAATATTATAGCGATTCTCTATATAATACGAATATAAATACACATATATGTATATTTGTAAAAAATAAGAGGTTTTATATGTACCTATATATATATAAATTTAATAAAAATTTAATTAGTTTATTGTAATTTGTAAATAATTAAAAAATAAAAAATTGAAATTTTTTGCTGATACTTGCTTATCACTACAAAATGCATGATATCAGTACAAAATTACCTTTTTCAAAAAAGGTAAAAAAAGGCGCCAAGTACACGCGTAATGTATGTTGTAAATTTAAAAATCTAAAATGGTAGTAGCTTTATTTCTTTCTAACAAAATAATTCACAAAATTTCGTTACCTAACTCAACCCAAGTGATGATATATGTATAGTAGCTTTATTTCTCCCTAACAAAATAATTCACAAAATTGCGTTATCTAATTCAACCTAAGTAATACGTATTTCGAAAAAAGATGTGAAATCTTTAAATTGCGCCAATTGCAAAGAGAATATATACACTTTGAAAAATAATTTTGCAACTACTTTTAAAAAATGAAACAAAATTGTGTACCTAACTCAGCCCAAGTGGTATGTATCTTTGTATTCCTGAGAGTCTTTCTATCAACTTTCTATCAAAAATAAAAATATTAATTAAAATAAAATAAATAATTTTTCTTGTAAAAAACTTGGCGCTGCTTTTTTAAGGTCAACCCAGACAAACTTGCATAGGTGCATAAGCATATGCATAAAGAGATGGATTGGTCTATTTCCTTTTGCACATATACATGTAAACCAATCAATTTCTTACGCTTATGTTTATGCGCTATGCAAATTTGTCTGGATAAGAGCCTCCGCACAAGACTCTCGTATGATAGCGTAGCGTAACGTAACGTGGATTAACGCACAAGAAACGTATCGGTTAGAGCCTCCGCATAAAATTTTCGTATGGTAACGTAACGTAGATCAACGCACAAGAAACGTATTGACGTATAAAGCGTCATCCACAATGGCAGCAGGAGTATACAGTAAGACGTAAGCAGTAAGTTATTGACTAATGGGATTTTTACAATTCAAGAATAATCGACTGTGATTGGTCAATAGAATAGCTTACTGCTTACGTCTTACTGCATACTCCTGCTGCCATTGTAGACGACGCTTAACGCCGTAACCGATACGTTTCTTGTGCGTTGACCCACGTTTCGTTACACTACGTTGCCATACGAAAGTCTTGTGCAAAGGTTCTAAACCTTAAAAAAGCAGCGCCAAGTTTTTTACAAGAAAAATTTATTTATTTTATTTTAATTAAATATTTTTATTTTTGATAGAATACTACCACTTGGGTTGATAGAAAGACTCTCAAGAATACAAAGATACATACCACTTGGGCTGAGTTAGGTAACACAATTTTGTTTCTATTTTTTAAAAGTAGTTGCAAAATTATTTTTCAAAGTGTATATATTCTCTTTGCTTGGCGCAATTTAAAGATTTCACATCTTTTTTCGAAATACAAACGTAGTACTTAGGTGAATTAGATAACGCAATTTTGTGAATTATTTGTTAGGGAGAAATAAAGCTACTATACATATATCATCACTTGGGTTGAGTTAGGTAACGAAATTTTGTGAATTATTTGTTAGAAAGAAATAAAGCTACTACCATTTTAGATTTTAAATTTACAGCATACATACGCGTGTAGTATACAATAAGGACTATGGCGCCTTTTTTTATCTCCTTTTAGTAACGGTTGAATTTGTAAAAAAAAGTTGGCTCTGGGAAAAATATTTTTTTCTTGAGTATTATATTTATATGTATATATGAATTGCGTTTATAGTACTATACCATTTAATATGACACTGGAAAGTGAGAACGGTACACAAGTTTCTAAAACGATAGAAGGTGGTATTAAATGGTTAGTAATGCCATGGCAACCACTGGTTACATCGGATAGAGGAGTACTCACCGCAGTTGAAGAAGCTCTTAATAATGCTGTCGATATAAATCATATACTACATACGTGTCAGTTTATAACAAATGTTATGATGCAAGATTTTCCAGCAGAAGTTTTCTTTCAGCGACCAGCAATAATTACGGTAAACATTTCTTTTAATAAATTTCCTTTAATACATGCGTATATACATGTTGTTTTGAGTGATAAATTAATAAAGTATATATCTTAAATGTGTTACAGATACTTCATGGTCTTCTTAAATCGAGCACTATAACATGTCAGAAACTAATGTCGCATGTATAGTTCCGACTGTGTTAAAGACATTGCGTAAACTAACTCGTTCTCTAAGGTTCCGCATTTATTACTACTGTGAACCGTGTGTGGCGAATAAGAAGCAAAAAGTAACTCTCAATTATTTTTCTACGCTTGTTTAATACAAGAAACTATATAATATCTGTTATACTTAACAATATAATGATTTAGCGATTTTACCTTATTTCTTTGTACTATTTTTTACGTAGTTATTGGGTGGCAAGTTAGATAGCAACGTTTACACATCCTCGGAAGGTGGAGATGGTCCAGATAGTGGTGTACCGGAAGCGAACTATCAAGCATATCAATCGGCAGTGAGTTGATTTTGTCTTTGATTTCTTATCAAGTTTATCATTCTTGAGATTTCTTTATTGTGTAATATTCTTTTTAGGGGACTAGCGATAGAAGTCAGAGTATCAGCGAAAATGTCGACGATTCTGTCTTACAATTGCAGCAGATGCTTCTGCCGGTTTATTGTATAGAATCTTTGAAACACGTTCTTACTCAATTAAGCATTCCTATCAATACCCTTTTTCCTCTACGAAACATCAAATATGTCACAGACCTAACGCATGAATTAGTGCAGCTGTTGACAATTTGTGTAATGCCGAATATCTGGCTCTGCAACGATGGTATGGCATTGAAGATAAATGATGACTTAAAGGCGTTATTCAATTTAATGGGGGAGGTGATGGAATATTTTGGAAGCTGTAGTAATGTAGATCACTTGAGGATAACGTACTTGTATCTTACTACCATTATTATGAGATTATTGAGCAGTATCGTGCCATTAGAGCTAGCGGACGCAGTTATACCGAATTCTTTGAAAGAATCAATAACAAATGCTATAATGGACGCACCAATATATCTATTGTACCCAGCATTGCATTCTATGCTTTTAGAATATGCTCGTGTAAGTAATACAATTCTTATTTTCCTATTCCACTCATTAATGCCAATTATCACCGTTAATACAATCATTTTCATTTGCAGCAATTTCAGGATGCTAATCAGATAGCACTGATAAAACTATTCGATGATACTAGAACCGTCGCAAAGTCTATGCAGTCAGCTATCTGTATATTAAGAAATTTATCGGAGCAATCGCCTTCGAAACGTTAAGAATGTTACGTGCGTCTAAATTGAGTCTGTCGTATCATAAAAATTTAACTGTCGTTAAAACGGCTGTAAAATTTTTACAAGACATCCCGAGATATTCTTTAAATGATGAGGATCATGCGTTGGCAACAAAACTGATATTGAATTTATTAGCAAACGCAGATGTAGACATCCGATATACCACATATGTCGAATGCCACGTCCTGATTAAGAGTATTCTAGGAGTAGAATATAGTAAACTATCGTGGGAAAATTTGACGTTCCTGTTTGAACCAAATGTCTTGACAGAAATCATTTCTCATGGCGCAACTAGCGAGGATAGCAGAGTAATAGACAATTTTTTTTAATCAAACATTTTTGTGTTGCAAAGTTATGGTGCAGTTTTTGATTTTACAATTTAATTTAATTTTGATTTGATACACAGATAAATGAGATGTCGAGAGACATGTTAGTATTTATACTGAAAGGAAGAATACAAATGGGCGAAACTGGATGGTTGAAAGCTTTAGAAGCTCTTGTTCCTGTATTGTATCTCTTATAGTGTCACGCTGATACACATACACACTTAGGCCAATGTATAACTAAAATGTTTGATCCTGATGTTTCCAACAGTATACAGTTGCCTTTTCTTGAGGTAATTTAATTTGATCGCAGACATTTTTTCGTGGTTATTTATTATGTGCTATAATATAAATTTCAATTTTTCAGGTGTTAAAAGGTAATTTGAGATTTCTTTATTCACCAGACAGTGATATCCGGGAAGAAGCGTTGTGTCGGTTAATCTGGCTTCTTGGGAAGGAAAAGGATTCTGTCCAGAAATTGCCACGTTTGTCGTCTTTACACGGCTTGCCTCTTAGCTCACTCTGCTTATTTGAACGTAGAAACTCCATTAAGCGATCAGAAGGCAATTATCAGGTTACATATTTGCATTCAGAATATTTGAAAATCTCTTATGGTCTTGATTTAGTCATTTGGCAGAGAATTGTCCTTATGTATATTTTTTAAATTATTAAAATTAATATTAAAAATTAAAATGCAATTTTAGAAATATATGTATATAAAATGTATATATCATTTCGAACGTAATTCAGAAAAATACTTTGTTTACAGAGGAGCAATATGTTATCTGTGCTGGAAATGTTGAACGAACCAAATGTCGACCCGAAAATTCGAAAATCTGCATTAGTACAAATTAGCGTGATGCTTTCCGACACTTCCTTGCATAAATTGTTTATTAATCAAGGTGGACTATCTTTGATTTTGGATATTTTCAATAAAGCCCTGGTAAGTTACTTGATAAAATACTTGATAAAAAAGAATATTACAAATGTTTCTCATCCGATTTAAATGTTTTAAATATATTAAATGTTTTTAGGTAGAAAAGGATTATGTAAATTATGCAGATTCTGTGATACCAATAATCAGCATATTAAAACTACTCGCACTCTTTGAATGTACCATACGACATGAGTTATCTCTCAAAACTAATGTCCTTTTTAGTATCATAAGAAGTATGTATTTTATCATAATTTTTTTAAATTCATATACTTGTTTAAAATTTAATTTAAACATATCTAGTAAAGTTTCACTGCTATTTGCATAATTTATAATATAAGTTTGATGCTAAATGCATAAAATCTTATATTTTAGGCCTCTTTTTGTTTCCAAACAACGAGTGTGTAAAATCCGATGGCGCGCAACTATTGTGCTTACTACTCTACAGCGAATATATCATTAGAGTTAACGAAAAAGATGTGGAAAACAACATTGCGTCACATATCTCGTTGCCATATATTGTTGTGACAAACATGAAACTGCCGTTCGTGTGCAGATCTCATTGGAAGACGAGTATACATAGGCGATCTGATGTATCATGTAAGTAATAATACTTATAAAATGTTTCAGCTGGAAAAAATATGTTACTAATTCTGTACGATTTCGCGAGTTATTATAGAATTAACGGAAAGTTAATAGTTCCTTATTTTATAATTTGTAGTAATTCATGGCAGCAAACCAATAGTCTTAACGTTCATTAGACAGTATTGGGCCTGGGAATGGAACGGCGGCATAAACATGTTATGGAAATGCTTAGATGATTTAAAGGATTCCGAAATTGCACAGAAATTGATGATTCTTGAAAAGGATCTTCTCTCTTTACAATGCAGTTTTCCACAGTATTGTCAACAGCAACTCTACAATATTCAAAATTCTACTACGCACTATAGCGTTATATGCGCGTTAGATTACCTCACAATGTAAGTAATTGTTAAGTTATTGTAGCTAATAATTTTCATTACTACTGTTGATTTTAACGCATCAAACTTAAGCGCGTATCAAACGCATATTACAGCATATTGTTTGTTATCTACTATAATTATTTGATTTCTCAGGTATCTGAAATTTTACAAAGTACTTCAACGTAACGATAAGAAAGATATCGAGTCACTGCCGTGGGAACAAACGTTCGAGCGATTTTTATTATCGCATCCTACAAGTAAAGAGGACTGTGATTTATTCGTGGACGTTCTAATCTTTTTACAATTGTATTTAAATGTTGCAAAGAAGGGTGAGAGATGACTGAATAGCAAATGCTGAGAGAGCGTATACTTGCGTTTCTCAAATACGAATTATATATTAAAATGATCCTTTTCTATTTTTTCAGGAAAAGGTTCGTGGATCAGTAGGATTATGAAAAACATGACGAGATCATTGGCAGATTTATTTAAGAACTTAGAAGTTGACAATCAGAATGTACATCAATCTATACTGAAATTAGTACGTACATGTTCGGCGATCGAAAAAATGCAGAAATCTAACGACGAACCTAAGAACACCTGGATACGATTTGTAGAGTTCGTCGTTTCAACATTATGTTTCGGGGATCAACAGCATTTCTACAATCTCGGTATTAATATTTGTTAACTATATTACATCTAAATTTTAGTGATACCCATCTTTATTTTACAATATTGATTTCGTAAAGTTTGATATTATGAATATTCTTCCTTCTCTTTTTTAGCATATCTCGATTGGCTGTTAACGTGTTTGACGTATCTGATCGGGCAATGCAAATGGAGAAATCATAAAAATCTACTATTGTCTCTTTGCAACACGCTTATCGAGCCGATCGTGTCCTTTCATGGTGCTGGTACTGTTAGCTTTATGGGTTTATCAATAACAAGAAACTCGATAATATGTCTTAATCACTTGTTGCATCAGATGCAAATCAATTTTAATAAAAGTGTAAGTAATTTCAATTTAATATCGTTTTGAAAACGATATTACGTACAAATTATTATTTATTTATTGCGAATTAACGTATTACTTCTGTATTAATTATTAATTGCGACTCAAGTGAATAATACGATTGTCACATTGTTTCAGTCGTGGATAGTATTTTGGTGCGAAGAGGGACGCTCGTTAAGTTGGTTACCCATGTTATGGCAAAATAGAGATCCTTTGGTTCGCGCCTCGGCTTTACAATTATTGGCAGGTCTAATGAACACAGTACATACTGCGTCGCAACTCTTCAACGCAATCGCCATGGCACCGAGTGACTTGTGTCACACGTTGCTTCAGTGCATCACAAGCAGGGACGAATCTTGTTTAGTGAGAGAACAAGCGTGTATCGCGTTTTGCAACATCCTCAAAAACTGCAACTCTATGGCTTTTCAATGTGTAAGTGTGAGAGCACGATATATCATTAAATCAAAAACGTCGAGAAGGCATTAGTCTTAAAATTTTAAAAATTTTTCTTTTTTAATTAATATCACATAGAACATACTCATATTTTCCTACGTTTCTAAATTGCTGTAATATAAATTAAAGCTATGTACATACTTTAGAAAATTGTCTTTTTATACAGGATGATTCTTTACAACCACAAGCTATCCTGATGCATGCCGAGCAATGCAACATCTATCATGAAATCAGCGTTCTGTGTTCAAATATCTATACGTCGACGACTTTAGATGCGGAAGAGTCGGAATGTCAAGGAAACAACGGCAAAGCAACTATTGTACAAAGTTTGCAATCTAGTTGCATTTCATTGGTACCGCGCACCGTATCGCACTTATACAACTGTCAGGATGAATTACAACTCTGTAATTATATTATTTAGTTATATACTATAACTCTTTTATTTTTAATTATATATTTTTAAATTTTTCTTTATTTCTCTTACAGTTTCCGGAAGAGTTTCGGAAATAACAGATGTGGACAATCCTTTGCAATCAATAGCGACGCCTTCGCTTATTACAGCTGCTTGTAATTTATTGAATAATTTAATATTCGTCGGACAACACGAGGTTGTACGACAAGTCTACGAATATTCCATCGATAAGTATTTATTCGGGTATGTATGTAGAAAAATCTATAACGCTGGATTATCTTTTTTCACTTATATTATCTCATTTGATCTCTCGTTTCAAGGTGTTTGACTGAGATTCCGAAGGATATCAGGAGCAGGAAGAGTCTGAGTCATTATTCTGATACGCTGGAAATGTATATCAGCATCTGCACAGTTTTAACAAATTGCATCACGCATAGCAACGAGTACGCAGCCGTCGTACTCTTTTCCCCGGACTCGCTTTATATTCTATTTTGCTTCTTAAATATCGATTTATACCGTACGTATTTGAACATTTATTCGTCACAAATGTATAATTGGATTTTTAAACAACGTTCCATATATTAATTTCCTCAGAGTCTGCCGAACTGCACCTGATATATCTGCGTAACAGACTTTGGACGGAAATCTACAACTTCGTGGCTGTGCTTTCGTTAACGGAGGATCAACATTTTGAAGCCATTCAAAGCGCGTTAGAATTGTGCGAGCCTGAAACGGTCTTGGCTTCCATTTGTCTTGCGATAAAGGACTCTACGACAGATCTGAGAATGAGCGCCATTAGTGCTTTAGCTTTTCTACTGTCCCACGAGATTCAAAAAGATTCCTTAGGAAGAAGCGGCACCTCTCTATTACTAATGTGGCGCATGTCTCGATTGAAAGCAAAGATAGTGGTTTGCGAGATATCATATCGAACGTCAACAAATTATCTATAAGAGACGCGAATGTGCGAGTTTCAAGAAAATCAAACGAGAGCGAGAAAGATTTGCGTACGAAAGACGATCAGCTACCAGATCAAGGACAAACTACCATAGGAGGCGAATTATGTGGACTGTTCTTTTCATCGCTCACAGTTACACGAAATCCAAAAAAAGCAGCAAACAATCGGAGGATAAAGATCTTATTGTAGGTGCCCTTACTAATCTACTGTGCGTGTCGAAAAAGGCAAAGCGAGCGGCGCTACGGGGTAATCTTCCCGAGACCGCGTTGATTATCCTAAAAGAATTGTATGTCAAACTGAATCTTCAACCGTTTGAGCTTTACAAGAAGCAAGCGGAGAAAAAGGCAGGGAAAGACTTTAATACATGGAATTTCGATCATAATTTCCTGTATGAATTTGTAAGAACTTGTCTTTTTTTGTTGCACAGACTCATCCTTTGTTGCACGATGTGAATTGTACCTTCATACTTCTGATGAACTTCATGTGCGGAGATGTACGTGTTAAAGAAACCCTGACGAAAGAGGGCTTAGCGGACGTGGTGCACAAGTTATGGGCCTGGATAGCGTTAAATAAAACAGTGTCAACGTCTGCTTTAAAATTGCTGGCGACATTCACAACGAAATGTAACGTTGGTAAGATTACGTTTAAAAACCTACGCTTTATTTAATAATTATTAACAACTTTGAGAAAGATATACGATTTCTCTGTTAAAAATAATATGCAATCTTTTTAAATTACGTTTTAATTTTTTAGCCGCACAGTCTTTAACATTAACGACGATATTACCGGGAAGTGGATTAAGGAAAACGCCGAATACGCTCGCGCTGATACATGTCGTCATACAAGTAACGTGCAAAGAAATTGAAAGGGCCGGTCAAATTTTCGATAATCACAAGATGCACTTCGCCTTCCACATTCTGCGAAATGCGGTGCACGTTCACGAGTGTAGAGTCTGCATTTC
Organism: Temnothorax longispinosus; assembly: GCF_030848805.1. Taxonomy (NCBI): domain Eukaryota; kingdom Metazoa; phylum Arthropoda; class Insecta; order Hymenoptera; family Formicidae; genus Temnothorax; species Temnothorax longispinosus. The sequence continues at coordinate 20,471,382 of NC_092358.1, forward strand.
GAAGGTAATTAAATCATCTCATTATTATTATTATTATTACAGAATAGTCTCAAAGTAATGAGACTGCTGTTTCCAAACTGATTAATTAATTATGAAGTAATGGTTCATTTTACAGAGTAATCTTCTCCAGCTTTTTACGAAGATACATCCCACCATCACCAAACGGGTGAAACCGTGGCCATTAGTGGAAATATATTGTCTAGAATTTTTAATAGATTTTACTTATTACGAGGAGGGACAGTTATGCGTACCAAAGGTAAAATATAGAAACATGTATATTAGTTGCTTGTGACAACTGTATGGTAACATTTTCAGGCCACCGATGCTCTGGACGTTTTAATGCACTTAGCAAAATTTTCCTCGTCATCGAGCAAAGTTCTCGCAATATCGATATTACGCAATTTAGCGTTCAACATAGCAAACAGACCTCGGCTTCTTAGTTCAGGTAAATAAACGAGTGTAAACCTAAGAAAGGTGCAATAATTTGTATTTACATTACAAATCGTACTAAATGTCTGCTATTTTTCAGTGGATTTCATCAATTTGCTGCACGACGTCTTCAAGAATGGATCACCATGCGAGATCAATCTAGCTGGATCCATGCTGTGGTCTCTGATCAGCAACAACCAAAAAGGAAAGCTTATCGCGCGAAGCGCCGGGTTCTCGCAGAGCATTCGGGAAGCCCTCGGCAGATTTACGTTGTCGAGTATCGACGCCAGTAAACAGGAGCAGGAACTGGTCAAGGTTCTGCAATACGTGCTCACCATTCTCAGTCCAGTCGAAATGAAGAATGTTGACGCGCAACCTAGTTGATATTTTGACGAATGACCAAATGTTGTACATACTAATTTCTGACCAACGTTAGCTTGTAAAATAATTAAATCATGTAATATTTTTTTATATACGAAATATTGTATAGTTATATTGGAGTATGCATTTTGAAGTGCTGCTGTTAATACAAACTGTCAGTGTAGATATACACACTTTTTGAACAAGTGTTTAAGTGCCATTATATATATATATAATGGTTTATATTTTATTTTTTAACAATCCTTTACAACAAATCCATATTCCACAAATTCAGATTCTAAATGATAAAGTTTATCTACTGACCTGATTTAGTCATTATTCAAATAAATTTTGTATAAATAATGTATAACAAGAAAAGGTATTTATTTAGAATACGGGCCTGAACGCAAATATAGATAAAATTATGTTCAATCGACGCGTTTTTGCACGAAATGAAAGAATCTGACAGATAAACGCGGCGGTCTGCCTCGCGAAGCGAGATATTAATCGTTAAAGTTGACGACTATTCGGGTTAGAAAATCTGACATACCGACGAAATGCAGCGATACGAGCATGCTCTTTGGCCACTTGCGCATGCGCTGGGGCCACAATCACGTAATTTTAAAGAAATGAAGCGCGCCAATGTATCTTATTACGTACTCGTAGCTGTCAGATTTGACAATAATTATTTAATATGTTGTTGTTTGATTTTATCCAACTAATGGCTAAAAAAGAAGATTTAGTGGATTACCTGATCCAACACGATGTGTTGCCATCGGAAATTAATTGTGAGAAGTGTGGTGAAAAATTAATCATCAACAAAGAGACATTGCTGTTTCGAAGAGAGCAAAAGTTTCCAAAGAGAAGTAGAAGAACACGAGAACCTATTGCAATCATTTAGACATTTTTGTAACTATATGCAATAATACGCTAATGTATATGTGTGCTAGCGATGCTTCTTGATCATTTCAGAAAGCCAAAGCGATAAGATTACTTTATACGAATTAACGTGTAATGAACTTTATATTAACAGCACCTTCATTGTTTGTACAAAGTAAAGTAATATTATGTTGATAATACATTCCATCGTTATGATTTGTTGATATTGATTTAAAAATTGTACAAAATATACTGATTTATTGTAATGCGTAACACTATTCCTTTTACACCTTTTTGGGCAAAAATCGGCCAATAGTTTTTTATAACATCCTCCTTTCTAACTACATTATTTATTATTTCTGGTTTATTATCTATATATTAAACAACAGAAAGTTAATAATTCTACGTTAATAAACATGATTTACTTGTTTTTTTTTCGCTCGTCGATGTTCGCGGCCCCGTGGCACCTCAGATCCGTCGATTAAGATAAGGGCTTGGATTGGGCCAAAAATTCTAAAAGCGAGATGCTCCGCAAAGGCTGGACCCTTGCCTCGAATCCATGGAGGTTGCCCGAGGTGAGCAACCTTATTTGGTACGACGACCTGCTGGCTTCCTGGCGAGCGCGAACAATGAATTCGAGCCGTTGCACAATAGATGCTCAATAAGATAATAGATGCACAAATTATTAATAACTTTTTTGTTCGTGCCAGTATATTGTTTATACAGATGGCATTATTTTCGAGAAATAGTGCCGAATCGAATACATTAATGCAGAATTCTGATGTCGAAGATTTTGCTTGTAAATTGCTATATGGAAACAATAAAGATACATAATAATGAGAGAAATAAAGATATACATTTCTTTTACTTAATATAATTGCTCTTTATTATTATCTCTCTTATCTATATACCATTACATTATGTTCATGCATTAATCATAATTTTTATCAAAGTAAAAAAAATATATTTAGCGACTTTTTATATTATAGCAAATTCAGTCATTCGCGCTACTCTATACCGTTGCACACGTAAAGCTAATATACATATATGAAATTATACAAAGTGATATAAATAAAAATATATTTTAATGGATAAAACATTATAGGTTTTAATATTATTACATCTTTGACAGATAAAAAGCTGAATATTAATGTAAACTTGTGTCTCCTCAATATGCTCGTCAAAAAGATTTCTTCTTTTTGTATAAAAAATGTTAAAATATGCAACGGTTGCGTTTAGTTTATATTAATGCGACAAAAAACACATGTCTTTCACATTTCTTATATTAAAAAACGCCTACACAACTTGATCATCTCATCCCTTTACACATAGTATATAATTCCGCTTTCTTAATTAAAAAGCAAATTTTTGTAATTAACGTTAATGTTAATTGTTATTATAATATTTGACTTTGTTACATCGAATTTAATTTTATATTATTATCATTTAATATTTTTTATATGCATAGTATAAATAAACACTGAATAAATTTAAATAATGAAAGAGATTCATTAACATTTAAATTTATATCTATAGTTTAGTTATGCTTGGTACATATAAATATATAATAATGATCTATTCAATTATATATTATATTATAAATTAAATGATAATTTTTGAAAGATTAATTGTCCTAATGTGTAAGATATGATAATGTTACAAGATAAATACATATAGTAATCATTATTATTTCTTTGTCGATACTTGTGTCTCCTCAATGTGTTCGTCAAAAAGATCTCTTCTTTTTGTACAAAATATGTTAACATATGCAACGGTTGCGTTTAGTTTATATTAATGCGATAAAAAACGCATGTCTTTCACATTTCTTATATTAAAAAACGCCTACACAACTCGATCACCTCATCCCTTTACACATAGTATAATTCGATCCGCTTTCTTAATTAAAAAGCAAATTTTTATAATTAACGTTAATGTTAATTGTTATTATAATATTTGAATTTGTTACATTGAATTTAATTTTATATTATTATTATTTAATATTTTTTATATGCAAAGTATAAATAAACACTGAATAAATTTAAATAATGAAAGAGATTCATTAACACTTAAATTTATCCCTTATAGAAATTTAATACTGTAAGTGATTTTTTGGCTAGTGATTAATCATTTAAAAGCACTATTAACAGTGCTTTTAATAGTGTTTTTAAGTGATTAGTTACTAGCCAAAAAATCACTTACAGTATTAAATTTCTATAAGGGATATCTATAGTTTAGTTATGCTTGGTACCTATATAAATATATATATAATAATGAACTATTCAATTATATATTATATTATAAATTAAATGATAATTTTTGAGAGAAAGATTAATTGTCCTAATGTGTAAGATATGATAATGTTACAAGATAAATACATATAGTAATCATTATTATTTCTTTGCCGATACATAAGATTATAAAAATTTGCTTAATAAATTTTTAAAATGTGAAAAGAAAAAGCGGAAAGTATATACTTTTTACTAAAACAATTTATAATATAAACTAACGTTATATAAATTTTACACAAAATAAACGGGAAATTTTGCGTAAAAAGTCAATACATATTGAATTTGTAATATACTTTTTCTTCTGTTTTGTGTTACATATGCAAGGTGAATAATTACTCGTCATCGTCTGCTCCGCCACTCCTTCGTTTACGTGTGTCATCAATGTCTACTTCGGTACTCTTTCGTTTACGTGTGCCATCAGTGTCTGGTTCGCCACTCTTTTGTTCATGTGTGTCATCAGTGTCTGCTTCCGAGGGATCCGTAACACAGCTTGTTGGAGTTGAAATGCTCAGTCTGCATTAAAATGTGGTGTAATTAAAAATTGAATTATATAAAATATTGTAGCAATGTGCCGAAAAATCAATATTTAAATGGTAAGATGTTATTATATTTTATGACATAAGTCATTACAGGTAAAAAACAAGTATGTAGAAACGGAAAGGTAATTTTTTAAAATAATTTAGTTGTAAATTTTTCTAGTTAAATGCTATTACATTGAATGATATAAGCAAAACGAGTAATTACTTATCAAAATCTTCTTTTACTCCTTCGAATTGTTCTCCCAGTTCTTCGAATTGTTCTTCAAAATTCGGCTGCTTTACAGCCGCTTCAGGATAGGCTTTCATACTAACGCTTGTCTTGTCGCCAAATTCTTGTCCAGGTGATGGAACGGACGCAACGGATAAAGGTTCCTTTTCATATCTGCATTAAAATGTAGCATTGAAATGTGATGTCATTAAAAATGGAATTATTTAAAATATTAACATTGTAAATTTATTCTTGTGCAGAAAAGTGTTAACATATTTAAATAGCAAGATGTTATTATATTTTGCAAAAAATTTCGTCTACAAGTCTGCATTAAAATGTAATATGATTAAATGTAAAAACGGAAAGGCAATTTTTTAAAATAATTTAGCTGTAAATTTTTCTAGTTAAATACTACATTGTCTGATATATTGTTTGATATAAGCAAAATGAATTGGATGTTTTGCAGAGGAACCCATATCATCTTCCGAAGTTGAAGTACTTGGTCTGCATTGAAATGTGATGTCATTAAAGATGGAATTATTTAAGATATTAACATTGTAAATTATTCTTATGCAGAAAAGTCAAAATATTTAAATAGTAAGATGTTATAATATTTTACGTTATAAGTCATTATAAGTAGAAAACAAGTAATTACTTATCAACTGCGCCTGGGTCTTTTGTCGTTTGTTCAGGTAATGGAACGGGCAGCCTTTGTTCTTTGAAAACGTCTAAATTGATGCCTTTTAGAAATCTGCATTAAAATGTAATATGATTATATTTAGAAACGGAAAGGCAATTTTTTAAAATAATTTAGCTGTAAATTTTTCTAGTTAAATACTACATTGTCTGATATATTGTCTGATATAAGCAAAACGAATAATTACTCTGTCCACTTTTCCTCCATGATTTGTTTAGGTGAAATGGGCAGCCCTTGAATTGTCTGTTCTACAAAGGGACCCATATTAGAAACCGGTAAAGCTGAAGTGCTAGGTCTGCAATGAAATGTGATGTCATTAGAAATGGAATTATTTAAGATATTAAATATTAACATTGTAAAATATTCTTGTGCAGAAAAGTTAAAATATTTAAATAGTAGGATGTTATTATATTTTACGTTATAAGTCATTATAAGTAAAAAACAAGTAATTACGTATCAACTGCGCCTGGGCTTTTTGTCGTTGGTTCAGGTGATAGAACGGGCCAACTAGGTTCTTCGGATAAAGGTTCCTTTCCATATCTGCATTAAAATGTAGCATTGAAATGTGATGTCATTAAAAATGGAATTATTTAAAATATTAACATTGTAAATTTATTCTTGTGCAGAAAAGTGTTAAAATATTTAAATAGTAAGATATTATTATATTTTGCAAAAAATTTCGTCTTCAAGTCTGCATTAAAATGTAATATGATTAAATGTAAAAACGAAAAAGCAATTTTTTAAAATAATTTAGCTGTAAATTTTTCTACTTAAATACTACATTGTCTGATATATTGTCTGATATAAGCAAAATGAATAATTACTCTTTCCATATTTCATATACGTCCTTTATGCCTTGTCTATTAGGTGAAACGGACCGATCTCGTATTTCCTGTTCTGCACAGGAACCCATATTAAAAACCGTTGAAGCTGAAGTGCTAGGTCTGCAATGAAATGTAATGTCATTAAAAATGGAATTATTTAAGATAAACGTTGGAAATTATTATTGTGAAGAAAAAAAGTCAATAATTAAATAGTAAGATGTTATCATATTATATGATATAAGTTAATTGTTATAAGTAAAAAACAAATAATTACTCAGCAAATGCGCCTTGGTTTTTTATCGTTTGTTCAGGTAATGAAACGAGCTGCTTATAACCCTCCAAAGCACTTTCTACCTTTTCTACAGTTCTGCATTAAAATTTAATATGATTAAACGTAGAAATGGAAAAACAATTTTTTAAAAATATGACTGCGGTGTTGTAAATTATTTTTATGCAAAAAAATCCAAATTTTTCTAATAAAATACTATTGCATTGTCTGATATAAGCAAAACGAATTACTCTTTGTACACTTCAGCTATGAGTATTGATTCTTGTCCAGGTGAAATGGACTGCTCTTGAATTGAATGTTCTGCAGAGGAACTCATATCATCTTCCGAAGTTGAAGTACTTGGTCTGCATTGAAATGTGATGTCATTAAAGATGGAATTATTTAAGATATTAACATTGTAAATTATTCTTGTGCAGAAAAGTTAAAATATTTAAATAGTAAGATGTTATTATATTTTACGTTATAAATCATTATAAGTAGAAAACAAGTAATTACTTATCAACTGCGTCTGAGTCTTTTGTCATTTGTTTAAGTGTTGGAACGGGCGGGCTATCGTCCTCTAAACTCTTGAAAGCGCTTTTTACAGCTCTGCATTAAATTGTAATATGATTAAATATAGAAAAAGCAATTTTTTAAAATAATACAGTTGTAAATTTTTCTAGTAAAATGCCATTACATTGAATTATATAAGCAAAATGAGTAATTACTCTTTAATTGTTTTTAAAGTTGTTAATAGTTGTTCAACAATTTGTGGATTGGGCTGCTTTTGAATTCCATCTGCTGCAGAGGAACCCATATTAGAAATCGTTAAAGCTGAAATGCTAGGTCTGCAATGAAATGTGATGTCATTAAAAATTGAATTATTTAAGATATTAACATTATAAATTATTCTTATGCAGAAAAGTCAAAATATTTAAATAGTAAGATGTTATAATATTTTACGTTATAAGTCATTATAAGTAGAAAACAAGTAATTACTTATCAACTGCGCCTGGGTCTTCTGTCGTTTGTTCAGGTAATGGAATGGACCGGCTATATTGCTCTAAAGTCTTGAAAGCGCTTTCTACAGCTCTGCATTAAAATGTAATATGATTAAATGTAGAAAAAACAATTTTTTAAAATAATACAGTTGTAAATTTTTTTAGTAAAATGCCATTACATTGAATGATATAAGCAAAACGAGTAATTACTTATCAATTCCGATAAAGTTTGTTTTTAGTTGTTCACGTGCAACAGGCCACTTTTGAATTATCTGTTCTGCAGAGGCATCCATATTAGAAACCGGTAAAGCTGTGCTAGATCTGCAATGAAATGTGTGATTAAGAAAAGAAGAAAAAATGATTATTTAAAACATTCTAGCTTTATGCATTACTGTATGCTATTATGTACCTATAGACGGTGATCCGCAATGATGTAAAGATTTGTGTGAGTGGGAGGAAGGAAAGAGAGAGGAAAAGCGAGATAGGAAGATAATTTCTTATATCTCGAATTTTTCTGTAATACTAACATCTAACAAATAAATATCAAAACTACAGTGGTGATTTCTTATACATATACGCACACACATATATATATATATATATATATATATATATATATATATAGACTGTAGAGGAAAAATTGGAAAAATTTCGGATACCGGTTCCCAAAAAGATCGGTAACGAAAAACTATGCACTCTATAACACTCCCCGGAAAATTCTACCCCTATTTTATATACTTTTGGTAAAAATTCGGTCGAATAGTTTGAGAGTGTATAAAGAACATACATGCATACATACATGCATACATACATACAGACATTCTATTTTATATATATATATATATATATATATATATGTAGGTCCAGAAGTATGTTCCGGGACTTTATTTTTTACATCAGTATATTCCAGGACATTTTGGCAGTTTCCAGGACTGTCCTGGAAAAAATTCATGTCCTACGGCACGTTTCGGGACAATTTTTTGAATCTGATTACATATATATGCGTTATATTCCAGGACTGTACATTTCAAAAAACGTAAACAGTCCCGGAACATACCTCTAGACCTACATATATATATATATATATAGACTGTAGAGGGTTTTGGGAAAGGGTCTGAACCTGAGGACAAAGAGCCTCCATACAAAATTGTCTAAAAAAAAGTCCCTTTTTCCAAAAAAAATTTTTTGGGGATAAATATTACTATTCGGGGAAAGAAGGAAGAGCTATTGAAGGAAAAGCGAAAAAGCTAGTACTATATAAACTAAATGAATAATTACTCATCAAGTACTCCTGTGTTTTCTGCCGTTTCTTTGAATGATTGAACGTGTAAACCAGATGGTACTTGTTCTTGACTTTGAGGCGCAGGAATATATTTTCCTGTAGAAGGATCCTTAATATAAGGCGTTGAACTTGAGGTGCTTGGTCTGCATTAAAATACGGTGCAATTAGAAATGGAATTATTTGAAACATTGACATTGTAAATTATTCTTTTGTAAGAGAGTAAATATTTAAATATCAAGATATCATTATATTGTATGATATAAACAATTACGTATAATTACTTATCAAGTGCGCCTGTTTTTTCTATCGCTTCTTTAAATGATTGTATGAACAAATTAGATGTATCTTGACTTTGACTTACCTAATGCTATTATGTATGTACTTATTGACGGTGAACCGTAATGGAGTAAAATTTTGTAAGTGAGAGTGAGTAGGAGGAAGAAAAAGAAAAAGATAGGGAGAGAATGTTTTATACCTCGAATGTCTTTAATGCTAATGTCAAATAATTAATGTCTAGATTGAATTTGTGATTAATAGAAAAGTGAAACACGATATGATATAAAATTGAGTTAGGGTGAAACGCTATTTTAACGTAATTGATCTATTCTAGCTTTAGATGAGATGAAGAAATGTACATAAAATCACACGAATAATATTATATTAGTTTACCAAAATCCTGTCCTGAGATCGTAAAATGGTGTATCTCTTTAATTAAACTTATGATATTTTGTACGTTACAATGACGTTTTTGAAAAACTTCTAAAGCAGTTAACGAGTTAATATGAGTATGCGTTTAAACATAAGACGAATACGGTCAACAATTATGACGGTCGAAAATGATAAAATGTCTTCACGAAAAATTGTAGATAATGTCAGAATAAATTAGGTTGGTGCTATATATATGTATAATAATAATCTCAAGGGTAACGAATAATTAATATCACTATGCTGACATTTGTAGATCTATAACGTATATTCAAATATTATAAAAAACCGTTGATTGTTAGCTAATAGAAATTTTTATTAATTAATCATTTAAGTAATATGTGGATGGCATATTTGAGTTGTGCTATATAGACTTATTAAATAGAGCTATTTAATTTGAATACTGAATTTAAATAAAAACTATGTATAAATCATACATTTTATACAGCATATTTTCGAAGTATATATATATATATATATATATATATATATATATATATATAGAGAGAGAGAGAGAGAGAGAGAGAGAGAGAGAGAGAATAAAAGAGACTACCTCGACGCGAATACGTTTCTAGACATAAGTTGAACAAGACGGTTGAAAGCAACAGAATATATTTACGAAAGATTATAAGTAAAAATAAATTAGGTCAATAGCATATTTACAACAATAATTTCAAGGGTAAATAAAGCGAATAAAGCATTATAATATCACTATACTGACATTTGCAAAGATTAATAGCATATATTTAAATATTATATAGAACCGTTGATTGTTGCCTAATCAACAATCAACGGTTCTATATAATATTATCTATTCTAACAGTTTAGCAGGTTATCTAATCTAACAGTAATGTTTATTATTTATTAACTATCTATACTCTCTGGGAAAAATAAAGACGGAAATAATCCACCTTGGAGCCCATGATTGCGCGTAACTAAAAATCGTAATTAGCGATTCTATCTATTTCAAAAATTTTTAAGTTATACTACCCAGATAAAACAATTCGTGCGGGGTCATGTTACCTTCACGAAGTGATTTTGGCATAAGACGTGCGCGCATAGAAGGTCGCACTATCCCATCACGTGTGATTACACGTGTGATAGTGTATTTTATTGACGTAGAGGGCGAGAGAGAGAGAGAGAGAGAGAGAGAGAGAGAGAGAGATTGGTATTAATAAATTCTTGAATCTGTACTTACTTATGTTGATCCTTAGTTCGACATCTTACAGATTTATTTAAATGCTCGTTTAAATGTCCGACATCCCTCAAATAACTTATCACACTTCCACATGTACGACATTTTGCTTTGAATTCTGGTAAGTTGTCGAAATCTTTCAGATATTCGTCAGATAACGTGTGAGTTTGATCTTGAACATTATGTACAAAAATCATGTGTCTTCTGTAACTTACTTGATTGGTTTCGTTTTTGTTTAACCAAATGTATCTGCCACATTTGTTTACATTGCACTTTGCAAAGCTTGGATTTTTCTTTTGTATTTTGAAAAATCTGTTGATTGTTTTGCAAGGTCTTAATGGCGGTTTTTCTCTGCTGAAAGTTTAATTGTCTATAAATATTGATTGTTTTATTACTACATTTATGGTATTTTAATAAGTTTTTAAATATGTACTTACTTTGGTCGAGGATTGATTGTCCAATCGGGATGATCAGTTTTTTTATGATCAACCAAGTCTTTTGTATTAATCTTTGTAGTATATTTACATTCTGCCGCTCTGCATTTTGCACTACCATTTGAGCTCGTGTAATAATCACGTAGGTGGTACGGTACGGCGGGTTTACTAATTATATTATGTATTTCCAATAAGTGCCGTTGTAAAGCTTTTATCATTTGTGTTTTGGTTGCTTCATACTTTTTTTTACAAATCTTGCACTGCGCACACTCATCTTCAATATCTTGAAATTTATCCCACAACTCCGCCATTATATCGCCCTTGTGTCGCAGAGAGTCTATTACGATGTGGTACCGAACCGATCTCCACGAGCATTTGAAGTAACTGAAAGGTCGAAAAGAGAAGCATGACTTATTTATCGGGAATGTATGTAAATACAGGGTTGGCAAAGTTACTTTGTAGAAGTATCTAGTTACAGTTAAAGTTCTCTTCACCGAAAAAGTAACTAGTTACAGTTACAAGTTACCGACTTTGAAAAATAACATGTTACAGTTACAATAATTGAAAAACAATAACTCGTTACTGTCCAGTTACTTTTTAGTTACTTTTTTGCAATGATTGTGTACTATTATTTTAATATGGAGTAAAGAAACTCTTGATTAAGTATAACACGGCATTTTCGAGTAGTGCATTTGTTGAACGAATGTTCAGCTTCGATGGTTCTATATAATGACGCCATAAAGAGGACACCTTCACGATGATATAATCGAATATCAAATTCTATAAAAATTAATAAAAATTTCATTAAAATTATTTTGGATATTAAAATATTATATTATATATTATAACATTGTATAAGTGCATAATAAATTTACCTGCGTATTTAGAGAGCATATAATTTAATTCTTTTACTATATTTTACTATTTTTTACTTTTTTAATAAATTATTATTCCTCAAAAAGATTTATTATTGAATATAATTTTAATAAACTTTTTTTTTAATTTTTAATAGAATTTGATAATCGATTATCATCATGAATATGTCCTCTTTATGGCGTTATTACAGAATCATCGACGCTGAACATTCGTTCAACAGATACACTACTCGAAAGTGCCGTGTTAGGATATAACTCCAGTACATACGCCATACCTAAGGAAAAATTAATTTATCGAGTATTATTTACTATTGTTTAATGCAAATGAATTATACCAATAAGAACTTCATATTGTGTACTACAATAAAAAAATTAAAAATATAAAATATCTATTCTTTGTATTTAACAAAAAAACTTTTAGAAACTTTTGCATTTTTACCATATATCCCATATAGGGGTGAGATATATATGACATTTATAGGTGAAACATACGCCTTATAGAAAATTTCGATTTTTATAGAGTGTCTGTACTGTGGCATAAATCCCGGCATGGTAAAAATGCCGTATATCCTAAACAGGAGGGATATACAAGATATCAAGCTAAACAAAGAATACAAGAACTATGCACTTGTATTTCGCTATATTGAGTATATTCCATCCTTTACTATCCCTCTACACTTATGTATCATGAAATAACCATTAAACCTTTTACATTCTCTACAATAATCATTTTACGTAGGTCATAATATATGATTGCGTTACTTACTATAATACGGTAAGAAATTGATTCAATTCACGACGGTTTCGTTAATATTAATAGTAAAGAACTGAAATTACAACACAATACTAATATGGCATAAAGACATATAACAGTGTGATTGCAAGTATCTTTATTCCTTCTATTTTTTCTGACTTCTGCGGCGTAAATCTCCGCGCGGCGTAAATACTGGAGTTACCCTATACTTAAAAAAGAGTTTCTTAATTGCAGTATAATCATTTAACATACCAATATTGTTATTATTCGATTTTAAGGTAGTTAGTCTGTAAACTCATTTTCTTTGAAACCTCATAAAATTTGAACAGTATATTAATGAAAACACGATTTACACGTCTATGCAATTAAAAAAAATTGACCGTACCAAAGTTGAGATAATTGAAATCAAAGTTAGTACTTTTTACGTATATCACAGGTTTTACATGTATTATTACTATTACAGGTACAAAAACGGCTTCCGATATCATGTTTCTGTATATAGTGATCTAACTACTCTTGCGATTTTTATGAAAAACAAGAAGACGATAGAAGAGACTTGTAAAAATATACTTACAAAAATACAAGACCTTTGACTATCTAGTTTCGAAGTAATTGATACTTAAAGTACACACACAATTTCTGATTCTAGCTGTGGGCGCATATGACATCCTTTGAAATTAGTTTTGAAGTGAACCTAATCTAATAGCACACATTAGTTTCTATATATATGTACATATGAAATTCTTACACACACATGCATAACGCGCCGCGGACAATCCCAGCCAAATACTATATATATGTCATTTTTTTATTATTAACGTTTTGACAGTATTGTCACGGACTATAACCACCTTAAGAATTAATCGATACAATTCTTTTTGTGCGGACTCGACCTCTTTTATTGTTTGTTGGCTAAATGCAAAAAAGTCATCATGATCAAGGAGTTTTTCAGTAAAATTTGGTGAATTCTCAATAGAACGAATGTCTAATAGGTCTTCTACATAATTTTTAGCAAGTTTTTTTTCTCTATTTCAACTTAATCCAATTCAACTTAAATTTTGGGTGCAAACTTGCGAAAATTAACTTTTTTTTAAATAAATATCCGTGATGCACGACGGGCAATGTCCAATATATGAATGTACATATAGTTTTTTTTTACAGAATAACGGCGTATGTTATCGCGTTGGTCTGTCAAAACCTTAAGTTTTAAATACATAAAGTAACTATTAAAGTAATTATTAAACTAGTTACTAGTTATCAAAAAATATAACTAAGTTAAGTTAAAAACTCAAATTATTTAGTAGCAGCAGAGATTTTTACACAGGATCAATCTCGCGGTGTACGAATGGTCACCATAGTGGACGACATAGTCGAGAAAAGATCTCTTCTTGTGTAAAAAATGTTAACATATGCAACGGTTGCGTTTATTTTATATTGTTGCGTTCGAGTCGAGACGCCCGGTAGAAGCCCGGAAGGCAGCCGCGAAGCGCTGCCTGACGTCGTGCCTGACGACGAGCTCCGTCGTTGCGTTTGTTTGTAAACAGTCGTCATTCAAATTCTCCGCCGGGCCTTCGAGCCGATCTGACGTGTTTCACGAGTCTTTATGTTCTATTACATTTGCCATTAAACGAATTATCTTCCAACTGAGAGTTCTTATTCCCGAAAACGGGATTGCGCGCCGCGTTCGCGAGTATGTGCGTGAGTGTGTGTGCACTGTGCAGCGAACGCGCGGACGAACGCAACAATATGAATGCGACAAGTAACGCATGTCTTTGTTAAATCACATTTTTTATATTAAAAAACGCCTACACAACTTGATCATCTCATTCCTTTACACAGAGATTCCGCTTTCTTAATTAAAAAGCAAATTTTTATAAATAATGTTAATGTTAATTGTTATTATAATATATATTTGAATTTGTTACTTTTAATTTAATTTTATACAATTATTATTTGATATTTTTTATATACGAAGTATAAATAAACACTGAACAAAGAGCGACTGTAAAAAGAAGGGGTTTTTCGCCTCTTTTGCGGCCTTCGATTTTGGGATCAATTCATACGCAAATCAACTCCTTATGATAAGATATTAATAGAAAAAAAGTTTCAACTTGAGGTGACATTTAGTTTTAGAGATATGAGAGTTCAAAGTTGTACTATATACGGGCGTTAGAGGCAAGGGGATAAAGCACCCCGAAGGAATCAGCTGTACCTGCCACGTCCATGCCGTTGATTCTGGGTAACGCAGAGAGCAGGAAACACACACCTATTCAGAGGCTCAAAAAATGATAGAAAGAACAATTTGTACTCTATTGGATTGAACATTTCACATGTTTTAATTATGAGTCCAGATTCATAATTAGTGACCAAACCACTTTACGATACTTGTTAGTGTATTGGTCTATATAACATAATTCAGAAACACCATAATCCGAAATAAGTTAGTTTTTTTTAGAACTTTGACCTCTCATATTTTTAAAACTAAATGTCACCACAAGTTGAAACTTTTTTTCTATTAATATATCTTACCATAAGGAACTGATTTGCATATGATTCGATCCCGAAATCGAGGGCCGCAAAAGGGGCGATTTTTACAGTCACTCTTTAAATAATGAAAAAAATTCATTAACATTTAAATTTATATCTATAATTTAGTTATGCTTGGTATATGTATATAAATATGATAATAATTTATGAAATTAATTATAATCTTTGAAAAATTCCGAGAAAAATTCATTGTCTTAAGATGTAAGAAATGATACTTTCAAAAGATAAATTAACATAATATAAATATAAATTGTTCTAAGATGTAAGAAATTATAATGTGACAAAAAAATAGATATATTAAACATTATTATTTCTTTGCTCTGTGCAGATACACAGAATTATACAAATTTGCTTAATAAACATTTAAAATATGAAAAGAAGAAGCGGAAAGTGTATACTTTTTACTAAAACAATTAATAATATAAATTAACGTCATATAAATTTTACACAAAACAAACGGGAAATTTTACGTAAAATGTCAATACATATTGAATTTGTAATATACTCTTCCTTCTGTGTTGTGTTACATATGTAAGGTGAATAATTATTCATCAGTGTCTGCTTCGCCACTCTTTCGTTTACGTGTGTCATCAGTGTCTGCTTCGTTATTGTTGGAAGGGAAACATAACATTGTATAAAATAATATTAAAAGCAAAACGAATAATTACTCATCAACTGCTCCTTTTCTTTTCTTCGTCTGTTCAGATGATAGAACTTAGTTTTTTTTTTTATTTAATTTGATTTTATATAAAATATTATTTAATTAATGAGTCAGATTGTTCTCCACTTCTACGTTCTGCAGAGAGATTTATATCCCGTTGAAGTTGAAGGACTTGGTCTGCATTGAAATGTGGTGTCATTAAAAATTGAATTGGTTAAAATATTGTAGCAATGAAAAATCAATATTTAAATGGTAAGATGTTATTATATTTTATGACATAAGTCCACTGAGAAAAAGAATTGTTAATCCCAAGAAATATTTAGTCTGATACGTTCAACTAAACATTTTAGTTAGTTAACTAAACAATAGTTGTTTCAACAATTTATTTAGTTTTTTCAATCAAGAATTAATTAATTCAAGTAATGTTTAGTTAATTAAGTAAAATGTTTTGTTGAACGTATCGGACTAAATATTTCTTGGGATTAACAAATTTTTGTTCTCAAGTCATTATAAGTAAAAAACAAGTATAATTATTTATCAACTGCGCCTGGGTCTTACGCAGATATTATGCATTTATACAATGTTATAGTATATAATTAATAGTATATAATATAATAGTCCTGACACCGACACACTTTACACTCCAACGTTTTCCATGCAATTAATACAATTAATGTATATTGATAATGTAGGTACATTAATTTAATGGAATTATTAATAAATGACAATTTTATTAACTACAGATTTAGAATTATTATGTTCACGCAATTTCAAAAGTTTATGGTTTATTATTTATTTTTTATAAAAGTAGAATTAAGAGCTAAAAGGGATATTTGGAGGAGATTGACGTTTGCCATCTCATCATGACAAAGAATTGGGATATTCTGCACATTATTTATTCTTTTTTAAAAGCAAACCGACAAAGCCATTTGATAAGAAATTCGTGAAATATATTTTGGGCCTAGTTCTAATGTGCTAATTACCCTGGGGTAAAAGGCACCATAATAGTCCTCACCCAAGGACGCTTGAAAAATCTCCCTCGACATGGATCGACACGTGATCGCTTTGTGACTCGCGAAATAAGTTCACGTGCCACGCCAGTTCACAGGCCGCTGTGTTTACTGACAGCGCACTGCGTATAGTGCCGCGAGCGATCACTGTTCCGTCACTGCCCGTCTCATTTATCGTATCGTACTTAGTATCGTCATTTTAACACGTGGCCCACGTGGAAGCAAGGTATAATAAATTTATACAAGTAGATATATGAATCTTTCTAATATATAATTATAATAAATATATAGGGTGAGTTTTATTTCATGTGCCAATTATTTTTGTCAATTATCTCAGAAAGGTTTATTGATTTATTGGAAAAATGTTTCAGATAAAAGTTAAACGATTCGAAGGGGTCAATAGGCGCCGCGATTTTTTATTAGCATATTAGATTTTAGGTCCGGGGCGCGTGTCAAGCCCAGTAGGGCTCAAGTCAAATTTTTTTAAATAACAACCTCCATTTTTTATTATATCGATCGTCTTTTTCTACTCATTAATTTGAACAACTTTTGTCTGAAACACTTTTTATTTGTTTTATACTTTTTGAGATATTTAAGGAAAACTTGGTAATTTTTTCAACGTTTAGCTTACGATATCTTAATAATTGCTTGTCGGAGAAAAAAGTAGTACACGACTTTTTGACTTAAATTGGTCTCAAGAATGTACTGTTGCAATAATACCCTAATTTTTTTAATATTTGTGTATGTACATGAAAACCCCAAGAAAAGATGGGGTTTTTAATTTAAAAAAATTAACTAGGCCGAACACGGATCTCGGTCGGAACTAAAATCTAATAAGATCGTTTATTGGTCCTCTCTGAACCTTACAACTTTTATCTAAAATATTTTCCCAATAAACCAATATTTTTTTAGATAATTGGTGGAGATAATTTATTGATACAGAAAATATAACTCATCTTGTATGATACTAAATATATAACGTTTTGTGTGACATATATGACTAACAAAGCACAAAGATTATTACATTATTACATTTTATTATATTATTACTTTATATTTTCCATCTTTTTTAAGAAAGAGAATATGACATCCAATTATCATTCCTCACATTGCGAGAAGGATGTCAGATATCCTTCTACTGACAGAGTAGCGGTAGGAGAGGATTATGTTGATTTCATCTATCAATTTGGGAAGGACAGCAAGATATCCAAAAAGGACTGCAAGAATACTACTAGCAAAAGTAATATTCGTAATAATATAATTGGAACACCTAGCAATTTTCCAAGCCATGAAGATTTTCTTTTGGTATGTGTATTTTCTGTTCTGTAGAAAGTATATAATATATCACAAAATCTAATTTATGCTACAACGTTTGGTAATATTCAGTACTTTTTTTTACTCTTTAATACTAGGAGACGTATAATTTCGATATTTCAGTATCTCCATGGCAGAATCAAGTGCCATACTTATGTACCAGAGTATCGAAAAGATTATTATTTTCATCATATTATTGGTATGTAACATTTGAATCGATAAATAAGATATTGTTACGGAAAATGTTTGTGTTTAGAAAAGGTTATAATTAAATTTTCTATTTTGAAGATCTCGAGTTTCATGAAGCTGTATATCCAATCAGAATCTCTATATATGAAGTATATAATTTTGGGAACGTATTTGAAGTTTGGGCTCAAGATTCTGAAGATGAGAGTCGGTGGATTTTATTATGGAATGGACGACCTAAATTCCACAAAATTTCTCAGCTACTCAAACGTAGGCGTTTGGAATCACGGATATTTTCTCCGCCCTTACGGTCTTGTAACTTTAAAACCAAAATGCTTAGACTACATTTTATATCTAACTCTTGCACACAGCTACATGCTGTGATGCTGATCGGTACATCAAAATTGATTTTTTCTAAAAATCCTGAAGATAAGAGTATAACTGATCTCTTATGCCGCATTCGGGCACGACGACATTCTTGTTCAAAGAGATTTTGTTCTTCTCGTTCTGAATAATTCTCAAGAATTCAAAAAGAACCATATTTTATAGATACAGGCTCTCGGAATTTCTGTGAATTGTTTGACCCTTTTAATACAACACGTGATTATGAAAATGCGTACTTGGATATACTTGATCTTCAAAAGGAATTTCCAAAATATTGCGTTATTTATAAAAGGTATAATTGTCGACATATATATCGACAAACTATAATTGTCGACATTAAAGTAATATTCAATCTTATTTTATTTACTTAATAATGAAAATGTGTTTCAATGTTATTTGCAGCGATGTAGCAACGAGTTTTCACAAGAGCAAGCTGATGCACAAGCAAGTATCTCGAGAGGAAGATGTGCTATCTTCTAAGCAGGAATATGTGAATCACCCTTTATTAAGAATTCATTGGAATCATGTAAAATTTATAAAAGATATCAAATTCTCTTCGGGAAAATCCAAGGAGCAACTTGACAGTTTTTCTGCGCTTTCTGTAAAATATTCAAAGAATATTTCATTTCTCGTAATAATATTAAAATTGTATATTTTGTTTTTGCAGGATGAATAAATAATACTAATAATATTAAAATACTTGGATATGAGGTCGTTTTACCGTATGAGCGAAGTAAATAAACGCCTCAATAATTTAACACAGGATCCTTTTTTCTTCAAATGTTCGAATTTACAAAATTTAAAAAAAGAATACTCTAAGGATTCATCCTTTTGTTATGATAAAATTCTGTTTTATTTTGCATCCAAATGTAAATATTTACAACAGTTGGATCTTACAAAAAGCTACATTTCTGCTCTGGAGTTCGCAAACTTGTTAAATAGTTGTACGGCAAGTGTTTAACGCACTTACGATTAAGTAGCTGCGAATTTGTTGACGAATTAGTTCTACTAAAAATTTCAAAGATATGCAAAAATTTGAAAATTACATAAATAAACATGATTGTTAAGATTACAGATAAACTCTATATGATCAATATATACATTTTTTTTTTAGTATTGGATCTCAGTTATACTCTGGACGAAAGGGAAGAAGAAGTTTCGAGTCTCGGAAATCTAGAATTTCTAGAGAAATTAGACCTTGGATGGTGCCATATAAGACCTGAATCTCTTTGCAAAATACTGCAAAAAATTCGCCGGATGCGTGACTTAGATCTGAGGAAGCCTAGCTTGTGGGATGATGTAAACCCACTATACATTTAGACGCAATTACAATACAGTTAAAAAATTCGTATCCAGACTTGGAAATAATAGATTTATCGGGCAATATTATTACATCGCGAGGTATTCGTGCCCTCGCTGAATGCAAGAAATTACGAAAACTGGCAATGATGAAGATGTACGTGTGTGTTACGTTTTCTTTTAAAACATTATTCTTTATCAAAATGTGTGTGTTTACATTTCTTGCAAGCACTATGAAACGGTTGTTGGTTTTTCTTTTTGCGATTGGAAAATCACTTAATAATATAACTTTTGTTACAGGGACGAACGTTGCACAATCGATAAGCATAGCTGGCGCAGATTGTTTTCCTCCTATCAACGCTTAGAAGAAGTCAATTTGAGAAATTCCGATATGATTTTCAATTACGATGTCTATGAAGGACTGACACTGTGTAAAAACTTAAGACAATTATACTTGTGGGATATATTTAGTTTCGCAATTCTCGAGCAGTGTCCTAAACTGCAAACAATCTATGCTATGCGGAATAGCTGATCCGATGACATGCGTGATAGGCAGGCGTTCGTTGTTCAGGCGAAGGAAAAATATCCACACGTGTCCATCCTTGAATATCAAAAGAGAATCACATTTTATGATGATGATGAGGAATATGAAGGATGTGAATGTGAAGGAAAGTATAAGCTTTCTTACCGATTTAGCTGAAATTTAACAATATATTATGTATTTTGACGTGTTAAATTTGAATATAAAAGTTAAAATTGTCGCTTTTAAGTAGGACGAAAGTTATAAAAATAAAGTACTAAAAGTGAAAATTTTCGTGTTAAGAAATATGCTATGTCGGCAGGGTACATGTACATACCAGAGAAAGCATGCGCACTGATGTAA
This sequence comes from Temnothorax longispinosus, assembly GCF_030848805.1. Classification (NCBI taxonomy): domain Eukaryota; kingdom Metazoa; phylum Arthropoda; class Insecta; order Hymenoptera; family Formicidae; genus Temnothorax; species Temnothorax longispinosus. The sequence continues at coordinate 20,492,404 of NC_092358.1, forward strand.
AAGTGCGCAAAAATATTTGAAATAAATAAGAGTTTAGAAATAATTCTTGTATATAGTATTAAAAAATATTAGAAGTAGGTGGGGGAGATCCTTCCCCCTGCACTTTCACCCCGAAAAAAAAATCTATCCAAACCCAAACCTATTTATTCTGACAAACTAAAATTTTCGTTTTGCACTTTTAATCCAGTAGAATTGCAAAAATAATTTCTCACGATAGTCTCAGTTTGCAAACCATGACTCATGTCTGCAGTCATTCTTCCATGAAATTTATTATTTTTAAATTAGTGGTTTTTTAAATTTTGTTTCCTTTTGTTTTGATTTAATGTGCTTCGCGATCAATTCTATCGACAGAACTGTTTAAAGCAAAATTTCTAACTATACGAATTTGTCATTCATCGTAATTCTTTTTATATGATGTATATATAAAGCGATAAAATATTAATTCTATCTAGGTTAACAAAATAGTATAGATATTATTATACTTGATAAATTAATCGGCGATTAATTCAACCGACAGAATTGCTTAAAGTTTCTAATTATGCAATTTGTTATTTATGGTCTATTTTCTATATATCAAACAACAAAAAATTAACAATTTTGTGTTAATAAAATAGTACAGTATTATTTAATAATAAATCAACTGGCAGAATTAAAACAAATGTTTAATTGTATTATTCCAAATCTTTTCTGTCCATGTATGTTAAACAACAAAAAATTAGTTTTATCTACATTTGCAGAATGACAAAAGTATTATTTGATAAATTAATCAATAATTAATTTTATTAGCAGAATTTTATTAAAAGCAAAATTATTCTTATTCTTTTTTTTCATAATAAATCCCATGTATATAAATTAACAGAATAGTGCAGACATTGCTTGACAAGTTTATCAATGATTAAAATTGAAACCGTGATAGAGCCTTCTTTTCTGTATGAAGTAATGCAAAATTTGTAATTTTCGAGATCGATTTTCTAGGGTAAATAGTCGGTAAGGAGCCACAGAAAAAATCGACTGCAAAGCTGATCATATAATTTGATATAAAAACCGAAATCGAAAACTTTATCTAATACATGCCCTGACGAGACAGCTACCTTAACTAATCGTTTCTAATATTTCTTAAAAAATTAACTACAATGTGTCTTTCAATTTACAAATTTGATAATACTTCAATTGATTTTATATTGGGGATTATTCACTTTTTAGTTTCGGATAAAACTTTTAATTAATATAATTCGCGCAGCACCGTTATTGATTGCAATTTCTTTGACTTCACGTGATTACCTCGAAATAATTTTGTTCCTAATTTTTTAAAAGGAATAAACATCAAAAATGTTAAATCTTTTTTTATAAATAATGATTTTTATAAATAAGTCTCAGCAAGGCTTTAATTTTAGGTGCATACTTAACAACGTTTATTTTTTGTTAGTATAATTAATGCTGCATTTCTTATTGGCTACAATATGTTAAAGTTTTTTTGTACCTGTCGATCGTATTTTCCATATGAAGTATATACGAATTTTATACGTTAGCGAGATTGATTATCGATCAATAATCTCGTTTCTCATACAAATATAATATCTTTAGAGATTTTGGACGAAAGAAATCAGTATTAACATTTTGAAATAAATTACAAGAGAGGTTATTTTGTCGAATTTTTTATTTGAACTAAACATATTTCACTTTCCCTTCACTTGTATTTGCATTTCTTCGCGCCAAATAGCTGCTCGCCTTTCTTGTGCCAGAGCTCTGGTAACGCGCATATGCGCGCATTTTCTATAGTAAACGTTACGTATCTACGCGATGCATGATTAAATGTTTTATTACAATAAATATAAAATACAAGATTGATACAGGTTTTGCTTACTAATTTAAATGAATAGTGACGCCAGTTGTCCCGAAATCAATTTATTGTTCCGTGGCCATCACGTTTTACTAATAATGGCGAAATATTTGAAATATGTAACTTTGGTACGTGTGACACTACGTGAGTCAAATGGATGGCTAATAAAAGCGTACAATTGATTAACTAAAATTATACAATTGAATTTTATTATTGCATGTACAATGTACAGTAATTGAACTCTTATTTGCGATATTAATATCGCAAAAATATATTGTGTAAAATTACACAGCACGAAAATTATGGGCGTAGCACGGACACACACACACACACATACACACACCCCACGCACCAAGGGGAGACTTTATCGGCAGTGCCAGAAAATGGATATACCAAATAGTTCCAACGTTGAAAATGGGTGCGAGTGGCGTTTCGAGCAGTCCACTCGGCACTTCAATACTCCAATAGTCCAATAAGCCATGGCCACATCCGCTGTTTCGCCGAAACATGTGGCCGCGAGCGTATGGTGAGTGATTCGACGTTTGCACGTGTGATATAATACGAGTCCAGATTAAAAACATACGTACAGCAATTGCCGGAAGCAGTGTACGCTACATAAAGTGAAAGCTGTACTCGTCGAAGTAAGTAGTCCAGTCTAATAATTCATTTTTAACGCGCACGTATTGCACGTAACCTTCTTTCGTTTTGCCGCTTCACTTGCCGATTTCGCGATGACAGCGATGATTTCGTGATATTTTATTTATTTCGACTGAAATCTCTCGCTTGCGATTATTTTGACTGAAATCTCTGCATTCGCATTTAAAGCGGCACTATGCGAGATAGCTTTATCATTGAGAATCCTTCAAGAATTTGTCATTAGGAGTTCTGACGATTTATCGGTTCAACAGATGTCTGTGGTATCCTCAAGAGTCAGCAGTGTGTCATCTATATTGAAAGCCGGCGGAGTTAGAGCACAGTTTATTAAGCAGCCCGGCAAAGTATATTTTAAGCTCCCGAAAAATGTTAAAAATATATTATGTAATTCCGCAAACAGTGATGGGATTAAAGAATATGAGAAACTGATACATTCGCTTAAAGAAGGTGCTATAAAGGTAATGATAGGTGAAAGACGCAAAGAAAATTTGCGTGTGAGTTTTTTACAATCTTTTAATGCATGATATATATGTATCATATGATTCATATAGTAATCGATTGGTTGCATATTATGATGCAAGATACTTTAAAGCATTCCTCTTGTTTCTTCAGGATAGCGATTTAACAGAATTTCTAACTGAAGCAAGACAATGTATATCCTTGTTAGATATTAGACACGAATCGTTTGTTCAAGCACTTCTTCAAATCGAATGGACAAATAGGTCACCAGAAGTAATTTCAACTTATAAATTCTTCATGCAAGATTTAGTGTGTATGCAGACACTACATATAAAAATTGTAATAAATCGTCTGGTCGAATTGTTCAAACCAGGTAATTTTTGTATTTAATAGTCTAGAATAATATTTCATAAAAAATAATGTGATATTTATTACAATAATTATTTTTGTAGCAGAAGATAATAATGCTGAACATGAAATTGGACAGTTTAAAAGTGAAGATATGGAGAGGTTGAATCACATACATGACATATTGCATAAAATTTTGGAAGTAGTGCCAATGTAAGATATGGAAAAGTGACTGTATAAATTAATAATTTTTCTCATTATTATCATATGAGTACACGTTATAAATTTTTAGGTCAGATAAAGTTTTACTGCAATCCCTCGTATCGCAATTTCCATATATTGTACATGGCACTTATACACATGAAATTTATATCTATGCGTTATTACAAATTCTAAATTATGCACCTCAACTGAGATCAAATATTTTGGTCTTTATTATTAACAGGTAAGTGTTCTAGTAAAAACTCAGTAAATGAAACTCTAATTGTTTGTTAATGAAATATGGGTTTTGGACCACCATTTATCTCACTCTTTTATTCACTCCTTTAACTCTCTGATCAACATTTTATAAAATCAAGATATACATGGAGTAGGAATCGGAGCTGTATTTGGAATCTGCTGATTGCTGTAATACTTAACCAATTTTTTATTTTATTGATATGTTAATAAATAATGTATTTGTATTTTAGGCTAGTGATGTTGGATGTCAATATTCCCCGTGAAGAAACAAGCAACGATGAGGAAGACGATGTAGTAGATGATTGTATCAGCTCGAATGGAAAAGCTGATAATAACGATCTGATCAAAATAAATAATGACACGGACAAGAGAAATACTGTCCATCCAACTGCAAGTACACTGGATTCGTGTATGGAATTATTTCTTAAATATATGAACGAGTTTTGTTTTGCGAATGGCGTTCTGCAGATAGAGAACTTGAGAACGCTATACTTCGATATTCTCTGCGCATTTGAAGCAGTAATATTACCTACGCACGGTAGTCAATACGTGCAATACATTATGTTCTACATATGCAGTTTTAGAACCGTAATCACGGAAACGTTCACAAATTGGTTGTGGCATAAAGTAACCGATCCTAATGTAGCGCCAGTTCTTCGACAAACAGCTGTTTACTATATTTCTAGCTTACATGCTACTGCCTCATTTATCTCTCCCGGGTAATTATAGCATAACACATTAATTTTGACAACTTTATGGTATGTACCTTAGAAAAGAGTGTACCTAACATTATAACGTTATTTTTTCTTAGATTAGTGAAAACGACAATGTCCAACTTGACACTATGGATACACAAATATATCATTTCTCAAGAAGACACGGAATACATTGATGACGCAAAACCGCACGCCGTGTTTTATTCTGTTTGTCAAGCGTTCTTTCACTTATTCGTCGCGAGGCACAAACATTTTGTCGAATCAAAAAATGGTGAGTGCATATTTATCATATGCATATAAGATTTAACATAAGCGACAGTTTTAAAAACAGTTTTTCTCTCTTTTCAGGAATATTATTTCTTCAGAATCTTGATATATCGAAAATCGTTACTTGTAAATTAAATCCCCTGAAGATGTGCGACACCAAAATCGTTCGCGATTTCGCCGATATTACGAGCACGTATCAACTGGCCTACTGCTTCGCTGTAATCGAGAACAACGAGCGCAATCGATTACCTATTTTCGGAATGAAATCCTATTTGCCCATTTTGGTTCCTAATTTTTTCCCGTTTGAGTCTTACACGTTAGAGCATAGCAGGCGAAGGATAGCTCCATTATTTCGCAATACTGTAGCAAGTATTGACAGTCGATCTGTTGAAAAATGTAAATAAAAAAATGCATATATACAATTTATATATATATGAATAAATTATAGTACTGCATATCTTTCAATTTGTTGCTAATAATCAGGGAAAATACGCAAAGTACGGATTTTTTTAATTTACTATGTTCTGACGAAAAATTATGTACAGTAATATATAAATAAAATGATCTTTACATACTTTGAAATGATGAAATAACCTTATGTGTATATTTTACTATCGCTATATATTAATTTAAAAAAATACCAGATGGGCGGAAAAAGTTTATATGTCAGTTCAACTCTGATGAACTTGCATAATGCAATGCAAATACAATGGAATTCCTTGTATATTAAAACTAATCAACTGATTTTTCGGTGTATCAAAAGCGGATGACTGACCAAACTCCGATACAAACTTAATTGGTAAAACTTATCACATAATGTTTGTTTTATTTTATTAAAGCGAATAGAATAAATTTTTATTATTTAGTGTATGGAAAAAACAATTAGACTATCTAACGAATTATACAGTGTGGGCGATTCTGTCGATTGAATTAATCGTTGATTAAATTAATTGAAGTTTGATTGAATTTATCTTATGCGAGTAAAACCTATCTATTTGTGGATTTACGGATTTACGATCCATACGTTTCGACGGTTTCGGCGCGGTGACGCGAGTTTGAAATTCGCGGTCAAGCGGCGTCCCGGAAGTGCGGCGTAGTGCGACTGCGCGGTGGCCACTCGGTCTTCCCTCCCTCGCCCGCCCGGCCCGCCCGTTCATCGTCTGCGGCGGCGGTGATCGCAGCGCGCGATTCGCCCGCTACGAGTGCCCGAGTGGATGCGTACAGCGTAAAATGGCGAAGTGCAGTTGTTATTTACTTGCGCCGAACGCAGCGAAGTGAGAGCGGAGAGGAGCGAGTCGAAGTGCTGAATCGCGTCGTTCACACGGGTGTTCGTTTACGGCGTGTCTGTGAGACGGCGTGTGCGAACTATCGTGAGTATCGCTGCTGTACAACAGTTTTGCGAGCGCGGAACACGGTTATCCCGTGGCAAAAGTGGCCGAGAGAGAGAGAGGAGAAAAAGGATCGCGGTCGCCGTCTCGTCGCCCGTCTCCTCGCACGCGTCCCCGCGAGGGGCGGCCACGTGTTCCGCGGGCGGATTGTCAATCGGCCGCCACGCCGCGCCTCGTCGCGAGATAACGTGTCGATACCGGCCTTCGGAGCCCCTCCCCGTTCCCGCGACTAATCCCTTAATCCGCGCGACGAGGTTAGGAGAGTGCCCGTGTCTAAACGGACACGGTATCGCGGCCGATTTCTCGTTTCGGGTCGCCGTAAACGCGCCGACCTCTCGTTCCCCGCGATCGGTCGGCTCGCCCGGCGGACCCCCGATCGATTCCCGTGACGGCCGTTGCGTCGAGGAGGCGAGGAAGCGCGGCCGCGACTTCCTTTGTCCCCCCCCTGGTTTTTTAGGTTATGATCGCTGCGGGGCTTTAAACTACTCCCGTAACGCTGTCGCGACGCGACCCGTTGCCTTCGATCGCCGATCGCCGATCGCATCCGCCGGTCGAACGTGCTGGTTTTTCGTCGCGAGTCGCGTCCAGCTCGCATCGGGAAATCGCCGTAGCTCTCGCGTTTGCCAAACCGCCGTGGTTCCTCACAAAGCCTCCTCCGACAAGTGTCTGCGAAATTTAATCATCTTGTCCTAATTACATGTGACGTCCCTAGAATCACGTTAAAGTGTGTTTTTGATTATAATAACACGTTAATTATAAAGTGTTTCACGTCTTCTCACATTCTGCACGAGAAAATATTTAAACGTAAACAATCTGTCATTTATATCCTTTATGACAGCTGTTTTGTCATTTAAGATCGTGTTCATTCATTATGTCAAAAGTCGACAACTAACCCACTGTGTGTATCCATTTAAGTGTCACTCATATTTTTTGTAATTAAGTTACATTAATTTCTTAAATTAAGTATTAAAATAAACTCATTAAAATCATTATTAAGTTAGACACTTTTCTTCTTTCAATTAAGTTGTGTAATTAATGTGAATTCAGTGATTAGTTAATACATTAATAATTAGCATATATGTGGGCATTTTATTTAATTAGAAACTTAAGAAAGGGCGACTACATGTAATTTCGCATCAACCGCTCCTGTTTCGCTTCACCACGAGATACGTATATTCCAAAATTTGTTGGAACGTATTTTGTGATATAATCTATGCTGTTATTTGCAAAATTACGTATAATTGATAAGACTATATATAAAACTACGAGTAATTGTATTTTTTTTTTAAGTGGACTGGCATACATATTGTTTTTCAAATTTTGTCAAAAGACGTGCTCCCCCCATAATTAATTACATCAATGGTGAGGCACTCTGTATATAAAATAAAATTCGACAATCTCAAAACTATAATGCTATACATTTATAGTTTCATTAAAGTTGTTTTTATATCTTTGGGATAAGAAGTTTTGCTTACAATAATGTTTCATTGTGTTGTTATTTCAACCATCTTTTGCCACATGCTGCTATAATTTGCAAAATTATATTTGTTTGATGAATAGACCAACACGTCATATATATATATTAACCCAACTAAAATACATACATCACCGTCACGTCAATTTTTTTTTTTAAATTATGATATAAGGTATCTTTGAGAAGTACATATATTGTACAAAAGTTTATAATTTCCTTGAACTGAGGAAAGCTGCGATAAATATATATATATTTCTGCAACAACAATTATTTGAAGTTAGCAGAATTTGTATTTAGAATTTTGGGGGAAAATTAATTTCTATAGAAGACTACTTTAAAAGTTGAACAGTTTCTATTAATGTGAACTTTTATTTTTCCGTGTTTTACTCTCTACTAAACTAAAGTCTCTCTCCTTAATGAACATTAAGGGCCGGTTGTTCCAACTTGTTGGTCAGCTAACTAATAGTTAAACCATATGTCCATCTTTGTCTAATGTAATGGATAAACAAGGATGGATAAACATATATATGATTTAACTATTAGGTAGTTTACCAACAGGTTGGAACAACCGGCCCTAAATGTTTATATTTTACCTAGTATGTTCTAATAGTGTCTTATAATTTCTGATGTAATTTTACATACATGTCTTATGAAATACGTGCACCATACAAATACTTAAACACAATCAGAATCCAGTTAAACACCTACAATTTTACAGACATGATATTCTATAGACGTTTTAATAATGTTTGCAATTTTGAAGTATATTTTACAATATTGTATTTTTTTTTCTTTATACATTAACGAGTTTTTATGCTGTTAAGTTCACAATATACATATATTTCTACATTCTTTCAATAATATTTTCGCAACAATTGTATTGTTCGGACGTATTTGCTTTTGAAACACTAGAATCTATACATGTTACATAAAAAGCGGATATAATTCGTGATTGTTTTCCATAGGTTGTACCACACAAATACTAGCAGATTCTTCTACAGACATGATCTTGATGGATTGGCCTAATTCAATGTATTAGCAACAATCCAATCTTGATATTTGTTAATTGAGGAAAGATCGCATTTGCCAGCCTCTAAGTTTTGAATAATATGGCACAATATAATTTTAACGTTGTGACCAATGCCAGTGGTACTTTCACGATAGAAGAAGTATCAAGAATCTGTACTGCAGATGGGCAACGAATTCAGTTAGTTTATGGGGACGTTAATAATAGCAGTAACGGTTCACAACAGCTTGTGACTTATACTACTGCACCTCAAAACAGGCAGGCAATATTCTCCCCGCAAACTATTAATTTAGGGAATCAAATATCTGCAGCGCGATTGGAACAAGGGTAACTTATACAGCATGCATTTTCAATTGATCGAATTGCATCGGGATAGATAGAGCAACTTTAAGCTTTTGATATTTTATGAGAAATATAGAGATTCGAGATTTACTTAAATTTTCATAATTTTAAATATCTCTCAGAAGAAATACATGGGGCGTTGATATGATGACTGGTTGTATGAGATAAACTTTAATGGTTCTAAAATAATATAAATATTTTAGTTCTTAGAATATGTATCTTGATGGGCCATACATTTTTGAGATTATAATGTTGTTCCGATTCCTAAAATGACTTTATGAATATTCTTAGAGAACGCACTTAAGATTTGATTAATATTTTGCATACATTAGGATTGTATAACATGAAAGAGACATTATTATAACAGGTGCTTCTTAAAGTAGTCTTCTATCACGCTATTGAACACGCCGCGTATACTATATGTGAACATATATGTATATATGTATGTAATTAAATTTTAAATGTGATTTTGGTAAAAATAGTAAAATGTGACTTTAAGTATCTATATTTTGCACGTCTTATAAATATGAACATGAGGTACAAAAATATGTATATTTTAAATGTATAGCAGTTTATGTCAACTAATTACATTCAATATTATTTTACATAATACAATTTTTTATACAAATATTTAAAACAATGAAACTGTATTTATAGGCTAACAAAACGTGCTGCAAAAATATTAAGAAGAAATTAAGAATACAGTAAACTCTTCTTTTTTAATTTTCTATTATAGTTCTTATATTTATCTCATCTAACGTTTGTAACATTACATTCACGTTCATGTTTTTGTCGATTTTTATGAGGATAAGATTTGAGTAATTTTTTTTCAGTTTGTTCAGGAAATTGAATGTTTTATATTTTATCCAAGAGGTTTTCTTGTTCGCGTGTGCCTCAAAGAAAGTATTACCAAAGTAGATTTATATCATAAGCTTGCTTACTGGTGTATTGATTATGATGTGTTGTGTATGAATGTATGTATAAAGAATTTATATTTAAGATAAAGCACATAGATCAAAAATTTAATAAAATATAACAAAATCAAAATAAATATATATTTATGATAGAAGTAATCAGAAATAATGATTAGAAATTGCAAATGGTAATTAGAATATTTTGTAAAATATATATTTGGTACAATCCATTCTTAACATGTGTGGCCTATGAGCGATCTTTTGTACCAGTGACTATTCTAATTCTATTTTAGTTTCTCAGTTTACTAAGTATATTGTATATGAGTTTAATCGATCAATATTTTTTATTAAAAATCTTAAATCTAAAAAAAATGGATTTAGCTTAAACCCATTTTAAGTTAATGTTAAAATAAGTATAATCTAAATGAAAAAATACAACCAAAAAAATTTATCTAATCTTATTTTGAAAATATAAATATAATTTCTTTATTTTTTACTTAAATTGAAACTTTTATCGAATTATTCACCATTATAAAGTTGTATCTCGCATCCAGGTAGCAAACTTTTGTTCCAATATCCTTTTTTTCATTAGTTTCATCTAATCGCTCATCATAAGCAATATTCCGTAAAATAAAATAGTATATTTTTTATCAACATATAGTGATTCACGAAACTGATCAAATCGTACTATTAATAGAAATTTTTTTTGAAAATTTGTGAACAAAAATATCTATAGCAACATCACAGATATATATTTGTTTATATGTTGTGCTGATATTGAAAGGTCGTTTTTGTTGATTGTTTTGTTCAAGTCAGTTAGTCGTAGATGACTGATAGTCGTAAATTGTTGTGTAGTACATTTGACATTTTCGTGAGTCACTGTGTATACACAATATCCGTATCAATATCTTATATGTTTAGCTAAAATTTAGTAAAAAAAATATATATACTCGTATAACAGTATTTGTAATAGCGTTTATTATGTTTCAGGCAAAATGTTTTTATAATCAAAACGAATGAAATATCTGGATCCCAGGAAATATTGAAACCAACTACCGTGAATGCACATATTGTTAATGAAAATAGTATGAGCATTGCGAGTAATACAAGTAAGCAAATACTTGTGCTATTTTAATGTGCTTTACAAAATCTGTAGAGCTATATTTATATTTCAGTGTTGTGTACATAACATAGGTTTTTAGTATTTTTCTTGCTTGCAATACTGCGAATAAGCCATTTTTTTTTTCAGGTATTAAGGCAGAGTGTAAAAATGAAGGGCAACAAATGCAGCTAATGAAAATACAAAACGCTAATACTACTGTAATAACAAAGCAAAATACGTTATTACAAGAAAAGAAGCAGACTGCCATTTTAACTAGAAGTAATATACAAAATAATATCACGTCACCAGTGAGTTACACTCTATAATAATATTTAAGCAAAAAAATTAAATTTATTTCTTTAATTATGATCTAACAGTTATCTTTACTTTAGCCTGTTTATGTAAATTCTGGATCATTTAATCCAAATCAGACGGAAAAAAAATCACCTAAATCTTATCAGACTAAAAGTCGACAGTTGGCAAACAGCATAGTAGGCATAGTATCTCAAACTCCAGATGGAATAAACGTAGTAACTACGGTGGAAAACCGGATTCAAAATTCTAACACAACAGGTCCCAAATCTACGCTATCTGTTTGCAAGACTATCAATTCGCCAAGACAGAATGTGATTGTGAGACCTGTTATTCGTAATCCGAATATGTCGCATGTGCGACCTGTAGCAATAGTTTCTCCTGAAATCTCGAAAACACCAACGAAAGTGCAACCTCCGGATATGGAACATTTAAATGAGCAAATCAAGCAAGCCAAATTTAAACAATTACAGAAACAGCATATCGAGAAACAAAGGTTTCAACAAAATAACACACAACAACAACAACACTCTAACACTTTGCAACATGGTCAATCCCCGTTGAACAATCCTACACGTCGTTTTATAAATTCTGTGCAACAAAGAACGCAGCCGATTTCAGTCCCTCCTCAAGAAATACAGAAACCATCTATGGCAACGTCAGTCCCTTCATCAGCTGAACATAATACACATGTTACTAGTATTGAGATGGAAGTCGATACTCCAGAATGTGTTGAGGCGAAAGAGCAAACGCAACAATCTTCTTCGCCACGATTGGAACTCGAGAACAGCTCAAGTGAAAGCTTTGCTTACCTCCAAAAAACTATTAACGATCCAACAAATGCCATAGTTCAGCATCAAATTCAAGGAAATACGGCAAAAATGTTAGTGATGTTAACCACGGGCGAACAGAGACTAATTACGTTCGACATACCGAACGAGGACTGCACGGTACACGACCTATTGGATCAGGTACGTGCAGTCTTGGGCCAGGTATGTTTCTACAAAGTTGAAAGACTTGTAGAAAGACTATACAGGATGATTGCTACGTAGTTGGAAGAATTTGAGAATTTCAGAGAAGTTTGTCAGATATTTTTAAATATTAGGAATATCTATCTCAACATCAATGATTATTCAAGTTTAAAATTTTTCTTACAGCTTCTAGGTACTCGCCGCGGCTATGTTAGATCGTGATGTCAAAGGCGAGAAAAGAGGCTTGTGCGCAAACGTATAACTGTATAGGCTTCATATCACATTTATTTTACGGCTGTTTATTAACTCTGTCAAGGGAAGAGAAAAGTTTTCAGAACATTTTATAAGTGCGCTAAAGCAATTTAAAATGGTTTTTTATTCAAATATTTGAAAATGGTGTAATAATTCTCAGCGTGTCATTTCTCGCCTCTGACGTCACGATCTAACATGGTCGTGGCGAGTATCCAAGAGCTTTATGGGATAAGCTTCACAATTGCATGGGATAATTGCAATTATTATTTTGATCCAGAGTTATCAACCACATAATCCTTGCACAGTAATAATCGAATATTTGTGAGATTATACATTCATATATTACATAAAATATTTTTAGGTGAATATTTCATTCCCTGGTGAAACACAAGTCTCTTTGGTGGATGATCCCGCATTGGGGATAAACTACATAGTGGAGGCTGGTGTGATGCATACGTCATCCTTGGATGGTAGTGATGGTGACTGTAATTCTACTCAGGAAATTGTGAGCACTATTGCGAACGCTGAAAAGTTATCTCAAAATATCAAGTAAGATATTCTAATTTTATATTTGTTGATATTGATTTGTTTATATAATATCTAAATATATATTACAAAAAATTCTGAAATAATATTTTCAGTACATCGGATGAAAATAGTAACACCTCTTCACAAACTCCTGAGGTAAGCTTGTTAGTTTATTATTACAAAATTAGATTAAATAAGGATATTGGCATAAAAGTTATGCTATTCTTTTCAATTCCGTTTATATTGCAAATATACGTATAATAAAATTTTATTTTTTTAAAACTTAAATTCCTAAAATTTGGAATTAGTATTTAATTATTAGAAAATGTCATAGTTCTGAAACAGTCGATAATATCTAACATTAATACAAAAATATATGATTTATATAATTTGCAGTAATTTTTTTTTTATATTATGCCAATTTCTTTAATATAATATAATAGTGATAATAGGTATTACTATATAACATATATATGTTTGATTGATATTTGTATGAATGATATAATAGATATATCATATCAAAAATAACGGAATGTAAGAATGAAATGAAGTAAACAGTATACAACATAGTTAATGATAATCTATATGCAAGTGTGATAACGTCACGTTGATGCAATCGATAAGAATTCCGTAACAAATTAAGGGAGTACACTTAAAGTTCATCATTCAAAATAAATGATATGCTACAAGTACGAAGTATACCGTGTTATTACTAGGAACCTATTTTGGTCAAAGGAATGCTTGCTCTCTGTCCACACTGCGGCTACAGTTCATTACACTTCAACCGATGTGAACGATGTAATACAAAATTAAAAATTGAGGAAGTCAAGTCTGTACCCATAGCAGAAAGGAAGGAGACTGGGATGTCTGTCGATGTAAGGATTATGACTGCGATGCCAGAAGACCGATATATTTATTAATACAGTGTTATAAGGATCAACCTGTTACAATGACTCTGTTATAATAATCGATTGTCTGACTGATGAATGACTAACAAATTTAGTTTTCTTAAGATTAAGAATCTAGTTTAAGAGGACTATATTAACATAGCATTTTTTAATATATAGTAAGTTTAGAGCGCTATTTCAGCACATGGTTATTAAGGGGGGAACCTGAATTAGAACGCTAAAAAAAAGCATAATTTTTGCAATTTTTTTCTCGGCTCCAATAAAACGAATCTTTTCGAAACTTTTGGGGTGTTTTATCGCACATTTTGACATTAACAAAAAAAAATTTTTATACAAAAATATTGATTTTTAGTATTAAATGTTCAGCAATATCTACAACTACGTTTTTCGAGTTCTCGTACAAGATAGAGAAGAATCTATTTGACTAATCGACTTGATCCAAGATTTTTTAGTTACATAATTGCATTCTCTTCTATGTGAACCTAAAAAAATTTTTTAATATCGAAAATTAAACTAATTGTGAGACTTTGAAAAAAAAGTTGCGATTTTCGCCAAAAATTTTCAACTTAATTGTTTAAAAATAAGTTATTAAATTTAATTTTTTTATAAATTTCTTAGGTTCACATAGAAGAGAATGCAATTATGTAACTAAAAAATTTTGGATCAAATATATTTTTCTCTATCTTGTACGAGAATTCGAAAAACGTGGTTGTAGATATTGCTGAACATTTAATACTAAGAATCAATATTTTTGTATAAAAACTTTTTTTGTTAATGTCGAAATGTGTCATAAAACACCCCAAAAGTTTCGAAAAAATTTGTTTTATTAAAGCCGAGAAAAAAAATTGCAAAAATTATGCTTTTTTTAGCCTTTTAATTCAGGTTCCCCCCTTAAGAAGTATTTTATTTAGAGAAGATTTTAAACAAGAATTAGTTCTAAAATTAATACATTTTATATCATTGCCATATTATTACAGGTCATATTGAAAGCAGTTTACTACGCTCATCTTAATGTATCATAATATTTCTATCTGCAATTTTTTTTGTCATCATTTTCTGTGTTAATTTGTAGATATATTACGATTGTATATCTTTATAGATGTTCTATAAGAAGAACAACAGCGAACGAAATGTTGTGAAATTGGAGAAAATAGAACGAGACGGTCCTACTTGCAAGCGGCCCAGAGGAAAGGGTAAGAGTGCAGCTTCAAAACCAAAGCCTATTCACAAAGAACCAGGTATGTTTAGTAACATATTTTGTGCATGAAACATGTGTGTATGTATAACATGTATATTAATGATTATTTTATAAATTTCTAGAATGTTTGACAATATCGTCTGACGAAGAGGAAGAAGGAAAAACTAAAAAAATAGGAAGCACTAATAGCAATGCAGTAGTAGGTAATGCAACTGACTCTTTTACTGAAGATGTGAATACAATTTTGGATAAAGAACCAATAATTACGAACGCTAGTCCATGTGACGAGTTTACGATGGATAATGAAGAAAATAGTAAAGGTGATATTTTATAAGAAACATAAGTCAATCGTCAATTAACATGTTGGCTGATATACTAATATAATAATGAGATAATATTGGATTTAGGAATATGTGAAAATCACAAATTTTTAGATATTGGACAACTACCACAAACTGCTCTAGAGTGTCGGACGGTCAGAATAGGTTCTTATAAATATATTCCTCGGGAAAAAGTAGTGATTTCCCATACTGGTGTAAGATTTAGCGTACCTTTGTTAGAAGATGGTAGGTTGATTTTACCTATAACATATATATCTACAGATAAACAAATTTACAAACTGTAAATATTTTACAGATACAAGTTTTGTTACTTTGGATGTCAAATATAGAGATATAATTAAGCTTTTAATTCATTTTGGAAAGACAATGCCAGTACTATTCTTTTATACATCTATAAGTACAGGAACTATGATACGTGAATTATTAGGAATGCAAGATCCAAAGGGGCCATATTACGACCCTGCTGGAAAAGGTGTTTATATGACATATACAAACATTCTATATTTTATATAGTTTTTGTAGTTTTTTTCGTTTGTAGTTCTGTAATTTAATGATTATTTTAAAAAGTGTTATTTAATCTCAACAATTTTTTATACAAATATGTATATGTGTAAGACTCGTAAAGATTCTTAAAAGATCCGGATGATTAATACTGTATGATGTATTATTTTCTAGATCACACGCATAAACGTATTACGTTATTACCAGATAAGTTACCGGATGATTCAAAGGCAATACTAACAAGTTTATTCTCACGGGGAGATAAAATAGGCGAATTGAATCCTAAGGAAGCAAACGATATACTTATACGAGCATCACCAAGGGATGTACGTATTTGACTTAATTATATTTTATTTTATTATACATATAATAACGCATAACATATATATTTTTTTATATATTTATGTTTTTACAGTGTCTACAATCGGTTATTACTACACGGAAGATGAGTCAAAACTCAGCAAACACCACCGGTATCAATGATGACATACAAACGTGAGAATCTTATTTAATAATTGTCTTTTGTTTAATAGATTAATATTACTTGGTATATTAGATAAAATATATTTTATAATCTTATCTATTTCACCTAGTGTTACTTGATTTTTTCGCGTATAGTTATAAGTTTATAAATATTGTTTAATTGTTTTTATACAAAAACTATTTTTTTTTATAGAATAACTGTATATCCGCCACCTCCTGCAAAAGGAGGAATAGCCATTAACACTGAAGATTATATGTGTCTCGCAGAAGATCAGTTTTTGAACGATGTGATTATAGACTTTTATTTGAAGTATTTGACGTTAGAGGTATTATCAGAATCTGATCAACATAGAACTCACGTGTTCAGTTCGTATTTTTACAAACGTTTAACTAGCCCACATGCTCAAGCTGCTGAAAGCGCCGTGCCAATGACACCAGCCGCCAAGCGGCATGCGAGAGTACAGAAGTGGACGAAGAATGTCAATATATTTGAGAAAGATTTTATTATAATTCCTATAAACGAACAGTAAGTAATCTTGCAAATTTTAATATAAAATTAATACAAGGTCTAAAATGCGGTAAGCTTCTTTGTATGGTATTCTAATATTCAAGTCTACGCGAGACTTGAGGATTTTAAAAATTATAGAATCGGGACATTAGATAAAGAAATCAATTGCATATACGAGAAATTCAATTACATATAGGCGAGAAAAAAGAAAAAAAGACATTTGAAGTTTTATGCTCAAAACATAGACGCTCACATCCGTGCCTTAGGCTCATATTGAAATTTACCTCATTAAATTTATAATATATAATAAATAAGTCGATCAATTTTATTTATTTTATTCTCAATAATTCTATTGACTTTTGGTAATATAAACAAAGATCATTTTACATAATAATATAATTTGTTTATAGCGCACATTGGTTCTTGGCTATTATTTGCTTTCCTGGATTAGTCGGAAAAGTCTCCACCTGTGCTACGAAACCCAACGACGTTCATAAGACTGTGCAAAAGAGCAAAAAAATAAAAGAGTTGAAAACAAAAACTGTCACAATTGGGTCTACAACAATCACTCCTGTAACAACGACCATAACGATAGACCAACTAGATGATGGATCTGAGAGAGACGAAGCAGAAGGCGACGATGATGAGATGGAAGTCGACAGCGACGAAGAGGTAGAATAAATTTTATTGTTGATAATTTTTTTATTTTTTCTAAAACAGTTGATTATATGCAACATATTTTACTTATAGGACGAGACTGAGCAACCGGAAGAAAATAAAACCCAGATCAACATTAAAGTTGAAGTTAAGGAAGAACCAACGGAAATTGTCAAGCTGTAAGTAGCATGTCTATATCATGTACTTGATGTAATTGATGTATATTGTGGTTTTAATATTTAAATAATTTAATTTATAGTCCCTGCATATTGATATTCGATTCACTTGCTGGCGCTAGTAGAGCACGGGTAGTTGCTACGTTAAGAGATTATTTAAGTTGTGAACATGTTGCCAAACTTGGTGTAGAAAAGACATTCTCGAAAGATACTATTAAGGGAGCATGTCCGAAAGTACCCCAACAATCAAATTTTACTGATTGCGGATTGTATGTATTGCAGTATGTGGAACATTTTTTCAAGGCAAGTATATTAATATTTTTTATATTATTGTGTTACTTTTTATACGTATAATTACATAAATTATTAATGTAATTATGAGCTTTTTTCCTTTTTTTAGGATCCTATTAAAGATTATACTTTGCCAATTAAAACCTTGAAAACCTGGTTCGAGGAAATTGTCGTAACGAGAAAAAGAGAGGAGTTATCGAATTTGCTAATTAAATTGATGAATAACACCAAAGGGGATAAAACTATTAACTTGCCTACTGTAATTTTCCCCACGCAAGATGGCAAGCTGAAACCGAAGGTCGAAAATCAGACAGACGCAAAGACTGCGAAGTCGGAACCTGAAAGTAAAAGAAAGTCTACAAGTGAAGCAGAAACACGAATTGTCTCGTTTGTGACAGAAAATACTGAGTCACCTAAAGAATTTGTTGGTAAAACTTATCAGATCATTCCTTATTCTCTGACTTCTAATTCGAGTAATGAGAGTAATCCAACGGAAGTGTTGACGGAACAGAAAAATACAAGGTATGCACAATACATGTATCTTTTATAGTGTTATAATTGTTCTCAGTATTACTAAAATACGATCATACACAGCTATATAAATTTTTCCTAACTTGACTTTTTTCATTGCAATTCCATATTAATGGAATCCCCATAAATCTGCGCTTTCTCAAGAAATGTTTTTCGAAAATGCATTCCATATAAAAATGTGATACAACTCTCTAAAAACTACATGGAATTTTTTAGACATTTTCTTGTATAATTAACACGTATAACCGCATTAATTTATCGATCATTTTTATCAATTTTTAGGTCATCAACCGAAACAATGTCCTACTTGAAAGCTAAACGAATTCCTAGGCTAGTATCAAGAACGCAGAATCAAGATGACTCTCATATCACTGCTAAAAAACACAAAGGGGAGTCCTCCAATTCTTGTAAATAAATGTTTCTTTTTTTACAGTGATAAGATTAGTGTTAATCCACATTCTTAAAATACATGAAATCATTTATTTCAATCTATATAAAATAATGTAGTTAATTCATGAAGCGAATAAAACTGCAGATATGATTTCTGATTGTATGCGTGGAGTCCCTTTATGATTGACCTTGATATGTGTTTTATTTCATGTCATTGAAATAGATCTATAACAGATTTTTTGTATAGATTGTTTAAAGTGAACGTTTTGACAGTATCAGATATACATTCTGCAGCATCCACGACGTCATTGGTGCATTGCGCCACTCGGTTCTTTACGAGAATCTTTATCGATCGTATACTGACGAAAATATGAAAATGTACTTCCAAATTTTGTTTTACTGAAATATAATTTAATTTTTTCTGAATTTTTTTTAGCCAGTTTTAAAGATATTCTTTACATAGTATCAATAGCAATTCTGTTGCTTTATAATACTATGCTTCGTGACAATCTCGGCGAGTTATTTAAAGCCTCGCGACATATTCGCGTAGATATATTTGGCACTCCCTAGTTTTAAATAACCGCTGCGTGAAGCCCTACTCGATGCAAATGTATCGTGCGCACAGTATTTATGAAAATCGAGGTAACAAAAGTTGAAATAACAACCAGTGTGATTTGGTGATTATCCCGTAAGTTTTTACCGTATCTCTCGATTAGACTAGGCAAATTCGTAGAATTAGTAAATCAATTACATAATGAATTTTTAGTTTCGTGTCTTATCATTGAATACACATCACATTGAATACGTTATCACACGGTAAAATATTCAATAATCTTGTTGATAAAATAAGCGTATCCGTTAATTTATATCCGTTAATTTCTAAATTGATGATCTGTTGTAAAATTGTATTAATTATATAACGCTGTGTTGGATGGTATAAAGATAAACGGTAGATCTCTCTAGCACGCGGAGTTACATCGGATGTGCTTTATTACGCTCATACGTTTTTATTATGCTGATGCCGCACTTGTTTAAATGGCACGTATCTTAATAGGATAATGCCTGGATCAATAGACTTGATAGTGTCTACAGCGTACATCGGAGTCACGATTTGGATAGCGTATTGGCTAAGGCTCTATACGCTATTTTATCTTGATTCTTATCCCCTCACGAGAACTTTGGTCCTCGAATTCATAGCTACGGCAGAACTTTGCGGGGCATGTTTTGAGCTCATTATAAGTAAGTTTGCTCTCTGTTTTATAAATCAACATGCGATTTTTGATAAACGATGACTACGGATTTAGGTACCCATTATTTATATTACAATTATATTTATACGTTGCGTATTATATATTAGCGTTATATTTTTTCAATGTATGTACCATTATAAGCTATCAATTAAATTTTTTGTATTATTTTGTGTCATTCTTATTATACACGTTACAACAACAATTTGCCTTTATTCTTCCTTGTTTTTCCCAAGAAAGAAATTTAAACTTCTCTCTACAGTTGCGGACAATTGGGGAGTGTGGATGTATGCGCTTTATTTGTTTCTATTAACAATCTGGTGGTCGATAAACTGGGATGAAGCTTCGGAGTGCCCTTATACACACATGGAGGATGTAGTAATACATAAGAAACCCCTGACCGTCGCGTTTCTGTTGATATGCGCGGAATTGGCTGGCGGTCTCATTATATTCAAGTACATCCAAATATTGTGGGCGTTCCAATTCGCTTCTACGCACAAGAACAGGGCATACGGCGATTGCACTACAGATCTGCAGGCAAGGACAAATCACCTCTGATTTCACGAACAGAATTCAGTTCGCGTTAATATATAAAATTATTAATTAATTACTAATTAAAATTATTAATAATATTAAAAAATTAAAAAATATTAATTAATTATTAATTATAATTATTAATAATATTTAAAAATAATTAATTAATATTACTTAGATATAATTAATATTAATTTTTAAACATTATTTTATTATTCATCCGGTATATCACGTGATATGCAATACGTGCCCATTGACCGTTTTCAACACCGTGTGAAATAATTTTATTATTGAATAAATTTAAAAAATTGTGTGCGACGATTTTTCAGGTGTCCGCTATAACTGGAGCGCTTGTGGAATGCGTTGCAACATGCATGTGTAGGGTGGTATCCCGCGTGCTAGGTGACTTGAACCCGAGGTTCAGCACGATCATCGATGCCTTCGTGGGGACGTTTTTGGTGGTTGCAGGTCAGCGAACATTTTTATATTCTCTTTTGTGACGTAAAGAAATGTCTGTATTGTTGATTCTTGATGTACATACAATGTATTTCAGCTTTCAATTACACCGGTGGTTACTTCAATCCCGCACTGGCGACTTCTTTAAAATACGGCTGTCTGGGAACCTCATCTCTGGAGCACGTGATAGTTTACTGGATTGGAGCTTGTATCGGGTCTATCGCTTCCTTACGTGTGTACCGTATGCCGTTTGTACAAAATTTCGTTCAACTACAGGAAAGTACAGATGCTGTGTATTCTTAGATAAAATTCAGTAGAATTTCAAGAGAATTTAAATGTTTGTGATTTTAATCGGCAATATTTAACTACTTCTTAATACGTACAAAAAAAGTCTAACAACGTACAAAATTTCGTGCCAAACGATAGTTTTATACATTCCGATTGTCGTGTAAATAATTATAGAGCTCTGTGCAGTTCTAATTACACTTCGGAGATAAAATATGGTCTAAAATTGTTGAGCTATGTTAATAAATATTTTAAAAATATAATAATCGATAGTAAAAATTATTTTATCGATATATTATTTCTACGCTTTTATCTATGCCATTCCCTTATAAAGGAGTTCAATTATGATATAGAATCCATAACAAGGTATTTTAACAAGATATTTCTTTGGAACGCCATTCCTTTATTTATCCATATATTTCTTAATACATAAATATTTATCAATGATTAGTAACGATAGATATACGATGAATTACACACACAGCTAAAAATAATTTGCTGTAGTAATAATAGTATAAAAAGATATATCATTATGAAAAATAGAAAAATAAATATATGTATTACACGAAATATAAAACAACAAACATCAAACGATAAGTATGATGATATAGAAATTAAGAGAAAACTATATATAGAATTCCGCCTTGGATGATAAGTCGTACTCAATCGCTTCGTTCTCGTATATTTCAATACTCTGCAACATGATCAAACAAATACGCATTATTTCGCAAAATTACATTAATTTCATAGGCGAAAGTTACACGATTGCTTGCTTCTTTATAATTCATTTTATTTATAATACATTTTCTCTATTTGAGAGTATCGAACAACAAAATGTTTAATGACGATCTAAACTTTTTTCTTTATTCAAGAAAAGGAAAAATTTAAGGCGTATTTATGAAAACTTAATTTTTGAAATAAAATTCTTGCTTTAAAAAGAATTATGACTATGAAAGGAATTGAATGTTTTCATCTTCCAAGTTTCGCAAACTTACTTGAGTCATGAAAAGTTCGGTATATCTTTTTCTACAAAAAGACCGAATATATCCAGGGACGAATGGCTTTCAAACTTACTGTATTGATGTCTTTGTCCAGGTCCTCCACTTGTTTTCCGTGCGTAACCTTCAGTTTCTCTTTTTCACGGCCCTGCTTGATCTCTATAGTCTTCCTCTCGTCCACAAATTTTTTCGTATTCTGTTGCTTCTTTTCGCGAAGCCTTCTGTCCTTCTCACCCTTCGTTCTCAAAGTCTTGTCGTTCATTACTTCCTTCGCCGTTTCCACGGACGCTTTCGCTTGATTGGTATTTAAATCCTTTATGTCTCTACAATATTAATTAACGTATTCAAACGATGTGTGACAAAAAAAGAATCAGAACTTATGTCTATTGCGGAGATTAATCGGCGAGAAATATATAACAAAACGAATAAATGGGGTGAACCAACTTGTCATGTTTCGCCTGCATCTGTTTAACTTGCGTGGCTTGCACGACCTCGATCAGTCTCTTTAACTCGTCGCGAGAGCTCTGCGTTTGATTCTTCAGTAATTCCCATTCTTCCTTCCTCTGCTTCTCCATCATGGCGGACCATTGGGCCGTTTGTTCGCTTATAACTTTCTTCACATTCGCGTCCTGCGCCAGTGCATTTTTGCTGTGAAAATATCATTAAATATTAAATATATCGTAAATTTCTCAAATCTCTCTTTGCGCAATAGAATTACTGAATTATTGTAAATTCCAACGCACTCTTTTCCTCTGGTTAACTTCTCGATGGCGCTACAATGATTTTTCTGCATAGTTTGTCTTTCTTTAGCATGTTTCTTCCTCATGGTATCCAACTCTTTCTGGTGCTTTTTGCCCATTTTGAAACCTTTCTCTTTTTTCAACGATTCTAACGTAATAGGTTCCAGTTTTAATACCTCCGCTGAAATTGCGTAAGAATTGCATACATACCGCATATAACAAACAATAATTGGTATAATTTTCTGCTCCTCTATCATTTAATT
This sequence comes from Temnothorax longispinosus, assembly GCF_030848805.1. Lineage (NCBI taxonomy): Eukaryota > Metazoa > Arthropoda > Insecta > Hymenoptera > Formicidae > Temnothorax > Temnothorax longispinosus. The sequence continues at coordinate 20,515,964 of NC_092358.1, forward strand.
TAATCATCATTTTTTAATATATAAAAAACATATCTTGCAGTAAATGAATTATTACCCTTCTTCGCTTCTTCTTCTTTCTTCTTCTTAGCGTCCGCCTTGGCATCCGTCTGTTCTATTCCGAGTCCCTTCATCGTCTCAGTTTGCTTCTCGGCAGCCTTGCTAAAACCACCCGGATCCGACAAGGCGGCCATAAAATCTGAAATTGGAGGCGGGCTCCGTGTGAGCGAAAGCCGCGAAGAGTGCTACTATTTTTGAGCCGCGCGGCTGAGATGCTACCTTCGAATCCATCGGGGACGTAAATCTTGAGCTCTATGTTGCAGAAGAGCATAGGCAACGCCATCGGGAAGTTCGCTTCGGTCTTCAAGGAGATATGTCTGTAGCCGGCTTGAAGCCCGTCCAAGGGTAAGATTCGCTGTCCGAGCAATTTGCCGTTCTCTTCGTACACACCTACGCGAGATGAAACATATGATTGAAAAAAATATTCGGTGAACGGCAGCATTTGTTTATTTCGAATTTATATCGCGATGAATATATCCTTATATATTATGAAGAAGAGACGTCATTACCAAATCTGAGCACCGCCAAATCGGGAAGCACGACCTTCCGGAACAAGAACGGCTCCTCGTTGTAGACCGGATTCAGACCGTTTGACGGTACCATTCGTGTCCTGAATTCCTTCTTAATCGTGTCTGCCGGTAGACCGTACATATCCACCTCCACGTACGTGCCCACCTTCTTGTCCGACAAGAACTGCCCGGCAATGATCTGTACCGCGCACTGCGCGGTGATGATGCCGTCGACGTCCTCGGAAAAAGGATCGAAGCTTCGATCGGGCCTCCGCATGAAGTCGGGTTTCAGCAAGTAGCCCGTCGTACCGTTGTACTCGAATTTCCCTTGATTCAGCTGCATCGGCAGATCGGGAGTTTGGAAGTTTAAAGCCACCATCTGGCAACCGGCGTTCCAGAAGACCTAAATAAAGACGAGCATTTCGCATAAAACGAGTATACGCGAAACCAAGAAAGTCCTTTATTTTTCTCAAAATAATGTCCGACGAAAGAACGTGCGACTTCCTGCAATGCAGTCCATATATACGCAATAGGGATATATACGTGACTAATAGCTCTGCGGAGAATCTAAGCGCGTTTGTATATATATTGTTGCAGTTACCTGGGGCATGTAATTCGACGAATCAGCCCTCGTGCCCTTTGGATATATTCGACTCATTTGCCGCTTGTTGTAATTAACGAACTCCACGGAGTGAGTTTTCAGATAGTTAAGAGCGGCAGTCTCGGAGAACGAAGACATATTATGATGTATATTCTTGCCTGCAACGTCGGGGTCGAGACATTAGTACATGTCGCGCGCGCGACACGCGCGCACGTGTACGCTCATTCATTTAACCCTCCTTAAGTCTTCGGGACGTATGCACTACCACATACACACCCGTTACCCCTCGGTAAATTTAAGGTACATTATTATACGAAAAACTCTTCGCGAGAGAGAAAGAGTACTATTAAATTTCACGCGCTTACAGATTCACAACAACATTTCTGCATAATTTTACAACTAAAAGGTTCCTTACAAAATTAATACACGGACACAAATTTTAATACTTACTTAAACTGATGATTATCTATATCTTATATTTAAATATACTACTATATATATTTCTTTGAAAAAAGGAAGAAAGGAGAAAGTAAATTGATTAATTTAATAATTCACATATTGCAATAAAAATCACGGAAAATCTAAAAAAATGTATTGTTATAAAGATAAAAATTACAAACTAATTATTTTTGCTACTTTGGTAGTTTTGATATTAAAATACAACGCACTTTAAAATAATTGAAGAACAAAATGTAAGATAAATATAAAAAAAGATGAAGGGAACAAATAAATTAATCAATTTGATCATTTAAATATTATAACAAAAGTCACGGAGAAATTTCAGAAAATGTACCGTATCTTTTGATAAAAAATTGAAATTTAGATATTTTTCAAACTGCTTTGGTATAGTTTTAGTGTTTAAAATGATTTTTATAAAGTTTTCTTAAAGTTTTCACATAAAATCGTGCGTCATTATCCTAATATACTCAATTACAGATAAGTATGATATTTCGTTAAATATACCACATACTCTCTGCAGCTTCGAAACTCTGGAACTTTATTGGCTGCGCGTAGTTTATCATTGCCGAGAGATAAGGATGGACCCGCATTGTACTACCCGTGTATTGAACCGCTTGTACCTCTTCAGTTCCTTCGCCTGCAGCAGGAGCTTCGCCTTCCTGCACAACCGTAAACGTATCGAAGATTGAACGCCAAAAATTTTAATTTTCCAGAGAGAAGAAGAGTGAAAGAGGGAGAGCAAAATTCAACTTCCGCCTTGTTAAAGATTCATTAATGTGGTTAATCACCTTTGGCGGCTCTGGCTCTGGAGGTGGAGCAACTGCAGGGGCACTGGCATCCTCTACCACTTCATCCTTATCTTCGAACTGTCCGGCGCGGAAGAGCTCGAGCTCGGCCTTTTCCACTTCCGGCTTCAATCGTTTGTTTTTGATCAATATCTTGCGTTTCAGCGCGCTCGGCGGAGGAAGAAGGCACCCAGGCTCAAGCTGGAAATAATGTCGTACAGTACACATTTTCGCATGTACTCGTGTGATTAATTTTAATTCACTGGATCGCGGTCATTAAACATGACGTCTCTCACTCACGGGATAATCTTTCAGGGGCTCCTTCAGCAACAGGTCGCCAAATATTTCGTCGCAGTATTTCGCCAGTTTATATTGCTGCTTCATGCAGCAGTGATTCTCGAAACTCAGAATTATGGGGTACTCGGAAGTAACGAACGCGGTGTCTCTTATAGCGTAGATCACATCCTTGAAAAGGATGTCGGTGCACATAGCTTTGCCGTGAGTTATGATAGGCTCCTCATCTTCGCCCTTTCCATCCCAACAGTCCAGCTCGACGCACCTACAGTCGCGATAGTTCTTCTTTAATTTTCTCTTCGAAATTATTTTGAAATATTTCTCCGTCGATACGTTTTTATATGTCGTCGTTACAACAACTGAAAGATCACCTGCAACCAGCAAGCAGAACCTGTCGATACATTTCAACGGTGCTCTTGCCACCGATCTGACGTCCGCTGAGATAAGTATTGTGACTCGAATTGATATAATAATGAGCGAGCGGCTGGTCCATGTCCATCCATTCTTCCAATTTGTCTAAGAACATCGGCGCGTTCTCATCCGACATTAAGTATCGTATAAAACCATCCTTCGTCAGCTTCTCTGAGGGTAATAAAACATCGAAACGTTATTTCGGGCGTAAAAAACGGATAACGACGAAAGAGAATTTAACTTTGCGGGAACTCACTTTCCGTTTTCGCTTTCTCGTCCGTCTCGTAGTCATTTATGATTTCTGTACATCTCTTTTCCGTGTAAAGCGGATATAATATCTCGTTGAGTCGCGGATCCCTTTGCTTCGTGTTCATAAATTCCACCAATTGCAGCAAACTTATGGTATCAGTTTTCCCCTTCGTACTGTATAACGTGGAAAACAATGATACCTTCTTCGTGTAAAATTATTTTTCACAACACCTCCACGGAAAGTTCGACTTTTCATGCCTGTAGAGAGGAACGAAAGTGACCAATTCCACGCCAGGACGGCATTAGCGTGACGAAAGTAACCACTTTCCTCCCTAGGGCGGAAAGTGATCACTTTCGTCCCGTTAAACAGGGACGAAAATGGCCACTTTCCGCCCTAGGGACGAAAGTGGCCACTTTCGTCTCGCTATGCCGTCCTGGCGTGAAATGGCCACTCTCGCCTCTCTCTAGGCATGGAGGTCAAACTTTCCGTAAAGATATTGTGAAAAATATCGTGTGCACCTCGGGGCGAAAGCTTTTTCAGACTCGTGTGATTTGCCGCCCTCGCTTTCGGCTCGGGCGGCAAACTTCACACTCGTCTGAAAAACGCTACTTTCGCCCCTTGGTGCACAATATACTAATGCAACGCGCGGGTTAATACTTACATGGATTGAAAAAGTTCCTCGATATCATTCCTAGGACATATCTTAAAGTACAAGCTATAAAACTTGTCGAACGTGAAGGCCTCTGGTTCTATTTTGTCATTCTAAAACGTGAAAAATAGCCATATGTAAAATATAATAACGCGCGCGCGTTAATATATATTTTATTAATATTAATATTAAGATTGAATAAATATTGGTTCTCACTTATAATTAACATCAACATTAACATATTAAATATTAAGTAATATTTGGCATATATTATTTTAATTGTTCGACGACGTGACAAATGTTTTGGTTGCAAATGATTTTTGAACATAAAAATCGTAAAAATGTTATATTACCTCGTATATACCTATACGAAGTTATTATTTTATTATTATTTATATACAATACGTAATGTATTTATGTTTTTAAATATTCTTATTTGGCGTATAGTATTACTTAATATTAAATATCATTAATATTAATATTAAGCAATACTATATGCCAAATAAGAATATTTAAAAACATAAATACATTACGTATTGTATATGAAATAATAATAAAATAATAACTTCGTATATATACGAGGTAATGTAAGATTTTCACGATTAAATTTATGTTCAAAAATCATTTGCGAGCGAAACATTGTCACGTCGTCGAACAATTAAGGTATTATTTCTCTATTTCAATTGAAATTGGAAAACTACTTGCAGCGATGACAACTTTGAAATTTCCCTGAACGAACTTTAAGTAAACTTTATTGATCCCGTTCAAATGTTAATTAAGGTCTTTTGAAAATGCCCGTACTTATTGACTCACCTTTCCACTAGGCAGACCTAGCTCCGATAATCCTTGATAAACGAGTTTCTCGGTCTTTCCAGATGCAAAAGTCTTTGATATCACTTTCACGGGTACCTTTCCCTTCGGATCGACTTGGAAACTTAGCCGCATCCAACTAAGCAGATCCGAGCAACGATCAGTCAAGTTTTATATAATGGATCAAAATAAACAGCATTAGCGTTCGTACAAATATTTATTTGCAATTTTTGCGCAGCCGCAGTTGGATTCAAGTTAATGAATACGTACTGCTTCATAAGCTGTATCGTTGGACAAACGTTACTTGCTTTCGTGTTGTGCGTAATTAAACGCAAACCAGCCTGCCAATCCTGAATTGATTAACCACAGATTGGCATTAACATAAAGAGAAGTTGAATCAGAAGATAATTGAGGGTAGATATCAATTGCATTAACAATAAAGTAACATATATATATATAAAATAAATGTAAACGCAAATGTATATCTAAAACAAAAGGTAAAAGGGTAAATTAAATGTTAAATCGCGAGTAATGTAATTCTGCACATTAGCGGCCAATGTTCAGTTGTGCTCCCACGAGTAATTTAATAACGTTAAAAATAAAATAATTGTTGAAATAAATTTTAAAAATGATTTTAGCAATATCCATAGATATTCTAAAGTTTGAATTTATGTATATATTAGAGTTTTAATCCATTCACAACTTTCCGATTATTACCTTAGCTGTTTGTGCATCCGGGCATACAACATGCTGATAAGTAATGTTCGTATAATCCACCCCGGAGCATATAGTTAAACTTTTTTGATCCAATTGCTCCAACGTTCCGTGTTTACTTAATTTATTGCATAACTTTGGATCCTAGACCGATCGTCGATATAAAACAAATTATTATTACTATAATATTTTCATTTCGAATCTTTCTTTACGCTAGATTTACCTTTGGCGTGCCCCCATAACGAATATCGCTCACTTGAGCCAATTCTATGACATCACCATCCTATAAAATAATAAGCCATAAGTTATTTACAATATTTACATTGTTTGTTGAAAAATAATAACCGGACGATTTAGCTGTTTAAAAGTGAAGCTACGAGGATTCTACAGTAAGTTATATACCTTGCCGTCGCTTTTCCAGTATACGAAGAAGCCGTACTCGTCGACTTTGAATAGGCAATTCGGCTCGTATTCAGTCGTCTCTTTGTCTTCGAACCATCGATCGAACACCGAGCCATTTCTCAAGAGCTCCGGCACTTCGATGCGCCAATTAAATTCGAACTTCTTTGTCATGGTTTGGCAACTTTAAGCGGAACGACGTTAAGGTAAACTTCGATGTGAACTTAAGCTTGCCCGATGCTCAAATGAGAGAGTGCCATCGCGGGGGACTTGTGTCCCAGGGCATAATGCAATTAGTTATATCTAATTTGCTGTATGAGGATTCAATACGATGGAAACCCGCTGCGTAACAGAGATTCTAAACTTACATAAGCGCGAGTATGGCGAAACCTTCTGTAAGAGGTACTCTGTTACATATTATAGTTACTTAATAACCATAACTCTGTTATACAGTTACAATACTCTGTTATAGTTACTTAATAGTCAAATATAATGCGCGAATCATTGTTACGAGAAAAGAGCGATTGTGATAGCTGCGCGATTTCGTTTTAACGTTTTCGAGGATAAAATGCTATTGAAGGAATTAAGGGAGCAATATGGAAAGCCGGATAACGTTGACATAAATACACATTTTTGGATGATATATAATAATATATAATAATTTATTAAAATTATGATATAACAATGTTATACACATTATATTGCGTATCGACTGCGATATATACAGAAATATATTCCTATTACGTCGATTCAGTGCTTGTCTATAGCCTATCACATAACGATGGCGTAAAGAGTAAAAGTTTACAAGAAGATATACTTTTATCCTAATGACTTTTTCGCAAGTGATCACCGTCTTTGTAACAAGGCTATAAATAATGGAATGTTGACTGCCGCGACGGCTGTCGATTACGATGACCGACGATAAAAGTATACGAGCGAACGTGTCTTGTTAAATAATTATTCCTCAAAGTGACTTCGTATTTCGTGGATTAAGTGTAACCGTAAAAAGCTGATCGTTTCTGCGAGTCCACGTTATCACATCTGAGGCTTCAGCAGGTAGTGCGAATTCAGTTGTATGGAAGTATCCACGACTGTTTGCGGCTCCTTGAGCATGTCCTCTGGCAGATTGTGCATGGCCTCCACGCAGTATTCCTGTCCGCAAACTTTGCACGCCTCGAAGTGCGGTTTGATGGAATTTTTGAGTCTCTGGGGATAAAAGTTCTTATATATAAATATTCCTTTCTTTCTAGGTATAATACTTTTTTTAGCAATTTAGCAACAATTTGTTATTCGTACAAACATCAGAGATCTCTTCGTTTGTGATGTGAGATGTTTGTAATGTTAAAAGAAAATTCTCAAGTGGCAAAGGAGAAATTTTCAAAGTAATACATATTAATATTTATGTCTTTTTTTTCATAGTAAGATACTAGAACTACCAACGATTAATATATTTGCTTTTTTATATTGTTTAAATATATTATAAATATTATACATATATTTAAAAGAAGATAAAGAGAGAAAATTAATCAATTTAATCATATACATATATTGCAACAAAAATTACGAAAAATCTCAGAAAATGCACATTAATAAAAAAATTACAGACCAGTCATTTTGACTGTTTTTAATAGTTCTAGAGTTAAATTCTTTGCTAAATTGATTGGTTCCAATTCAACAGTGTCAATAAAACTCGGCATACTTCGGCAAACGTGGCACCATCCGCTCTAACGAATACGTAAACGGCAAAAGCGGGAATGCAAATTAAGGAGAGAGACGCGATGCCCCATCCGATCGCTTCTGCCCACCATGGATACGTATAATCACCGTTGTGGTAGGTCGGTGGCTCATAATCAATTAAGCTGAACACCCATACAGCCTGAGAAGATAAGGCAATTATGAAAATGCGGATGTGTGTATCGTAAAGATCGCCAACTGCATCAGGAAACGCAACGAACCAGGATTATAAAAGCGAGCAATCATCCGTGCAATTGTCATCATCAGATAAAAACGATATACCTTGTATTTTTCTGAGAACAATAATTGCGCGAGTAATTGGCAGCTTGTAATTCCTATCAAGAATGTTTTTTTCGCTTGATTTGCAGCCAGCAATTTTCATTCGTTGCGCTTATTACTCATTGTCAGATATGATAGATTCAACGCGGTATGAAAATTTTAATATCCTGAAATTTTCATTAATATCGCTGTGTACCATTATGAGAAGAGGCGCGGCGAGGAACCAGCAGAACCGGAAGTACATCGATGGCAAGCGTCCGGTCATCTCCTTGACATTATTGCACAGCCGCCGCACGCCGTAGAGCCACGAGATGGCAATCACTTCGAAGAACGCCAGGAACATGATGGACATCGAAGCGGCGTAATGATCTATTAGTTGGAAGAAATAAATACCGCCCTGAGGGCAGTCGAGAAATCATTTAGTAAAGGATGAGTGTGTTAGTTTTTTTTTTATCACGCGAAGTAAACACTGACTCTCGAGTTTGCCGTTCTTATATTATACCTGCGTAATATTCGGCAGTCCAAATAAGAACGAAACGACGCATATGAGGAGGACCAGCACTTCGTGGCAGAGAAGATGACGGTTCACCCAATTCGGGAAACCGTCTTGGATCGACGTAACGACTACTTCAACAACGGCAAACTGAAATCCCGAGATTTACATAATACCGTTAAAACATTGCAAAAGCAAACTATTAACGATCTTCGAAATAGAAAGCTTGTTAAAATACGATTTGCATCCATTAAGATTGAGTAATGTGATTCTGGTATTTAATTTTTCGTTTAATGACTAACGCTGCTTGTATATCTCTATAAATATTTCGCGGGACGATACAATTCGATCACGTAATTGCGTCTGTTTATGGATTAGTCCGTAATCGCATTGCACGTGTACACATCGCGTTGCGATAGGAAATAAGGCCTTATGCCTTATCTGTCATATACACTTACTTGACTGTTCAACGAAAGGCAGACCAGCATAAAGAAAAAGAGCACAGCCCAGAGTTGAGAAGCTGGCATCTTGGCTAGCGCTTGCGGATAGATGACGAAGACTAGACCAGGTCCTTGAACGGAAATTATGATTTATCTATAAAATGTCAGGGGGGAGTTAATCCGATGATGTAAAACAACGGGGGGGGGGGGAGAAAATAGAAAGAACAGGTGCAACGGTCTCGTGGATTCTATTACGCGTCTTTTACACCCTTTCTCTCCATAACGTGCGTGGCACACTTATATTGATACTTACATAATTTATCATATTTAACGTGACGTAAACATCATTTCTAATTCTATACGTACCGTCGGTTAGGACATCTTCGACGGACATGTTTTGCTCTAGCGCTATATTGCCGATCGTGGCGAACGAGAATATTCCAACCAGTAGACTACTGAAGGCGTTTATGAGCGAAACGGCGACGGTATCTACGAGGATCGTGTTGTGGAATCGGTTGTAACTCGCGAAACATATCATCGAGCCGAAGGCGATCCCTACAGAATTGAAGACTTGAGCCGCAGCGTTGACCCATACCTAATTAATTAATATATCGATATATAATTAACTAAAAATTCAAGGTGAAGTATACTCTTTTTGTCATACAGAAAGGACATAGTTTTAATTTGAAGTTGAGATATTAATATTTTAAAGCACAATAATGTATATTTATATTTCATTTTTCTATAATACGTATATATTTTACATTTTACTATTATTTACGTCTATTCTATTATTCGTCATATTTCTCTTTCTTGTTAGCCGAGAGATCGATTATGTTGCATCGCCGAAAGATCAGTACCTTTGCATCGCCAAGCAATTCCCAGCGTGGATGAAAAAAGAATTGCAGACCTTTCGCGGCGCCCTCCAGAGTGAGGGATCGCGTGAGGAAGAGCACGATTAGGAGGAAAGGCAGCGTTCCTGTCAGGTATCTCACTTGCGCCGATGACTTAATGGACTTCCAGATGGAAAAATACACCATGATCCACGCAGTTATCAGGCACGCCACAAGCTCCCATCTCAAAATTCCCGGTTCTTCGATGCCGCTGCTCATTTGCAGGACCTTGTTGCTAAGTAGAAAGACAATTATTCTTTTATTCAATTTGTTCAATTTATTTAATTAATTCAATTATTCTTTTTTTTTAACACTTTGATTCGAAACTGCGACACGCGATTTATAAATTATTTTACAGGCGATATGGAAACTAAATATTTTAAATCTTGTTAGAGAGATGACGTGTATATAGTAGTACATAATATTACAATAACAGCTTGAATTAGTTGGTTTAGATAAAAAAAAAAAAGAAATTACTCGAAGAACTCCTCGGACGGGGTTCTTGTCAGGTTCGGTCGAGTTCGATTATCGATGGATCCATAACTGGGCAGCCAGCAGCGCGGCGAGTTCCATAAGTTGTCACAACGTGACCATGGTTGCTCCGGTCGGAATGCCGAGAAGAAATAGTAAATTGCGTAGGCTATTATCACATTATGGTAGGTAGACATTAAAAACGATATTACGACTGACGATAGACCAGCTCCTACAAAGACAGAAATATACAGACGATAAAACGGCGCAATTTAAGACGTATATTTCGAGGAGGCTCGAGTTAAAATTTGAGGTTTAAATCGCTCTGCACAAAGAGAAGAGAATAAAGAAGATGAAACGACAATAATTTTAATCCTATTATATTCTCGCACTTATTTGTTTCAAGTTAAGCGCACTTTATAACGCTATAAAAATGATCGCGCGAGAAGCTTTTAACAAACAGTCGTTTGGGGGATTTAATCGGCAATCTGTCACATCGTAGGTTATCCCATTTACCTTTCAATAACGGACACACTTGACCTAGGGCGCCGATTGGGCCGCGCCGAGTGAACTGTCCGATGCTAAGCTCCATGTACAGCAATGGTACTCCACATACTATGAGTATTAAAAAGTAAGGCACGAGGAACACACCTGAAACGATGCAATCGATGTAAGCGACGTCTCTCCGGTTTATACACCGAGCGTATATAATTGTAGGGAACATCCGCGGTCTTTCTCTCGAGAAGAAAAGAAGAAAAAAAAGAGAGAGATTAATCCAGTTAACAAGAAAAATGTGCCCCAGGTCTCGCCCAGCGTTTCGCTAAACCGAGGTTCGCGCGCGTGTACGTAATAAATGCCTCGACATTAATCATACTGTGGGTAGCGGCAAGGTCACTGGATGTGACTCTTTATTCGCAATAAACGGTGATCCGTAGCGGCGCTACGGATTACGACTTAATTTGACATCGGGCATTTAGCCGCCGCCGCCGCCGCCGCGAGGACGGGATAGGTGACGATTAGTCAGCTGTTGGCGAGTTTCCTTCAATTGTCAAACTCGCTGATACGACTCACCGAGCGCACGAATCTTACTTGCAGCGATTATTATACGTTCGACTCGATCTCATTTTCTCAGACGGATTCTCGGATATCTGGGACAGTTTGGTCCATTTGCGTAAGCGCTCGACGATGTATTACGATGTTCACGCGTGTACAGTGTAATTTCTTTCGCACGGAAAGATGTAAATTAATCCCAGTCGGCGAAACGCTATATAGGTACAACGCGTCGCGAGCATAAATCACGCGGCGTTATCCGATCTGTTTTTCTCTGTCGATCGCTTCAATCCTGCAGCCGCGCAACGGCGCGGATGACAGTTTTCATTTAGTACGATGCAGACGATATACAAAATAATATATACGCGATCGTACTCGAAATAAATTATCGCGAGGTATTAAGCGAGGATGCGCGGAGATAACAGAGAGGGCCCAATTCAATGTGACGTATCAATAGATGATATTACGTGCGATTTAATTTCTGGCGAAAATCCAATCGCGTTGCATTACAAGGCGGTTAATGACGCGCACTCGCATTAATATTGTTACAGTTATTCGCTGCAGTATCGTCTTTATCACGAAAATGCAATTTAGTGCTGCGGCAACAATGAATATCGGAGCGTACGCATCTCGCGTGCGCAAGTAGAGCCGCATTATTTCCCCCTGATTTTCCGGTCTTCCGTTTAATATGTGATTTCACAAAATTACGTACGCTCTGTATTTTTACAGTAGTATTACACGCTATTTGTATAACGAATTAACTTGGCCCATGCATGGGCTGTTGAAATTACAGAATAATTTCCAGTTTATATTATATGCCTGGAAATATATATTACGCAAAAGTTACAATTACATAAAAAATGCTCTTTAATATTCTGCAAATGGAAATTATTTTTGTTGAGAGAAGAGATGCATCACAGGAATCTTTTAATTAATTAATTGATTCAAAAATAGAATTACTTAATTAATTAATGACAATGGATTAATTAATTAATTAAAATGTAACTTTTATCCCTTCTCTTGCCGGATCTAACTACCCCATATTTCTGTTTATATTATAATTATTAATTATGTTCAAGATCATTCCAGATAGAGTCAACAATTAAATTAAGATAAATTAAGATAAACATCAAAGTTATGTTTAGATATCAAAGCGTGACGAAGATCGCGTGTGCGGCACGCGATCGACGCGCATATCTGATTGAACCGAGAGAGATCTGCAATTTTGATACGATCCTCCTAATCCTCGCGCGAATTTAAATCGAGACGTCGTCCAAGCGAGACGATAAATCATTTCAATCGTGTAAAACAGATCGCGTTATCCGAGTCGGTTTTCCGGCTCTTTAATTTAGACCGGCAGGCAGCGAGCGCGCGGGCCGGAACGCCGAGATGATGCTCGGCCGATTATTTCCACCGGTGTCATTGAAATCATTTACCGCGCCCGGCGGCGTAAGCCGTGTTCCGGGCAAGGTCATGTATCAAGTTCCGCGAGCGAGTTGCGCCACGCATCCGGGCTCCGGATGCATCCAGACTTTGAAAATTACCGGCAACACGATACGCGGTCGCGTTTTGCCCGGGATTGCGAGAGACAAGCTCGCCGCTGCGCTGTCCTGAATCTGAGCCTCGGCTTACGCAAGACGTTCGCAATAGATTTTCGCATATAAGGATCCGCCTCAATTCGCTCCTTCCGCGCGACGGGGTTGTAACTTTTCCTTCGCACGGCACGCGCGCGCGCGCGCTAATTTTATTCTATAATGATCGATACTCATCTCGACTAAAAGGATTAGCTGGTTCAATACGTGCAACAATTTAAGTGTACGTCATTCCGTTACGATTCGCCACGTCGTTCCCGCGATAAAACGGAAGAATATAGGAAGAAGTACTTAAAGAACGTTTTTAAAGGGGAACGACGAAGCGTTTCACGGCGATTAAGCCGTGCTCCGTGCTCGTAAAAATTGGAGGACGATACCGCGAACTAGAGTTGCTCTGTCAGCCATTTCGTCACTGACGTATTTCGCGATGCGCAAAATAATCTCGTGGCTCTTATCACGGTTATGCTAATCGCGACGAACACGTCGCGACCGTGTTGTCCGTTCCATTTGATATTCGCTTTATTTATTTTGATCTTATAACTACTGGCAACATCAGCGTGAAATCTCTTTTTTTTCTTGCCCCTCTTGTCTCTCTCTCTCTTTCTTGTCTGTATCTCGCTTCGTAGTAAAACTACTTTAACACTTCGTGAAACTGGATACGATATTCACGTCACGATTACACGTAATTTACGTAATAAATTGATGCGTTTATCGCGAGACTCACCGCCGCCACTTTTGTAGCATAAATAGGGAAATCGCCAGATGTTACCAAGACCGACGGAGTAGCTTATACAGGCGAGGACGAATTCCATTTTATTCGCCCAATGGGGCCTCCTGGGCTGCCGATAATAGCCGGGATCGTCCGCGTCCACGTCGTCATAGCTGGTGCACGTGGAAGCGTCGTCCTCGAAACTGCAAAAAAAAATGCCACGCGCGACGTCAAGCTTTTATATTACAAATGTAGTCGGGGCTCGAACGAAAGACATCCACAGTGCGGAATGCGGAAAGAAAAATTATTGAGACAGAACTCCGCCGAGGGGGGAAAAATGTTACGAGTTATGACAGTTTAATGGAAAAATAGCAATAACAAGCGTTTTATTAAATATTTCGCCGAGCGAATAATATAATTTAATCTCCAGCAGCGTCGCGGAGTGAAAGGATAGGCGCTCGGCGCACAGAGAGGGGCACGCCTCTAAATTCCCGGTCGGAACAATAGATCAGCGCCGCGCGCAGCGGAGGGTCATTGTTGCCCGCGACGATTCTTTTAGGACGCTTAATGATTTCACGCCTCGTATTGTGCACCTACGGAAACTGCTTAATGCATTATGAAAATTTATTTGACGGAAAATCACACAGAAACGCGCGTCACGCCGTCCGCCGTGCTGCACGCGTGGAGTGGACGTGCCAGCGCCTGGCCTGCTTGCCTGCCTGCCTGCCCGCTTGCATTTGCATGACACGCGTTCGTTCATATACGCAAGCCCGGTGGCGATCATTAAATATTCATCGTCATTGTTTATAGAGCGGTCGAATTCGAGCGTTACAACGCGATGTGCCGATTAGCGACGGTAACAGTCCTGGTATTGCGCGAAATATCACAGAGCCGCTAATTATACCTGGCGACGATTTCGCTCGCGTTCGTGTTCATGGGCGCGGGGCACGCAAACGAGAGCCGATACCCGGGTTCCTTCCGGTATATCGGCTCCCCCGCGCTATATCGTGAATAAAATGTCGCGTGAAATAGCGTGCGACATAAAAATCGACTTTGCGCGGTGCATTATATAAGCGTCAAGATCGAGGAATTTTTATGCGTTTATTGCGCAAATTTGTACTTTACGGTGCGGTGAGCGCAGAAATGGTGTCAGGCCATGGGGCGGCGCGGGCGGCGGAGGGGCCAGGAAAGGGCGGCCGACAATGCTGAAAGATATACGCGACGCACCTGTATACATTCCCGTTCGTTTTGCAACGGAAAACTAATATACCGCGCCGCGGAAACATTGCGGATACGATAATGTGCCCCGTATACGGTGTGTCAGTAGCTTTTTTTTTATTTATTTAAAGAGAAGATATATGTATCGTCATCGCAAATATGACAGTAACGAAGATGGGGTGTCGAATGGGTGTCCCCGATCGACCGAGTTTTTGTAGCGAAGAAGAAAACGACTGATTTAAGATGAATTATACTGCATACGATGGAATTCTAAAGGCGATGGACGCGATTAGATAATATTATTTATTATTTGAGGATTTTGAGAAATGTATTTCCAGTTTCTCTGTACTTTGCGAATAAATTAATCATTAATCGAATGAGTTGTGGCGTACCGGAAGTGTACATAGCTGCGATGAGCAGCGCGCTCCGCTTCTTTATTCGCGTTGACGATCTCGCAATGACGGATATCGTTTTCCCACGCGGGAGACCCGTAAGCGCGCGCGCGTCACTTCAAAAACGAGACGTGACGAGGTCTAAATGTAGGACGACGATTACGGGTCGTTTCGAGCGCCGTCCCGTTTCAATGGAAGAAGCGGTACGGAATCGCAACAATATGTCACACCGCACGGAGCACACCTACTTACAACAACCGGTGCGGGGTCTTACATTGTACACCTATTATCCACTTACGTCTCCGGGACGATACGCCGGAATTGCAGGCCCTGGATGACGAGATCTGACGGCTTCGCGCCGAGCAGCTTAGACGCGTATCGCATCTCTCGTCACGTACGTAGAATCCGCCGCAGCCCGACGAGAGAGGCGAGGCCCTAATCAGAGTAATCGAAACCGGTCTAACTAGACCGGTCTAATTAATGGGCGAATTCAATTTTCGGTTACGACGCGCATTCGGCGTCTCTCGGAGCGACCAAAGACATCATTTTCGCGCACTGACATTCGAACTCACCGAAATTATACCGGAAATTATACCGATTTCGATCCCCTGACTTTAATTTACGAACGGGACGACGAATCTGATGCAGCAGCCTCCGCGCTTTAGAACAGGTCGTGGCAAACGTCGATTAGAGCTATTTGTAGTAAACTGAGAGCTCCCAATTTCATCGACGTCGATTAACTAACTTGACCCTTGCTCCTTTCTGGATCCTAGTCCTGCCTATCAACAGCGGTCAATTAATATTAATTAATAGCGCGATCGATCCTAAACTCTAAGGTATAATCTCGTATGTCTCGTACAAAATTAAGTAGATATTTTAAAGCTGATTTTAGTGACGAAAACTTAAAAAGAGGTATAAACGTCACAAATAATTATATTTGATATATTTTGTAATAATATTTCAATTTATTTTGTTTATATTTCAGCCTTTCTGCATTAAAACTAAATTTATTCTTTTCTACTTTACATTTTTCATTCTCTATTCTCAAAACTGTGACCCAGAAAGGAACGGAAAAATTTAGTTAACCATTGATGATTGACGCGACTGACCTTGAACGGCGCGAAGAAATTTTGCTGCTGCATCAACGCGACGAAGCGAAGTGGTAAATTTGCAATGTGCAATTGACTTGACAATGTGCAATTGACGCGAATTAGGTAAGCCTCCGGAACTTTTTACGGTATCTTTATTGTTCGGAGATAATCGTTAGGATTAGTTACAAAGTGCACTCGAACTGCTGCCACGGAGCTCTCCTACTGAAGGTTGCATCGGGCTGCAGCTTCATTTTTATGCGTCGTGTATGCGGTTTAGTTTATTTATAACGTTTACACGAAGTATTAGGCCTTACGTGAGAAACATATGGGAGACAGAGCTTCTTACACATTTTAATCATGACGCTAATTTACGATCATGATGTGTTTTCAAGCTCGGAGTTAAAGAACACTCGCACGAAGGAATAATTTAATTAAATGCGACGAGGAGAAGAGATTTAAAGCGCAAAGATGTGTCGATTATCTGAGTAGTTTGCCAATTTTTAAGATAAAACGTATAAGGTCCGATAATTTATTGGAATTGAAGTGTTATCTCAAATGCGCGCCATAATTTTTCTTAAAATAAATCTTGTCTCTGACCCAGTATCATTTTCGTCATCAGCATTTTCGTCAAATATGTTTTCACCAGACGTTACATAAACACAAAACTTCGATTTTATCTTAATTACTTGTAAAATGTTTCTATAGCATCGTAATTATCTCTTTAAAAACAAATTTATTCTTTAAAAATAAGGTTCTTCAAGAAAATAAGAAGAAATTCAGCGAGATTCAAGAACACGACAACGCCAGGAACTGATCCGTCGTATCTTTTCCGACCAAACTTTTGCGTCTCGTTTTTACGAGACAAGACGCAAACGTAGCCTGATCGTTCCTTTTGTAAAGACATATTGCCTTCGCGCGAAAGCGCACTCACGCTGAGCGGCGGGCACGCGTGCGCGCTATCACGTGGAGAGATTCACGCGAGGCTGTTTCTTCGAAAGCGCCGAGGCACAATCGTAAGCAATGTGTCTCACTTACGGCGGCGGATGTACCACGTTAAGCAGCTCCGACGGCGAAGTGGGAACTCTACGTATCGTGAGCTTCCGGCCGTCGGAAGAGCCCAGGCCGATCGACGCCTGCAGGGACCTGATCGAGACCGTGTCGGGGAAGGAACGGCCCTGGCTCCCGTTTGTCTCCGGGTACAGGACGGAGGACCAGGTAGGCGACAGTTGATGGCAGCAGGGACAGTGCTGCTGGTTCTCGTCCATGCTGAAAGTCCTCGGTGGATGCACGTTGAAACAATGATGATGATGCCGTAGCTCGACGCTTCTGGAGCTCGATCTGCCGGGGCTGTGCGGTCCGTTGTCGCGATCCGAACTCGACCCGGACCCGGCCTGATCGATCATCAGCCGTGGCTGCGGCCGCCGCCGATGACCTTTATCCCGACGAACGCTCTCAGGACTCTCGACGCGATTGATCGCCCTTCCGACGTTGTTACCATTATCGGCCGGCACAACGAGGATCTCACGTTCGGCGGTGTTCAGTAAACGACCTCTCTCCTCCTCCGAAGACCATTCAGCTTCGATCTCCGGACGTTTCTGACGCTGATGGCGGATCCTGATTACGTCCGGATCCGTGTGGTCGGATACGTCATCTTCTTCTTCGAACATCGTGCTCATTTTACGCACGGCCTGTTTGCCGTGGAGCTTGCCCTGGGTAGCATCGCCGTGCTTCGGCGGGACGGACTTACTGCCGTTACGCGCTTCGTCGCTGATGCTGCCGCTGACGCCGCTGTCGTTGTTGCCGCTCTCGGTGTCCATAATCGCATGACCACCTCTATAGACAGAGAGAAAGATATATATATATACATATACATATATGTATACTGAGGGAGGGGAAATATCTCTTTAGTGTTCTAGAAAAATTGGCAATTATAATACTGCCATTTCGAAAACCAGTTTTTTTCTGGCAGTACCGCTTTAAAATAAAAGAAGAAAAGAATAATAGCATTATAATCTGGTGTTATGCTAAAATCGATGATAAATTACGATTCATCAAAGTGTCGAATAGATATCGGCTTAAACTTCAAACTAATTATATTTTAATTAAACTTTTAGATACATTGCCACATGATAAAATCGTGCGGCAAAATTGACAATTGGTCCCGTGTATAATATGTACACATGATTCTTCGCAGGATACGCAAATAAAGAAAAAAAGTACAAAAATTATCAAGTCCAAGTCGAATTTTCAAAGGAAAAATTGACTCCAGCTTTTACCGTGGAATTCAGAATACGTTTGACGATTCTGGAACAACCAGAAAGAAATGAATAAATAACAACGAGAGACGTCAGACCATTATTCGACCAGGCTTCCGCCGATTTTATCGAGAAGGTAGTAGTGAGCGGCGAGGCGATGGAATACTCGTAGGGTTCAAACGAGAAGAATACGTTGCACCGTATCGAGCAGCACGACCAAAGCGCGTGTTCGGTCAGTCTGCGACTGACCATTGATGAAGTTCCAGCAACGCGTCAATGAAATACTCTATGCTCGCGAAACTAATCATGTACTACGAAAAATTGTTATATAAGTAATAAAAATTAATTTTTATTATGTATCTCTTCTTTCTCATATAGAGATATCTCTCTTATAAAGATTTTTATGACAAAATGTTTGATCTACATATATTTCGTAAATATTCTCGCACGCGAATGTTCTCCGAATTTTCGATGAAATAATATTAAATTTAACACGTGTATCTACGAATCGTATTGTACGCAACGCTTACCGATGCGAACAAGCTTTGAGTGGCGCGAGGAGTGTCTCTCTACGGTAGTTCACACGATTAATTAGCATAAATTGTTGAATATATTAGACACGGTGCCGCGACGAATATCAATTCGAAAAATTCGAATCACTGGCGATTTAAATTGTCCACTGACGAAGTTGAGTCGTTATACCACCAATAAAAATCAACAAGTCGTATTTTATGAAATCATCAAATATCTTCGTGATATAAATGTTTATTACGTCTATTAAAACTAGAACCAAGTAGTTAAGATGACTGGCTTGTGATTTCTTATCAAATTTATAATCCATTTTCTGACACCTTCATGACTTTGTTGTAATCACTGTATGTAAATTACTAAATTGATCAATTTACGTTCCTCTTCTCTAAAAAAAAATAAAAAAAAGATACGTACATATATTTAAATTTATATGAATATATGTATTTAAATAGTAAAAAAATAGATACACTTTAATCATTGTTAGTCCTATTCTATTATTAATATCGATATTATTAATATCGTTAAATAAATTATTATTGTTAAAGAATTGCCATTAAAAAGTCGTTTCTCTATAAATATTTGAAATCAGCGAACCTATTCTCGTAGTTTCAAAAGCCTGAATTTTTTATTACTTTCAGCTTATTTTAAGTACCTTGACTATAGATTCTTTAACGTTAGTATTATTTAATTTTACTTTATTTACCTGTTTAAATTTGATTTTTTTCTTGTTTCTGTTTTACAACACAAAACCCGCTAAAACAACTTTCTTTCGTCTTGACGTAATGACGAGAAACGGCCACGTGACTGCGCGCGTACTCTTTGCAGATACGACCGACTAACGTTGCGCGACTCTTTACGACGTTCTGATAGCTAGAGATAGTGTCATCGCAGGTGCGCATGGCTATCAATCCAATATGATATGTTACAAAATTCTCGCACACGATAATGTTTACAAATGTCTTACGACGTTCAAACAATTTTCACGCGGGCAGTCATTACGTCAAACAATCGCTGTAGAATTATCGCACTGGCAATTTCTTAAATTGCTTAAACAATTATGCTATTTCTCTTTACGATATCGATAAATAACGAAAAATCAAGCAAGCAATAGGACAAAAAATCATGGAAAACAACACGCTTTTATACACACACACACACACACACACACACACGCGCGCGCGCGCGCGTGCGCTATCTTCGCTAAGTTCGCCGTGTTTTGCATGGCTGTACATCTCGCGCACGAATTTTATTATAATTCGCAAATACTTTCGAGCACTCGGCATTGTTACGTAAGCATCGCGAAAACTATTTGCACTTTCGGTGATGAGGAAAAAAACAAATCGTGCGCCGCGTCGAGAATACGGAGGTATCGAGATCGAAGAGAGCGCGCGCTTTTCGGAGCGCGTTGTCGCAGGTAAGCGTCATCCGATGACACTTCCACGCGCGTCACGTGTCACGCGGAGTGTGCGTTACCTGTCAGATTGCAGCGTGCCTCGAAATCGGGATCGGGCGCGTCTCGACGAGCCGAGCAAAAGTCATCCGCGTATCGCTCGAGTGATAACGAGGCTACATCCACTATGCGCATAACACACACGTACGCACACATGTACGCGCGCGAGCGCGCGCGCGCGTTTTCTCGAGCGTGTCACGTGTACTATCGTCTGCAGCGCGGCATAGCGCGTGTTCGTTCTGCAATCACTCCGTTTTTCCCCGTTTCTTCTTCTCGGTACGAAACCGCGCGAGACGCGCGATCGCTTCGGAACAATCGTTTCCGGGCCGCGAAGCGACGACACCGCGCCGTGAACCCGCGTTTCACGGCAATCCGGGTTCGTGTGTATACGCCCGTGCGTCGCGATCGCCCGCGAATCGTGACATACACACATATACGTACACGCACGGACCGTATGCACGCACGCACGCACGCACGTCACGCACACGCGACACACTGTGCAATACCCACACCGCGACGTCAGCGCTGTTGTACGTGCGTGATTCGCGACGCGTGCATAGTTGAGAGACTCAAGTCCGAATCGTATGACTCGCGTACAACTCGGCCGGTTCTGGAGGGGGAAAGGACCGTGATATCCTCTTCTGGATACGTGCCCACCTCTCTCATGGTCAGCGCGACGAGTATTTAGCGGATCATGTAGGGGGAGGTATATCAACGTATGCTCGGTCATACGATCAGAGAGAATGATGGACAGATAGATCGAGTCCCGTGTAGAATTCGAAGATTTTTTTTCAAATTCTGGGGTCAAATCACGAATACGTATCGGTGAAACGAGAGTGAGAAAAATACGATAACGACTGCGGAGAAAAGAAAAATTGCAGATGTCCAAGTTTCAGGTTGATAAGTCGAACGATATGCGAACGTTCGTTGTCATCAATGTTAGACATCGAATTTAAATAATTATTGCAACAAAGTTTTCACTTTCTATTTTTGCATAATTTTAATTCATCTGCGAATTTACTATTATTTTTCACGTTACAAAACTGAGGGGACGGGACTTATGATATGTAGAATGTTACGTCTTTTTGTATATTTTAGAATTATATCGTATCTATTAACACGATTACACAGTAACCGACCAACTTTTAATGTAGGCGATTGACGGCCTCGGATTTTCTTCTCGGCACAAGGTCGCTTTCTCAAGTCCGAAGCGGTTGTCTGTCCGTCGTTAAAGTAACATCGACATTTACTTATCTTTCTAAGGATCTGGTAGAAAGTATAGGCGAAAGAGATTTTATATATATTCTTATAGATGGATTAGGTAACGAGTATTTCTAACACGACTACGTGACGTTGATTATTATGCGTGGAACTTCTTCCAAGTTATTAATTCGCTTATGCTAATGAGACTCTGAATAGTCTGAATATAGTAATCAGACTAGGTTCATCCTACGTATAGACAACAAGCGAAA
Source organism: Temnothorax longispinosus (assembly GCF_030848805.1). NCBI lineage: Eukaryota > Metazoa > Arthropoda > Insecta > Hymenoptera > Formicidae > Temnothorax > Temnothorax longispinosus. The sequence continues at coordinate 20,537,972 of NC_092358.1, forward strand.
CACTGGCTTTCGCCTGTTTAATAGCAACCGTATCTACTGCGGTGATTTTAAACCTACACGAGGCGATCGTCAAGTTGCGTTTTGCTCAATACGCAGACAGTGTAGCAACGAATCATGAAATTCTATCGTTTATGTAATACTTTAATTACTTTTTATTTTATTAAAGAATATTATTTTGATTTTATCCTATTATTTTTTATGAAAAGACAATAATAAAAAACCTTTCTAAAATATGTAAAGATTATTAGACTATTAAATTAGTTACATTATTAGATAGATTATTAGATAGAATAGATAGATAGAACAAGTTATCCTCGATTTATCTTTCTAAATAAGATACTTTCCAGAATAATATTTAAAGAAGATGTGAAACGTTGACATAAAAGATAAAACTACAATATATGTATACTTCAGATGTTGTCGAAAAGAAGAATTAAAAGAAATGTGAGTTTTTCAGTTTCAACTTAGATGAAATATTTAATCGTTATAAACTTTATACAGTACGTGCAGTTTATTGCATTTTGTAAGTCTAACTAAGACTATGATTTATCTATAATAATTATGTATTAACAGCAACACACACACGTTTCTAAAATAAACAACATCTCATGCAAATAATTTTTATTATATTCGCAAATAAGAATTACCCTCTGAAATCTCATAAAAACTACGTGAGTAAGGCTGTACATTAAAAAAATATATAAGTAACGGAATATCGACGGATGTTTTAATCTATCTTAAGTGGTTTTCTCATTCGGCTCACGCCCCGTTTAACAAAGGTTCCGTTTCCTTTCACCGCGATTCCTTTTACGTGATAAACATTGATTATCGCGTAATACCCTTGTCTACACGTGCACTCGCGGCCGCGCGCGCGCGCGTTACCATACGGCTGGTAGGATCACTGGGCCAAGGACCACCCTGGCGGCTGTCTGTGGATTCAATTCCCACGGAAGACCGGGTAACGGGTGCTTAAGACGCCGGTGTCATTACCCTAAGGTTAAGTGACAGGTACAATTGAGCGTAACCTTTGCTTTCCTCGCGCCTGAAGAGGGAAAAATAAAAATAGGTATATCCGTGTGATTAGAATTTAAGCGATTCATCGTTAGGATTTGCGTCGATCAGCCGCGGTAACAGATTATGTTTACACATCGGCGGGTTATAACTCAGTTTAATAACTACCGGGTACTATCCGATCTAAAATTTTTCTTTTTTTGATTGTATAATAATTATTTAAATATAAATTAAATATTTTGATACTCTAAACATTTTAATCAATCTCTGAGATATATATATATATATATATATATATATATATATATATATATATATGTATATATATGTATACTAAAAGTCATAGTTTAAGTATCAAAAAAGTCTCATATCTAAATGATTATTATGACCATAAGGAAACACATTTTTTGATCAGATAGTATACGATAGTTATTAAACTGATTTATAAGCCACTGTGTAAACGTAGTCTTAATTGTTGATTTCATAACAAAATCTTCGCAGTAAATTCGTAATGTCACTGAAAACTCGAAAACATTTTCAAGTGATGAGCGCAACAAACGGGATAAAAATGAACTCGCGGTGGTCGCGTTAGAAGGTGTCCGCGTTACTCGATTTGCATTATATCCAAAGTCTAGGGACCAATCCAAATTTTCCGATCACGAAAGGCATGAGAGGCCTTTCACGATAGAGCACCGCGCGCGTTCGTTTGCATCTGACATTCAAACCCACGTGGAATATTTCTATAATTTCTCGAATAATCCCAGTCATTGTCTGGGCTCGCGAACGCGCCCATCTGTCTGACGCCGTGGTTTTACCGAAAGATAGAGATTTCTATTCCGAGACCGATTGTACGTCCCAAAATTTATATGATAATAAAGGTTGCCTCGACATTTCCTTGAGGCGCAACACAACACTTACGTCATGTGGCATGAAAAAAGAAACACTCTAACGTCGTCGAATTTCAGTCTTTTTCGTATCCCAACGGCGCGCGGCGTAACAATGCCCGTATCACACTAGCGATTGGCGATTGCGTCTATACGTTTGCGTTTACGTCTCTTGACCAATCAGAAAGTAACTGCTGGCGATTGCAATTCGCGATTTCCGTTCTGATTCGTTAAAAAATGTATACGCAAATTCGTAAACGCAATCGCCAATCGCTAGTGTGATACGGGCATTAATGATTTCCGTTCGCTTCGTGGAGATCTTTCCCGCGAAAGCCGCGGACTTGGAAGAAAACGATACAGGTTGTCTCTTGACCTGCCACGACGATGTATGGCTGTCTGAAATCTAACAAGATCGTAAAACAGTTGTAAAATCGTTCGGTAAATCATTCGCTGATCCGTACAAGTCGCCGCCGCGTTTTAACTGTCGGAGTGCACGTCAGCAATCAGACAGATATTAATTAATCTTCCCGCTTGTCGCGAAACGCATACACGCGCGTTTGCATCATCTAATCCTCAACTCGCAGGTGTACCGGTTTAAATCTCCAATATCGAAATATTGCGTGAGAAGCATAATAATGAACATTGCAGAATCGAACCAGTTCATTTCTCTGAAAAGATAATCGATTTTTTTCCTCTCTCTTTCTCTCTTTCTCTCGACTTCATTCATTCGTTCATTCTCTTTCTATCTCTTTTCCTCTTTCTTTCTCGACGCGCGCGAGCGACGACGATCCCGCGAGATCGCCCCGAGCCGCAAACCGAAAAGAGAAGTCGCCGAGTCCCCGTGTCCGAGTCCGCGGGTTGCGCAAGGCGGTCGCCTCGTCATTACGTAAGGGCGAAAACTACAGGCCGCGCGGACTGTCGTCGTCGCTGCGGCCGAGGAGGAAAATCTCCAGCGCGGAGTATAATTGCGCGCGTAGTCGAACGCGCGCGGCGCGCGCCGGTGCCTGCAGGTGGTCCCCGCAGGTTTTCCGCAGGTGGGCGCAGGTGGAGACCGCACGCCGTGCCGCGACGGTGACACCCGCCGTGTGCCCTCCAAGCGGGGGTGCCGTCGAGAGCCGCTTCCCGGCGTGCTCCCGATCTAGAGCTCTCTTAGAGGGAGCAACGCACAGGCGGCCGCGCCGAAATAAACTTTCCCGGGTTATGTAAAGGCTGGCGTCTCCGCATCGTGGACTGCGCCGGTATAAAGGTCGGCTCTGCCCCCAACGGTCCAAGAGTTGCTCGCGAACTTCACGCCGGCAACCATCATCGGGAGAGGCGAGAGCTCTACATGTGACCGCTTGCTCGTGGTGCCGCCTTGCCTCCTTTTTTTTTATTTGTCTAACGTCGTCTATTCCGCTCGAACGCGCTGCACCTACTCGGCTCGGGACGCTCCTCGTTTTCTTTCTTTCGCGTACCGCGATCGTCGTATAAACGCGCGATCATCGTCGAGCCGGCAGCATGCGTGCCCTGGTAAGTCTGCTCTTCTTCCTGAAGGCTGTCTTGGATCCTATGTGAAATCAAAAAAATATTCAAATTTTCCTGATTCATTTCCGATGATAAACTTTTGGATTTCCAAATTGTAATACAGTCCACTCGATATGCGATAAACATAACGCGCTGAACGACTAATATATGAAAGAGCAAGAAAAAAAATAGAAAAATCAATATTTATCAGTATTTTTTCTTCTCTATATGGCAAATATGACCGATACGGTTTGTAATCAAAAAGTAAAAATAAAATTAAATTGGATAAAGTATTTCCAGGTTTCTTTCTTTCTCGTTCGGATATTTATAAAATTTGTATGTATTTTACATAGAAAAGATGTAATAATATTTTTGTTCTAACGAATAATGCATGGAGAGCTAACTTTCACGTAACATGTGCACGAGTATATAAGTTGCAATTTTACTGGGACTCTATTCAAGAAAAAGCTTTTATGTGTAGCACAGATAAAGTATGATGTGCCACTGCATTTTTGTAACTTTACGAGACTTTGCGTATCTGGGTCACGGAAAAATACACATAAATTACACACATACGGATGTAAAATATACGCGATATTTTATATTTGATCCTGCACATATAATATTAAGCGTTACATTAAACTTTGACAATATGAGTAAAATAGATTACCTCGAGCTCGTATTCATTTCGCTATATCATTAATCTATACATCCCAGATTGGCGTTATTAAACAATGCATTTTATTTATTGTTTAAAAGTCATTTATTCATGCCGGTCTACTTTCGTTATATTTTACCGTTACGATAAATCGTCTGGTTAAAAAAACCGTCAATAAAAACGCGCGCAATAATTTCTCTTTGCGATAGTCTTTCGCGAAATAAAAAAAATGCATGGAGAACGCATTCAATTTTCGCATATATTTCCGCATTAGTCACACTCCGTGCATTTAATTTCCATAACAATAAACACGTTCGATCATTGATTTCTCTAAATCGAAGTCGAAGTTGATCGCCCGTACATATTTATGAGCGGCCGTGCGTGATTTAACGTTACGTACGCGTACGGTATGGGCTATTCATCATCGTATATACGAAAGTTACGCGGCGCAAAACAAGCCATTACAACATTGCGTAATCTATTTAAATTACATAACTCATTAAATCTGTGAGGCTCGGATAATGGCAATATTGTCGCGCGAATCTTGCACCGATGATGACGGCCGACCATGACGAACGAGCCGTTAATTTGCATATACATACATATTCTCTAATTGTTCACTTTCTCTGTAGAAAGCACAAGTTGGCTGATTGATCGAGCCATCTGTTCGGTATCTTAGCGATATTATTGTTGATCAACAATGTTACCGCGAATCCTGTCAGTTTCCCACGCGAGTTGATCATATACTTTATATCAACGTATATAAAAAGCGCCTTGAGCGAATAAAAATCACAATAGAATGTCAAAAGTGCAAAATACTGTAAAATATAAACTGAGAAACGTTGAAAAACGTTAAAAACATTTTTTTTAAATAACAGACTTGAATAATACTTTATTTGTATATAATTATTTCTATAACCCATTCGGTAATTCTCAATGAATTGAATCTAAATTGCAATTATTAATCCTCAGTATTGTTAATATTAATTATTATTATGTTATTAATGTTATTAATAATATTAATATTACACGGGATTATGATTCATCACATATCAAACTAACGCGTTTATTTACAATATTTACATAGACCGCGATTGTTCGCGCCGCACGGTGAATGGTGGCGGGGAATGTACCAACTAAACCGGCACAAAACGAATCGGTCTCGGTCACCGGATGCTAATAATCGAAGACTGTGTCTATGGGAAAAAGTCACGTTCAATCGTGAGCAACGTAATAAGGCGTCATTAGCGCGAGGTACCCCTCCCGTTCCCCTTACCGATCACAATCGTGACCTACCTACCGACACATTCATCTTGTCCTGACCTTTCGCGGGGAAAGGTATCTCCCGGCGGCTTTACATGACGAGGATTAAAGCACCTGGCGTGCAGACGCGCGCCGGTTCTCCGTGTACCGTCACCAACATCGCGAGTATCTCCTGGAAATGGAAACAGCACGTCCCGATCGAGCCAATCTCTCGCTCCGCTGGAACGAAATCATTCCGATTAATTTGCTCGCGAATTTGCCCATTGAGATATTTGCGAGATAACGCGAGCCATTTGTTCTCGATTATTTTATGCAGCCTTTACACCTTCGAGAAGTCTATAAAAGTGAATTTAGTGTGATCGTAAACGCTCGTCGCGGAAAAAGTCTGCATATTTATCAACTCAAACAGCGATGAGCGCGAATCCGTCGGCGAGAAGGACGCCCGGTGTCATCGTCGGCTCATCCTGAAAATAACGCCTTGTCCATTATTCATTTACGACGATGATGTAATTAACTCGGTATAACAGCGTCCGAAAAACCGTCAATCAACTCCTCGAAACATTTTTTTGCGGATAAACTTCTTAATCTAAAATTACGCGAATTCCAATTTTGAAATTGCAAATTTAATAGAATGCGCACAAAGCGATTGATGCGAATTTAAAAACAAATTGTGAAAACAAATTTGTATTACTTCCAACATAAATGATTAAAAAGGTTATCGATCAAATCACTGTACAAGAAACAAGAAACCATTTACACAAATCTCTCATTAATCTTTCAATCTTTTATTTTACAACCTATATAAGCGAGTCTTGAGTCATAATAAGTTTTAACGAAATGTGGGTAACCAACGCTAATCGATTTCAAGACTCGCGAAGATATATTTTTAAATACAGACAATTTCTCAGATATAAGAACAGAAGATACTGACTTTTACTTCTTTGCTTTCAGTTATTAGCGGCCCTTTTCGGGTTCGTCCACGGCCAACAGTACTTCCAGGACCCGGAGAAGATCGTGAGCTACTCGCGCGATCTCGGCGACACCCGCGGCCATTATTCATTCTCCTACGAGACCGAGGGCGGTATACTCCAGCGGGAGAGCGGTAGCCGCAAGTACGCCGGCACCTCCGACGAGACGCAGCTGATACAGGGTTCCGTGCAGTACAACGCGCCGGACGGTACCCCGATCGCCATGAGCTGGACCGCCGACGAGTTCGGCACCCAAGTGTCCGGCACCCACATTCCCACCCCGCCGCCGATTCCACCGGCGATCCAGCGTGCCCTCGAATGGATCGCCAAGCAGCCCACCACCCCGGAGCCGATCGAGAAGGACAATCCGACGCAGAACGCGGTCCCCCGCGACAACCGTCAATATCGATTATCCTCGAATAAACGAAATTGAACGCGCGCGCTCGCCCAACGTTACTAGCGTTAAGTCCGTCCAACACCACTGCCCGTCCCTCCTGCCGCTTTATACGATACGATGCTTTTAATATTTTAATAATAAATTGTATACTTTTATAGAAATTCCTCCGAGAGTACTGTCTCCGTGGAAATGTATTTTGGCGGGAGTTACGTCTTTACGTGCTACAGCATTCCCGTGTCAGGGGTGGTTTTAATAGATAATAGCGAGCCATTCTATTCTCGTATGCTTTCTCGTAGTTTGCACATGATCTCATAATCAAACGCATATGGTAGACCGTTCTAAAGAGACAAATCGTCTTTTTTGTTATATAAACACATTTGTCTTCTGTCACTTTTTGTCATTGTCGTCTAGAACTGAACTGAATGATCTACATTCGATATATGTATACATTCAAGCGTATGTAAACAATGGCATAAATAAGTGAGTACTGATGGAGCTGAGATTATTTAAGCGCACTTCACATTTTTGTACATGTACCTGCCTTTTCTCGAAATATAAGTTTTGTCGAACAATTCTCTAGTCTGCACAACCGTTATATTCCTAAGCTATATTTATTACCTTATAAGCGAAGGCAATAAATGGACTGCATTTATTCATTTCTTATACGCGCATTATCATAATTTAGTCATGCAAATTTTGTCCTTGATCATTTAAATAATGCGTGCTCTTTGCAAATTAACTTATTGCTGTAGTTTATGGAATTGCGCCTAGGAATTTTATTTTTACGTAAAGCGTAGCTTAAAATGTCAAAGGATTAATATTTGACATGGAGACGCTAATTATTACCACTATTCATTATCGAGATATTGTTGCGTTGTATCTCCATTAAGCAATAGATCGTAAAAGAAGTTTTTGAAAAAAAATGACGCACGTGCTCCAAAAAATTTGCACACCACGCGCCGAACTTTCCATAACTTCATAAGCGTTCCAACGCCTCGCTCTAACGCTGTTCTCGTTAAAAATATCGTTAACGTGATTAATGAACCGAACATTTCGCTTGTCTACTCATTCCACCCCGGATGAAGGCCAACAAGATTTGCACACCGACGAAATTTATTTACAGCATATCATCGAAATACTGTCCTTATACAGATATTGTACAAAAAGAATTACAGAAATTTATACAGGCGCACATAAATATAGAAATAATTACGACGTGAAGGACCGAGTCTGTCGAAATTGTCGATCTACACGGGGATTAAATATCCCGTCATTTCTCAGATGACCACGATCAGTTTCCCGCCAGGTTTCTCCCGATCGTCCCATTTTCTCGAGTTGATTCGCCTTGACTCGCCAATCCTATATCCTCCTTCCGTCACACAATTTTATTCGGTATTCTTTAGTGCTCTTCGTTCTCCTCGGGGTGTTCGGCGATGTACTGAAGGGCCTTTGCGATTTGAGGTGGTACCGGGGGCGCGGTGGGCAAATGAGCACCTTCTGGCTGGAATCCATTCTCGTTGGCTACGTACGAGATTTGGTAGGTCTGGCCGTCGGCGTCGGTATAGCTGAAGCTGCCGTGTGCCTCCAGGGCCTCGCTGTCGGTACCGACATTGTTGAGATGACCCTCTTCCTGAGCCTGAATTCCGTTACCGGTCTCGTAGCTGTAGTTGTAGGATCCGTCGGGGTTGGGCCCGTCCAGAGCTTGCTTGAGAATGGGGATTAGAGTGGTGTTGTCGACGGGGGCGGCGAATGCCACTGCCACGAGGGCGCACAAAGCAATTACCTGGAAAGACAAAGAATCACGCAATGCTTTGAGTCTGTATTATTTTACTTTTAAACTTTTATTTTATTTTTGCGTTAGAATAAAGAACATTTCTCTCGAAAAATTTTACCGATAAGTAATAGAGTATTGAAAGAGCAAAAATATCATCAACATGATTTATTCTCATTTTACACAATACATAGTATGGTGAAGCATTTTATATCTCTATCTAATAATTTACAATATTCGTTATATATGACAATAAAATATATTGATTAGTCTACGTAAAATTTTGACGTTAAATACCTTTTTATTGTTAGAAGGAAATTTTATAAAGAGAAAAATGTAGAAAACAAATTAATGGTATGACTTACTTTTTGTATTGATTATATACCTTGTAATATTTGTTATAACGCTTGTTTTTATTAACTTTAATTTAAATTTTTAACTACACGGTTTGCGAGCAGTATAAACATTAAATAATTTAACAGAACAAAGATCATTGATTATATTTTTAAGTTAAAATTTTGCACTATGATTGTCTGATCGAGACAAATCGCTTTGATCGATTTACTCTTTGGAAAGGCACTCAAATTACAAAAATATCGCAGATTCGAGATCATGTCTATGGGTATCTCGTGCCACTTGCGTTACGTAACATCTTTTATCCGCACAAAAACTCAAACTCACCAATGGATTCATGTCGAAAGAAAAAGATATATTTTATTTCCCCAGCTGCCAAACTTGGAAGCTTCTCATGCACTGACTTAACATCTCGTGCACGTCTTCCGCTTTATATATCCTCCATCCGAACATTCGGGGACCTTCTGGTAATACCTTATTTAGGCTCCCCTCCATCCCCTGGGTCCCCTTGTTCGTTCCCCCCACTCGAACGAGTCGCAGTATCATCCGAATTTTGCGGATGAGCCGAACGCGCACACACGCACACGCTTGCTCTTCTCTTGGAGGACTTGAGGTCATACATATGCCTAAAACCGCAAAAGGTCGGCGTATCAATTTAGTAAAGAGGTGAACTCACCCGCTTAGGATAGGACAAAATAATCTTGTCATCATGGAAAAAATAGCGTGGACTTTAGCAGCTTCAGCAAAATTTGCGGTTTAAAATCATGACAGTTGCCGGAGAAATTATGACGCTCATTATGTTCGATAAAAATTTGCGTTTTAAAAGTTACCGCAAATGTGTGAGGATACGTCAAATGTATAATCAAAAGTGAGATATCAATGCGAGCGGTAATATCGCACAAAATATATATAATAATTAAAACATATTAAAACAAAATACTTTACATATAAAAAATATTTTTCTGAGAAACATTATTCTATAAAAAGAGCGATTTACCTCACTTCACCGATTTTTTTTTAATTGTCTTTTTTAACACTATTGTATATACGAGTCGGATATCTCTATATATAAATTCTTTACATACTTTAAAAAATAAATATCTACCTATGCTGACAAATATTTCTATCTATATTTAAAAAACATTTTTGAAAGAATGTATAATGCTACAAGTTTTTTATGATTTTTATCGATAAACATGATCTCATTTCTCAGTCAGGAATTTATCTTTTTACTATTTCGCATAGTTTGCATTTTTATTATCTGTCAACGCCAACTAATTTGCAATGCAGCGTTCATTTTGATTATCATGTGTGTGTAAAGTGCCTATTTTCAAACCTTAATTATGCAGGAAATTTTTCATATCCATTTGGAAAGAAACTTTATACAATGCTATAAGTCTTTTCAAATAATTTCTTTTGCGACTGTTACAACTGTTTATTACGTCAATCACGATTAAACGTAACGATTCTGATATTTCTGAATATACATTTAAACTAAAAAAAAATCTGTCCTTTAATTATACATGAGATTTTTAAAAATGCAAAATAAAAGAAAATATCGTAACTGCTGCTAAAAGCAAATGACGTCATAACAGAGTTTTTTTTGTCCGAAAAGTTGCAACTGCCGATGATGAACACATCATTATTGGAATATAAAAAAGACTGATACAGCTGTGCTAAAGGACAACTCGTGACCATCGGGAAATCCACGTATTCATGATATGTTAAAAACAGCGCGGTAAGATATCAATTGCAATATAAATCATCATATTTAAATTTGGCTACTGAAGCTGCTCCCGTACAACGCTCGCGATATTTCTCTCGAATATTAGTTAACGGAACGAACGGCTCGCGCATGTCAGTTAAGCCAGGAATTCCGAAAGTACAGCGAGTGTCCTACGAATCGTCTTCGTCGTTCGTGAACACGTAAGTGTCGTTAATTTTCTCGCGTAAGTAGGTACATAAGTATTAGCCTACGCTCGCGGCACAAGTGAAAGAGCGATCATTAGGTTTGTCAAACCATCCGTTGCTACCGTTCGCAACGGCACGATCTCGCTTGGTCACTATTTACAGATTGCTTCGGTCGAACAGCATATTATTCCGCGCGTTTATTCCGGTGGCTGAATTCATGGCCGAGTGGCTCGCAAAATATGTTAGCCGGTGTAGCGGGAAGTGACAACTTATCGAATGCAATTGGCATGTATCTCTGCGTTAAATGCGTGCATTAAACGCATATATTTTATTTTGCTCGAAATATTATATAATCTATAATCAAAATATTATATAATATAACCCAGCAGTACGAAAATGTATATATTCACCGTTGTGTTCAATTATATATATATTTTCCGGAAATTAATCTCTAATTCGATATCTTCTCTATCGAATTTCCTACTTTATTTTTCGTTATAATTCATCATCAAATCATTATTCAAAGTATTATTTAATATGTAAAAAATATGTGTATTAGCATACTGAATGTAATTTATAAAAAATGTATTATTGCGTAAATTATATTATTATAAAAGGAGAATTATATTATATTAAAAAAGAAAAAAATATTCCTGTAATAAATTAAGCTTTACGCGTTACGTAAATGTGCGAGAAAGTAAATCAACGGAAGATACACAATCTGAAGATGGAAAAACTGGAGATAAAGGGAAATGGAAGGTAGAGAGAAAATAACGACGAAACGCGCGCGTGTTCAACAGACATTCGCGCAGTAATTGTTTGAGAGAAATTATTTAGGAAGCTGTGAGTTATCTGTGGACCACGCATTAACACGCTCATCTCGAGAGCTTTACAACATGCATGTCGATGGTATCGTAAAATTAATAATATTATTTAGCGACGGTAACTTTCGGTTTTGAGTAACACCGCCCGCGGGCCACCGCGCGCGACCTTCGGGCACGTGTGAACACGCGTGTTCTCGTCAGAAATTATTGAACGATGTCATTATTATCAAACTGGAATTACAGATATTATACGGTAAAAAATACACGCCTCAGTGTGAAAAGCAAAAAAGCGCGCGTTATCTTTATTTCGCAAGGAACTATACATTAGAGAAGAAACGATCGAATCGAAGGACACAATGATTGGCGGAACTATATATCGCATCGATGGCATCGAGATGAGTTACCGCTGTACTAAATCGACGAGGGATATGAATCATAGCTATTATAATTAGTGTTTACCTAATGTCTCTCTAATTGCCGTTATTTAATGTCGAGGTTATTTCGTCAATGGATATTTATCATCTCCGGGAGATAATTTGGCTGCGTAACAATTGCGATTGGATGAGCTGACCTAAGTCCGATACACACAAAAGCCACCGATCTCGTCGAATGGCCGAAAGTTATAGGATCCACCACGAGCCAACATAGTGTTAGATGTCGTCATAATAGAATCTCGATAGATCCGCCGCGCCTCCTCCTTCTCCTCCTTGCGCCTCGCAATGTGTTTTGCAATGAAATTAAACGTACACGTGGGTCTCTAATTTCCAAATTAATTGCGCGCCAGTACTCCGTCCTCGTTAGTCTTCTCTTTGCCGAATTTCAAGACGCGGATACGTAAGCTCGTTAAATTAATCCACCGTATTCGCAATCGTCCCGCGGCAGCTCGGCGCAGATTGTGACGCAAAATGAACGAGATGCGCAGCTGTCTTAATATATTTCGGCATTGATTGTTCGCTGAATTTCAAGATCGTCGAATAAACGTCCAGCCACGTACGCCGTTCACTTCGCGACAAGATCCGTTTGCGAAAATCCGTACGATCGCGTTCGTTGTTAACCGCGAGATCAGCAGATCGAAGTTAGTGGAGTATTGGGTCATCTCCGTAGAGCAATTATCGCAAGAATGACATTTACGATTTATGAAAATTAATATAATTTAAATATATTTATTAATACATTGCAATATATTACATGAGACCCGCAAGAGACGTTATCTCACGAAGTAATTATCATACTCATTACTCCAACGTTGCATCGAGTTATCGCAAAAACAGAGACGCGGCCAATTAATCGTGACTGACCAACGCTCGGAGGTCTCGTTTCGCCTGCTCCTCGAGTAAGTAATGGAGTAAGACACGCCATTATTTCGTACCGCGGAGAGGCCATTCCCGCTAACCCAAATACTACGGCACCGGCATTTTTACTTTCACGGCGGCATGACGAGCCAAACATACTTGAGTTGCTTCAACGAACTGTTACGCAGTCGGATGATTAAAGAGCCGCGAACGGCGCGGCGGGCCGCGATGACAATTCATCACCTGATACTTCGCGGATAGACATGTCCGGCGTGTGTGTTCGGTCGGCGCACCCGGCGCGGGGAAGAGGAGAGGGGAGGATCGTGATGAAAAATGACACCTCGCGAAATTATCGATGTACGCGGAATACAAAGCCTTGTTTCACGCGGCGCCGCGCGGGTCAGTCCGTCGCGAGAGCGAGTCCTCCGTTATCCAAATATCCCGGTATAATTTTGTGGATCTGGCGCCCGCGTAACTCTTATAAAATCACACATGTCGCATTGTTGAACGCGAGACGATGAACGAGAGAGAACCTTTCGCGACTTGGTGAAGAAAGAAGAAGAAAGATCTGCTTTTAAATCGAAACAGATAAGCTCAATTTTATTACTAACTTTATTTTTATTACTAACGAGTAGAATTACCTAATTTTGTTCTAATAGTTTCTTAGATCTTATGAAACCGCACGTCGTATCGCTGAACGTGAAAACGACAGAACCTTCGCGATTTAATGAAGAAAGAAGATGGAAGATCTGCTCTTAAATCGGAACAGATAAAGCTCAATTTTTTTATTAACTTAACGAGTGGAATTACCTAATTCTGTTGTAATAGTTTCTTAGATATATCCTATGAAATCGCACATCATATCGCTGAGCGTAAGACGATGAAGACGTGAGATAATCTTCGCGATTTGGTGAGAAAGAGAGAGTGAGAGAGATGTGCTTTTAAATCGAAACGGATAAAATCCGATTTTCCTAACTTGAGGAATAGAATTACTCGGTTAATTCTGTTTCTAATTTTTAGATCCTAAAGATAAGAGTGAGAATTTATGATCTATAAGGAAATCGGCGCATTAATTGTTTATTTATTTCATTTGTTTGAGATAGCTTAAATATGTTATACATAGTTTGTAACTAAAATTTCATCGTTCTATGATTTTATTTGCAAAAATATGCAAGTTTATTATGCACAAATAGACTTATTAGCATAGATATAAATTAAAATTGCATCTTTTATTCGTGGCGCGATCTATGGTACCTTTCACTCACTCTCTGACTTCTTATGATCGTTAACATCCAGTCGGCGTCAGATATGACAAACACAATCATGATTATTGTCAGCATCGTTTATACTCAATTTCTAAAGAGAAAGGAGACTCGTAGAGTTTATTGACGATATGAGACATACTCGATTTCATTCGTTTTCTCTATAACTATCTTTTATTCGAAATATAAAACTCCGCTGGAGATTTTAGTCTCAATTCTGCTTTATCGGTAGAAATCAGGTAGAAATCGGCAAGAAATCCTACAAGAAATCAGCTAGAGGACTCAAACTGACGTTTCGGTTGCATCTCTCGTGGTGCGTGAAGCTAAGATGATAATGCTAAAGATCGAACATAATTAACGCGTAAATTTCTCTTAAATCAAGATTATCCTCAAAAATATTTGACGTACGAAAATAGGACAGATCTGTTTTGCATTCTTTTAAAAAATGATTTTAATAATCTGCTATAAAAATTCACTAATATTTATAGTTGCAAATGACCACACAGCGTAGCGGAGACGCTGTAAAAATTTTGCAAAAGACACCATAAATTCGATCGTAAAATTTGATTCATAAAATTTGGATTTCTTATTGCTCTTGAAGCTGAAGCACCATGCAGGAAATTTTCAGCGAAGATTTTTTATGCAGATTCACAAACTCTTTAATCAATTCGTAGATTTTTCTAAAGAAACACTCGGTTGATGTACAATTTCGTCAATAATTCCTGAATCGTAAGCAATTAAAAACCTTGAAATTGTCATAAATTAAACGTCAAGGATACAAGAATAGATAGAATTCTCGGTTTATTCTCTCTGCTAATTTTAAATAAATTCTATTTCGGCAAAAATTTGACGATCAAAATATAACAAGACAACTTAATGTTGGGACATTAAACGTTGCGAAAAATTATGGTGTCTATTTAAGTTTAAAGGTAAAGTCTCTCGAGTATTCGACACAAAATATTGCGTTGTTTAGCAAATATATATTCTTACTGCCAGCTGAGATACAATCGGAATTTTTATTCAAATTTAAATATAAAATAAAGCATAAAATAAAATGTACAACATGCTTTTTGTAATTGGACGAACTTAGCGTTTCTTTACAAGCAACGATGGATGCACTAACATGAGAGGTAATTACATCCCGGGATGCATCATCGAGAGAGAGAAAGAGAAAGAGAGAGAGAGAGAGAGAGAGAGAGAGAGAGAGAGAGAGAGAGAGAAGCAGGCATTGACCTCCATTACCGAATTCGTGTCTCCCGGTCATTTCGCCCGCGCGTAACGTGCGACTCGGTTTCATCAAAGACTTTCGTTTTCACGTGTTTCTACTTATACCTCGGGAGAAAGGATCCAGATGCTACTGTCCGAAAGGATATTTACGTGCCGACACGAGTCCTTCGACTTATGACCTCTTTTTCTCTCCGAGAGATCAACAACGCGCTACAATCATAGATAAGTATTAAAAGATTTGTAGTTTTCGAAAAGGAAGAGACTCAATTGATGAAGCAAACCTGATAACGTACATTTTTTTCTGTAACTGGAAATAATCCTTTGATGTATGTATATAATATTTTATCGTAAGCAATTAAAAACCTTGAAATTCTCATAAATTAAACTTCAAGGATACAAGAATAGATAGAACGGTTTATTCTCTCTGCTAAAATAAAAAAAATTTATTCAATATATTTAAATTATATCAAACTAGGTTACAAAGCGTTTTTTTGTAAAACAGAAATATCTTATTTTTCAAACAAAATGCGTGAATATGAGAATTTTTATTTAAGTACAAAAAAAGTATAAAATAAAATATACACGATAAAAAAGAAAATTAAATCTTTTTTTTTCGTCATATACATTATTGAAATAAAGTGAAATTTCTTCTTGTGGAGTGACAACATCTTTTAAACACCTTTTTATTATTCTTTAAAAATAATTTAGAAGTTAAAATACTACATACAATCTTCATTTATCCGGGAAAATAGCCAAGAAGCAGGAGCGCAATCAACCTGTCGCACGGTCATGATAAATGATAAATGAAGTTGCGTATTCGGCTTACGTTGCGCCCGTCAAGGATCCACGGATTTGTTACACGTTGGCTGAATTTACGAACGTTGCACGAAGTAACGAAAATTCACACAAGGAGTTTACCGGGTCAATGGAATGCGGGCGAAAACTGACATCGTATTAGGTGGTGCCGCGCGCTTCTCCGCTAAGAGAAAAATTTATGATCGACTTAGCGAAGGGAAATTTTATCTTTCTCCCGGCCCCCACGCAAAGGGATAATCCTTTGTGGCAGAGGCGTGTTTGCCTCACAAGATTTACCTTGTCATCTTCAATATTTTACAGAGTGATGTTCACGCGATGAAGTTAGCCTTCAAACGCGCACGAGTGTCGGATCTTGAACTTCGTTGTGGATTTTCTGAACTGGCAATTTATCTCGCCTTTTTAAAATAATCTTTTAATTAGTTTTCGAAAATAGGCTATTTAGCTTGTCTACAAACACGCAGTTATTTTGACTAAACTGATCTCGGGTTTTGACAGCCTTAGGTAAGCGCATGCCACACGTGCTTACTTTGTGATCCCCGAAGGCAGACTCGGTAAGGATACAAACGAATTTGCTTTCGCAAACATAAAGTAAATATTAAGAATTTTTATCAACCATATATTTATTATCAAGTATTATAACAAATAAAAAATCTCTCACGTAATCGTTCATCTAAATCTAAATATTCTAAATAGAGGGACAGTTCGAAAATTGGAGGAGAAAGAATTCTGGAATGTGGTATCTCCGATATTTCCAAACGTGTTACATTCGACTTTCGCATAAAATTCGACAGACGCTTCGATAAACACGAGTGTCACGAATATCATTCAGGAGGCATTATACTGCCAATTTTGCGGTCATCTTGCCTCGCGTCCCACTATCAATTTCGTCGAAAATGTCGCAACGTACGTATATGTCAACGTGCTAGCCAGAAATCTATCAATAAGAGGGAGATACTCGTATTTAGCAAGGTTTCGACAATACTATATAAAAGGCGTCTCCTGAATTTCGGTTTTACAACTGGACACACAGTCGCCATCGGCATCATGAACGCTTTGGTAAGTCTTAACAAGATTAAAATAAAAAATCACCAATTCACGCTGCTGAGCATTTTCTTACATCTTTTATCGTACGATTTTCGATTAAAAAGATATTACAAATGGTGTTCGATAGTCAAACAAATCCGTTCTAAATTAGCTGCTATTAAGAAATTATAAATGCCAGTTATAATAACGCGGACGTGTATAATAAAACTTGAATTCAGATATATTTTGGTTAGAAAATATTACATAATCCATGTAACAAAATTTCATACTTTTGAGAGACATTTTTCTTCTGAGTTAATCATAAACAAATTTCTTCCAGACCGTCGCACTTTTCTGCGTGCTCGCAGTGGCTACATTCGCCGCACCCCCGAATTTTTCGCAAAACACTCCCATTCCCATCGTGGCTTCGCACCTGGACGGACCGAATCCGGACGGTTCATACAGCTACAGCTATCAGACCGGAAATGGCATCCAGGTGCAGGAGCAGGGCCAGCTCGCTCAGATCTCCAAAGACGAGGACGCTATTCGCGTTCAGGGATCCTTCAGCTATTCCGATAACGTTGGCAACCCCGTCGCCCTGAGCTACACTGCCGATGAAAACGGTTTTCATCCTAATGGTGAGCATTTACCGGTCGCGCCACCGGTGCCCGACGCCATCCTGAGAGCCTTGGAGTACATCGCTCAACATCCCGAGGAGGACAACCTGTAGAAACGTTACAGTAACGTACATATATTGTTCAGACTGAAATCTCAGCGATCCTGCGATTCTATGATCGTGCAAACAGCTCGCGTACGAAATTACATCTCCCACCGTTGACATAAAAATATACAACATTGGACGTAAAGTATAAAATATTTATTTTGGCGAAGAGTTTGAAACCTGAAACGAAGAAGGAACAAATTGCCAATTTAAGATGATGTTGTAGTCTCATCTGTTTCATACTCAAATAATACTGAATTAAATACTTAATCCAATATAATTACAGGAAGTTAAAACTGTTAAATCTATAATGTTGAAAATTAAACGTGTTGAAATTACGATTTTTGGACTTTATATTTCTCGCTCCATTTCTAGCGCATTCAAATAATTTAGCAAATTTCCTTCGGCGAGAGCTTTGTCCCGGAGCCGAATTAGCGCAGTCAATTAGCACTTGCTGCATTAATTAAGGAATCACGTAGCGCGCATACTGTGTATACAAAGCCACCGTAACAGCAACGTTTATATTAAACGTTTATATTAAACGCTGCCTCTATCGACAAAATAAACGTGCTTGAACGTTGACTCACGCTTTCTTTCCTCGACTGAAATTTATCTGACTGCCGAGCGTTAAACATATCACGACTATTCCGCTCATTAACGTATCAGATCGCTCGTGATTTGAATACGTCGGTGATCGCAAATTAGCTAGCTGGTCGGGGCTAGCTAGTTCGCAATTATACGAATAAACACTAAGCAACATTTAATGATGAGCCGAGTAGATGACGCAATAATGATCGAATGTGACGAAATAGTGAGAAACGTATTGGCGATCGAATATACTTCGCGAAATTTCGTAAATCTCCAGGTGTATAATTATATAATCACATATTTCTCATATCTTTATAATATATACATATCCCGTATGCCTTTTCAGAGGAATTGATTGAATTCCCGCGAAGAGAATCGCGACAAAAAAAATCTCGTGTCAAAATTTACGCGCCGCATTCTCGTAGAATCGCCACGTGAGTTGCAATACTTTGTCCAGGAATATCCCCGAAGGTGGATTTTCGCAATTCCGGCTGAGAAATAGCGCTGGGCGAGCAATCTCCCGGGGACGCGAGCGGAGTGGCGCGCGCTAATCCAAAACGAGCGACACGATCCTCGCGTAGCACGTATCCTCGCGGATACACAAAAGCGCGCGATTTAAATAAGATAAATGCTCGCGTCTTACGGCGGGACGTGCCGCGGGTATAAAAACGAGAATTACGACATCGCATTAGCCGAGCGTCCGACGTTCAGGACGCTCCGGCTGTTCCTGGACGATGCGCGCGACGCGACGCGACGCGTCCGGCGCCGCGGGGCCGAAAAAGAAGAAACGCCTATGTGGATTAAAACGAACGCTAATACATGTGTCGGACAAAACTGCGTATCGGCCCGTCGATCGGATCCTTCACGCGTGAATCCTTCTACGCATGTATGCATTAATAGAGATGTAAAATACGACGACGTGTGCCAACCGAACGAGCGTCGCTCGATTACGAGCTGTGCTCGGGAGGAGGCGATCCTTGAAATTAATTTATTCCTAAGGTATTTTCCATATTCAACGTGTATATATACCTGTGGTCGGAACGATTAAATCACTGGTTCGTCGCTGATGCGCTTCCAAGGAATACCGTGGATAATGGGACGAAATTGCGCGGCGCGGCGGGGAAACGCTCTCGCGCGTCTACTCTGTCTCTCGTACGTTAAATTGAAAATATTTTCCGCGGCAAGACGAGCCTCTTCAATCTCGGAGTGTGGCATCTTTCCTCCCGTAAATCACTCTATCTCGAGAGCGTGTTTCAAGAAATCTACGCTGAACGGAAAAAGATGATATTTCCTTCAATCAGTTTCCTCTACTTCCGATTTTTTTTTTCACGACGAATTTGCATTTATTTATCATTCTGTTTGTTAATTATTGATTTCTAAATTAATCGAGGACGCCTACGATCGTAGCTTAAACATTATGTTTTATATAAAAATAGAACTGAAAATTACGATGCGCAATTAATATTTATCAGTTGGCTAGAGCATCATTATAATAAATTATTCGTCGTTTTGAATCTCGTTAAATTCCTATTAATTCTTGCCTCATATCCCTTGCCTTGTGTATACCGTCCAATCGAAGTTCCCTACATCTCTACAAGCCTCGTACCTCGGTAGTATCCGCCACCGGAATCTGCATACGAGTCTCGCAATCAGCGGATGCAACAATTGGATGCACCTCGAAATATCTAATCGCCGGGCTCGATCATCGTAGATTTCGCGCGTGTTCCGCCGTCATATAGATCACGGCCCGGCTCTGAATTACTACGATTGACAGTTCTAGATACGCTCTGGCACGACCGACGCGTCGGGAAGTGTGACTGTTTTAAAAATGCATCGCGATTAACTGTTGTGTGAGTGGTCCCCGAAACGAGGTAATTGCTTCACGGAAGCAAATAAGATATTTTGCTATGAATAAAATAGTCAGTCTAAAATAATAAAATCCGGAAAAATGAAATCTTGAACGTTTCTTGCAAATTTTGATTTTTGATACTAGGTATTCATGTTTCATTCTTATTTTAAGACCATCTTAAGTAATGTCTTAAGATGCTAATACTCTAAGATTGACTTAACATTTTAAGATTGTGCTTAAGACGGTCTGAAATATAAGATCTGAATATATGAATACTGGCCTAGATTTAATCTTTTCCTTTTATATAAAACATGATAATAAGCAATGGAACAAGATGACAATCGTCTCTAACAATCGTCGCTCGTGTGGAAATCTCATTATACTCTCAACATCGTATATCGTATTTTTGTAAGGTTCGTCTCTTAGTCGACAGACATCGAGCACCGTCAATTAAATACGCGAAACCGCCTCGCGCGAAATATCTCTACACGGATCTGAGGTCCGTCTCCGCGGGCGGTGGATATAATAGCTGGTTGCACGCTCGAAGGATCTGATCTGATCCCGATCTTTCTCCTTGCACTGTACTCTCCTCTTCTTTCATTGCAACTGGCGCGACCTGGAGATCGAATCGTTGCACGGACGGAACGGTTTCAAAGGTCCCAGCGGTATTTTCGAGTTTATTTTCTACAAATAAATTAAAGCAGCTCCGAGATTCTGAGAACATTGCACAAACGACGTAGAAACCTTTTTCCCAGTAGAATGTTTTTCTTTTCTGTTACGGATGATAAAAAGATTAAGTTTTCTGTAATATTTTGTTATTCATTATTTTTCTCAGCAGTTACATAAGAAATTATTTTATAATCTCCGAAAACTTAGTTTATTGTATTCAGTTAGTTATACTTCTTTATGTCTGTTGAACTTAATAAACGCCCGAGAGAGCGTTTCGATATTCGTTAAAGACTTCGCTGAGTTAGGCGGCGTAGTTATGTAACTGTAACTAGACCAACAAACCAGGTCGTCCGATTACTCATCGGTTCCTCCCAGGTATGCACGTCATTTTGTTGCATCGCGCCTTCGCAGAGGAGAAAGTCTTCCTCGTCACGATGTCGGCCCGCGCGAACTCTTTAGATACCAGTTATAGATTTTTCGACGATCCGATTGATTCCCGTATCAGCCTGTGCAATCGCGTAGTCACGTTCGCGCGCTTAAGAACCGATAAATAATCTCAACGGAATAATAAGATGCCGTGCGACTCTTCACAGCTAATCACCGAGTCGCGAAAACGCTTAAGACAATTATCTTTAGTATTCTCGATTTTACGATCCGACGTATAGTCTCTGCAATTTATATATTACAATATACAGGTAAAAGGTTTTTCTCCAAATAACTTCTTTTAATTTACAGCTGTAATTGGGAGAAGTTCGGCGCGGTTAACCCTTCAACCGATCGCGGTGGCATTTTGACGTGGTTTTATGCCGCTGATAAATTTTCCGTTCCGCGGTCTTTTATGCGTTTCGCTGAAAGCGGTATATAGACGCGACGATGTATGTCTTAATGCGTCTCGTAAAGAACTACGAGCGTTAGAGTTTTTTTCAGCCGGAGCTTTGCCTCGGCGCGATTAGGCGAGACGATTCTCGACGCGCGCCTCTTGCAACATAATGTCATAGATCATAGATCATAGATTGTACGACTCCGTGGATCATGAATTATCCAGTCATGAAAATCAACAAGAAACTGCAAATTTTTGTTTAAAAAAGAATTTCCAATCGCGAAAGAATGATGATCATGCCAGAACCCGAGTATACGCAACGTATTCGCATTCGCCGATCTCAACTTTAATGGCAGAGCCTGAATTCGGGGTCGATTGATAACAATTGCGTCAGCACGCATACTCTGCGAGTATATTCCGCAAAAAAGCAATCCCCTCGATAATGAGCGTGCGAACTTAAGCCGAACGAAATGTAAGACAGCGACGGGAGTGTAAGCCACTGTAAGACGTGCGTGTGTATATGTGTGGAGAGCGACCTTGACATATAAGTATCCACCACGAACGCTCTAAGAGAGCGCCTGATGGCCGCAGGCGAGAAGACGTAACGCGCGCGCCGAATTGAATTTTACTTTCATCCCGCGTGAAACGCGCTGCTTCTCCTGGAGACGGCGCGAAAATTACTTTGACAATTCGTACGTGAGAGGCGGGACGGCGCGCGACCGACTTTTAAGGCGGCCGATTAACGCGGGAGTGTAGCTTATACCTACTCTTCCCCCACGTTCTCTTGCGCGGTATTAAAAATTCCCCGATCGGCTCGATATCCGCGAAACAGCGTTGTTCTTCTTCGGCGACGTACTCGATTCAAATCCTATCCCGGACATGCTTGTGCACCGGTGAAGAAATCCTACGGATATTCCGAGGAGCGACGAAGAACATCCTGTTGTCGAGAAACGCGAACGTTTTCCCAGGTTTCTCGGTAAGGAAGGTTAAAAGCGTTGTGCAAATCGCAGTTGCAATTTCGATGTAATAAAATAATTGGCGCGTATATTACCATTAACAAGCTAGCAATTATTTGAGGCATCGTCGCTGGCGCGGTTCAATATGTTATGGATGAATAATCGGAATAGCACTTTTTAACTGCAGCTTAAAAATGCAGCTGTTAAACGAACGCAGCCATTAGTTTGCACGCGAGAAAAAATAAATAAAACGGCCAAGATCTTCGAGTATCGGTTCATCTTGGATTGAGGTAGAAATACCATGTTGTAGGAAAATTCATTAATCATTCATGACGATGTAGTAACAACGAGTATATTTATGGCGTAGTCAATATAAACGTGTATTTTACGTTTCACGTTTAGGTTTATCAGTCACATGGCGATATTTTACAAATCTAGACTTAAATCAGTAAATCGGAAAACGGTACGAAAAAGATATATGGATTGCAATAAAAACTATAAATAACAATGATACGTAAACGTTAATAACTGACCTATTTTATTTCGCGAATGTGTATGTATATCAAACGAATAAATATTGTCAATAATTTCGACGTATTTAAAATAAAAATTCAAGAATATAAAAATACTTTAAATGCTGGCGATGGTCAATTCATCGATTTCGTTTCCAAAGGCTAATTAAACTCCAAGTTAATTAAACTACACAAAAAAGACTCGTCAATGAAGTAAAATAATAAGATCGACGTCATAACGATACGATATCTGTATTTCTTTCGTCGTTATTCTAAATAATAAAATGTCCTTCTATAATATCAAAAATTAAGAGGAGAAAAAATTAATTATTAATTAAACTTCTGAAGATTTCTATTAAATATCAAAAGATGATAAATGATATCGTAATGGATGGTTCTTTTATGTTAAATATTTATTAAACATAAAAAATAAGAAAATTATTATAAATTTATATAAGGCCGTATTGTTACTACAAGACATAATTCTCTGTTTATGATGAGTCAACAAGCATCTTTAAACCTTTCAAGGAGTCGATGCAATCGATTAAAAGAGCAATTGAGAAAGCGATCTGGCAAATCTCCCGATACTATACATATATGCAACGAACGTTTGTTTAGCATCTAAAATATCACTGATTTACAGGATCCCGTATTGCGATATATGTATTACATAGAGAACGAGTAGAGAAACAAACGAGGCTGCAGCCTGCAGGTCTGAGTCAACGGACCCAGATAACGGTCGGTGGACGAAGGGTGAAGGATCCGCTCGAACGTGAGGTGATGCGCGGCGATGCATCCCGCACGAGAGACTCGGCACGAGTCGAAATATCATCTGGTGGAGACGTGCGTTGCTAAGCCGCGGCCTTATACGTACGATGCTGGGATGGTTGTCGCAATATAGAGGCACGTCTTCACGCCGGCTGTTCCTTAAGGCCGCGCGTCGAAAAGGAAAGGTTGCACGCGGATGCGCCTACCAGCTCTCCTCCGTCCGCATCTCTCGAGGAATGCGCCGGCTTGAATGGGAGCTACGAAAGATGACTGCGAGAAAGGGAGAAAGACAGAAATTGGCAGAATGGAGAGCGAGGGGAGGGCGAGCGAGCGCGCGGTATGCGACCGTATGGAGTCGAACGACTGCAGCGTGAATGGACAAGGCAAACGTATATGCAACGAGAAGTGTCGCGCGTAACCGATCGGTTTCGAATAGATAAAACGGAACCTCCCTCTGTCGTCCACCCTCGTATCGCTGCACATTTACTGCGAATAAACGCAGCTATCCAACCCTTGCTTAGCCGCGATCGATGTTGACCACGCAATATTGTCACATTATAAATAATCTTTAAAATAATTTCTAGATATTACAATTATTTATATATAGTTATTAAGAATATTTATATATTATAATAAATTATTATTTAGAATAATATTTAGATTCTAAATAATATCGAAATTGTTAAATCCCAAACAAAAGAATTAATATCTAAATTGTTAATATCGTTAAAATTGTAACCGGAATTTCCAGAACAGCCTTCAAACTTTTCTCTTTGGGCCATGCGAGGGACATTCGCTTAGCAGCAATATACGAATTATCCGCCTACGTCGATGCAGAAGGAACCAAGTGCCTGGCGCTGAAGTGCTTGCGTTTATCGCTGACATTTCGACTAATGATCAATAACTTCGTGCGCCGTTGTTCATTTCGTGAGCCCGTCGAGCCGTCGGGCTCGTTCGTGCGAGAAACGCGACGCCGGAAATCGACAGGGCGAATGCCCGATTAATAAAGCGAAGTCACAAACCTGCGGTCGCGAAGCAAATTAAACGTAAAATAATCTTTGTGACTTTTCAATATGTCATTGCACGTTATTTCTTTAAAATATTTTATTTTGCGATAAATATAAAAAAAGGAAACGTTTGAAACTATAGCATTGCAGATTCACACAGCTGTGGAACTTTGTGAAACTTGTATTCTTGTATAGATCGCTTTGTAAATCCCGATTACGCGAACGCAGGTTGCGTGCGATGAGGATTTGCTTCCCGATTGGCTGGGAAAAGAAAAACGGCTAATGCCGATTTAATTATATTGTTCAAAAAGATTGTGAAAAACGCGAGTGTTATTCTCACGGATTGCGTGCCACGTACACACATATGCGCACGCGCGCGCAGTATAGGCGCGTAAAACAGCCGATAGTGACGCAATTATATTTGATCATTCTATACGTTCCTGTGTGTCTGTGTTCTCATCGGCAGACAAGATAATGCTCGGACGATTGGCGATTGCATCAGTGACCATCGACGTATGCTAAAGCTAAAGTATATTATACGCTTATGCGCGTGCACATATAACCTTTCGGATGTACACACATAAAGCCGAGATTTTGATATTTCAGGCATCATTTAGCGAAACCCTTGCGCAAGTTTAGCATACGGAGTGTATTATTGCGTGCTGGATGATTGACACGAGTACGAAAGCATGTAACGTTACTTAACATTTTTAGGTTACTTAAATAAAAGAATTGTAATACACCAATAGAGAATTTAGAAAATTTTTATGGAAAGTGTGTCTCTGCACTTAAAAACAAAGTTTTCATAAAATTATCATAACTGAGCATTTATTTAAATTTATTACTTATTTTATTTCTTATATATTTTACAAAACAAAATATTTTAAATTTTTATAAAAAGTCTACAGGAGTTATGCCGTAATGATATTACAGTAAAATATTTAGAAATCATAAAAGAATCTTAATTAAAGAAATCGAACGTTGTTCTCTTTTAGTTCATAAATAACGCCGTAAAGTAGCTGCCAATCAATTATAATTAAATACATCAGTTTAAAAAATTACATTTGGTTATGATGCAAATTACGCTTGGCTAAAGGGTACTTCGTAAAATATTGAAAAAAATGTTCAACGCTTAATTTGGTACATCCTCAGGCGATTTTTCGGTCGGAGACTGTCGACCGAAAACGAGGAGAAAAGAGTTGTTGTACGCGGTAACGAGACGACACGTGCGACTCGGACTTCTCTTAATCACCAATTAAAATATTGGGCAAGAGTACAATCATCGTCGTTATAGCAATCATTTTGATTGTGTAGTTTTAGTTATCAATACGCGATTACGTTTGCCGCCAAGCAGAAATTATCTGGTGTTTATGCTGTGTTAAGTAATCAGTAAAATGTAAATAAATTCAGAGAAATATAAATAATTCTTTCTAGTCATTCTTTTTCATTAAAAGTTTCTTTCTTCCTTCTATTATCTCTTTCTGCGGTCGAAACGAGATGACTTATTAGGATGTCCGACTTATGAATTCTCTTAATAGAAAATTTTGGAGAACTTTAATAATTTAAAGTTTCAAGTAAAAATATATAGATTTCTCGTAATTGATTTGTCCGTGTGCATGGAAAACCTCGAGTGACAATCAAACCTGTATTTGTGCCTCATTAATTAAGCCTCGAATTCAGATCTCGCGGAGGATCGATCTTGATGATCGTGATCGATTACGGCACGGCCGAGATGTGTAAAAATCAGGGGCAACGATTATTACGTCGATATTACCTGAAGTAATATCGCGAAACGCTGTTACACAGTCCGCAAACTTTCTCGTCATCGCGATACCTAGTCGATATGCGACGGGGAGGACACGGCGATCGTATACTGTAAATACCGACGAGATAGAAAGCAGGGTAGAAAGAGAAGTGGGCGGCAGCGGGTACGCCCGTATCGGGACGGTGTCCGATCTGTCAAGTGAATAAAAAATGAGGAAGGTATCGCGGTGCATCGCCCGCAATGTTGGTCAGCGAAAGACGACGCGTCGCCCGGAGCTGCACAGTTGCAGCAGGTTTTATCGATTGTGACCCTTAAGCTCTCTTCACCCCCTTTTCCCCCTTAAGTTATCTCGTTGTACGTGTGTGCAATGAGTAACGAGACGTCTTATAAGACTCGCAGGTATGGAAATGCAAAACGGCCAATAAAGATGCGAGTTTAAATAGCAAGTACATTTCGCGAATATGAAAGTTGATAGCTTATCGTCTAAGTAAATCATCAACGTTGACGTACGGTACATTAGGCGCACGTGATTTTTACGGATTTTTACACGTGATTGCTGTTTTTATAATGGATTCGAGTCCGCCGAAAAGAACGCGCGATTAAACGTCTCCGCGCGAAACATCTTCTCGTTTTTTACAAAGTGCGACCACCGTTTCGAGAGACTTCACGCGCCACGTTAACAAACGATCAGATAAAACCGCGAAAATGTTATTGGGTGACGAGGGAAATTAATGATTCGCGAGAACTACGGTTACATTAACGATCGCACGGCGGCCGATCTTCTCGAGATGAACCCCCTCTGGGAATGCGCTCCTAAATCGCGAGATAAACACGCAGGTCGTTAGTCGCTTTCACGACTAATATTTATTCGCACTTTGTGCCTACCTACGCGACGCAGCCGCGTTACGTAATACGGCTAATTAAAAGCCCAAACGTATCGCGCTAACTTTCCCCTATATTCATCGCACGACCGTTCCGCGACCGGCCGAGATAGCGATCGTTCAGCCAGTTCCCTTTGCGCGTCAATTAACGTTCCGTGTCCGAAACCCATGTTCTGCAGAAGGACTCGCAAATTCAATAACATAATGTATATTTTAAACCGCGCGACAGTGATTTAATGAAAGTTGAAAAAATCGACTGGTCTTTTTATTAAACAAATTTTAGAGAAAATTTTGAAAAGGGTTTTTTAAAACTATATTTTTATCGATTAAAACAATTGTTACGCAAAGTACTTTATTACCTTTAGTGATGTTTTTCTAGAATTTTGTTGTACATATAACGTTATGTATAATAGAAAGCATAGTGTTGTTATTTTTTAAAAATTATGTTTTATTAAAATAAAAAAAAATACAAATTTGTGTGGTTTTTATTTTAAAATATAAATTAAACCATGAATAAAATACATTGAACAAAACTCTTGTTTTTTATATAAGATTTTGTAAATGTTATCTCACACCGCAAAATTATCGCGCTGTAAATTGTGTACTTACGCCGAGCCGACGTTTCGTTATAATCCGCGGCGCGCTAAAATATTCAATGAGCAACCGCGAGTTGCATTTTAGCATTTATCACGTCGAGCGTCCTCGACATTCAAGAGAGACGCTCGCCTTCCTAGTTCCCTTCCTAGTTCCGATCAACGGATCATTTTAAACCAACTCTCACGGCTTTTCACGCTTTTCCAAGGCGACTCGCGAGCGCAAAATACAAACGCGCTCCCGCGAGAAAATCGTTCGGATATATCGATGACGTGACTTTGTGAATCACGCGGGTACACGGCGCGGCGCGGCGGCGAGCAGCTGGCATTCCTAGAGACACACGAGAATTTATCGTCCTGCTACGTGCCCCTTACATTTCCCGTAAAAGAAGAAAACTAATGCCTATCGAGACATAATTCACTGTTCCCCCGTCGGATCCCGTCTAATGTTACATCGGTATACCTCGCCGGTAATGTCCACGATCAATAATCGCACGCAGGAAAATGTACGACCTCCCTCTCCCCCCCCCCCGAAGTTTTCCCAAAGAGGAGAGAAGGAGGGACTGTGAGAGACGTCGCTAAATTACTACTAATTAACTTACTAATTAATCTCGACGATATCGTGAGTCTATTCGAAGATCTCGACAATTTACATTTTCATCGCATTCTCAAAAGTCGACTCTATATAATATTTAATATCACGAGAGCCTTATATATATTTTAATTAATATCTCGTGTTACTTTTGTATCTTAATACGTTGCTTGCCATGATGATTTGACTTTTCAGTGACATTCTGGTGTGATCATTAATAATAATTGGCGCAATTTTTTTTTAATTTTTTAAAACTTTTGTAAGAAAATAAACGCCATCCAATATAAAATCTAATGTAAAGTTTATAATATAACATTAAAAATGACACAAATAACTGAGTATTAAAGTTGAAATTCGTTATTTAACACAGTACTCGTATGTTTTATTTAATTATATTACACAATATTTAATCATTACATATTTGTCATAATGAAAATTCTGCTGTGGCGCACACGATGAGATATACAAAAGAACTCGCTCTGGGCGGGCAACGTGTTAATCGCAACTGCATATACTTCTAGCGAACGCGGCGCGGAATTTCCCAGACAAATATAACCCCTTCTATCTCGTGCGGAGACATTAACATATCTGATCGGCGATATTTACTGACAATCTCAAACATCCCAATGGTATAGCATTGATTATTAATTAGATACGCATGTTAGGTGCATGCATAATCCCGCAGCTTCCGGCACATGCATCGCTTTATATCAGCCGTGGCACCATCGTGCACTGTCGCGCATTAATAATACTTAATTCTCTTACGTAATAATATCGTGAGAGAAAAAAAATTCCAATATTATTACGCGACTCCGCGTATTCAAAACAGAAAAAGACCCCTGTGTTTGCTTTGCAGAACGTACGCTGTCGCGCGTGCGAGGGAACGTTCCCAGAAATCGTGCGTAACCCATTTCGAGCGAGAAAGTTCGGCGTACAGTTGTTTCTCTCGCAATCCCATTACCGCCAAGGACCTGTAGCCGCCCAGGTCCTTTCTTTCATTCTTTTTTTGTTTCACGAAACTTCTCGATTGTATAGTCGCCTCGATTAAACGCTTAACGCGGAGCTCGTTATTCTCACAGTTACGGAAAGTTTGGCCATGACGAGGCTAAATGCGATATAGCGCGGCCGCTTCACATAATTATCCGTCGATAATGAGAGATTGTCAGGCCGTTTCCGATTGATTAGAGAGCGGGGACAATTTGACCGCGCGTGTCGTGCGTTTGTCAGTCAATTCACAAGGCCGGGGGGGGGAGGGGCGCAGGATTCTCCGTTTGATTTCGTCGCGCCAGATCGTGAGTAATTGCAATTAGAAAAAAATCGAGGTAAATAGCCATTTGACCAGCCGATTGTTTAATCACGTGATTTGCTGATTAGAAATGCGAAACGCGCATTAGTGGCGACGATTAACGTTACGCAATACCTGCGTGTGAGTGACGAAACAATAAAAGTAGGGAAAAAAAGAGTGGAAAATAATGGAAAAAGAATTGAATTTTATCCGTGTCCGTATATTGCTAGGAAAATGCCGAAGCGATGGGCGGTGCCCGTCTAATAAATCCGATGGAAGATACGAGTTTAAGCTGTTCTCATATGTGTCACACGCATGCATTGTTCAAATAAAGAGTACAGCTTTTTACAAAAATCCACAACATAAATCTGCGCGACAGCGGCACGGCGAAACAGTCTCTCTCGAGCACTCGCTCTCGATCTTTTAATCTGACGGTAACGGCACTCGAATACACGAATGATTGAAAATGCGATAGACGCCCACTACAACACAGGGACGTTATATTTTTATCCACCAAACCTTCCAGATATTTGTTTATCGTATCCAAAAGCGTTACGGCGACTTCCTTGAACTCGCCGTAAGAGAGAAAATAGCGGGAGCGCACGGGCTTGAAAGAGGCAACCGAGAGACGTTACACAACAGCGTTACGCGTATCTCTTTCGCGTCTTCTTTAGACAATAATGCTTAAAAAGTCCGAATAAATTCGATGAACGAGACGATAGAAAGAATGCATGTTGGTACTTGAACGCGCCGGGGAGAACACCCCGGAGCTGACCGCAAGCTCACAGCTTCCGTGCTTCCGGGCGACTGCTCAACGGAAAGGAAAAAGCGGATTCCCCGCGCGGATCGTCGTTAGAGAAAATTGTGACAATTGAGCAAGCATCCTCCAATGGGGGACCCGATGACATTTAGCGCAGTGTGACATGGTGATCTCAGGGAAGATGGTCTCTCCTCGACGCTGATGTGGAGTGTGTTGTCTCTCATAGCTCGCCGGCGGCGGCGACGCACACTTACACATATACGCGTACAGACACATGTTAGCGACGCCGTGTTAAATCGTGGATCCGTGTAAACCCCCCTGTCTGTCCCCGCATGCGGCCCCTCTGTGTGTCCCCATGTGCATCCTACATACTATCGTAACGCCGGTGGCCGTCGGTGCATCGGGCTGTCGGTGGTGTTGGTGATGCCTCCAGGGGTATATATACGACGAGCGCTGCGGGGCTTGATAAACACTTGCCCATCAGCGATTACTGCCGCAGCATGTACACGTCATTGGTAAGCGTTTAATTAAGAGGAAAGAAATTTCGGGGGGTGAAGGAAGGGAGCGGGGGCGGGGGCTAGGACTGGGGAGCAAGGATGCCAGAGCGAGTGCCAGAGGGCACTTCCGCCCGCGAGACAATACGCGCCGGTAATCGTAGTTGGGTCGTGTGAATCTGACGTGCATTTCCGGTCCCCGGCGGTGGGATTCCCTGTGCGCGTATCCGGAGTATCCTGTGAGTTACGTTGTTGTAAGTGACACTTCTCGATTATATCCGGTATAGCGTACCCGAGAGCTCCGGGGACTCGGATGTCGGTGGGTAGAAACGCGCGGGGCGAGCCGGGATCGGAGGGTAAGTAGCGTATCCCGGAGGATCGTTGGTGTAAAGATATCGATCGACACCGTCGGGATACACCCAAAATCTGCCATGTTACGCGTGTAACGCGTGCAAAACGTTCTCGTGTACTAAATGCTTAACAATGAACGATACGGGATGTTTTAACCGGGAGCAGAGGCGATCTTTCTTTGACGAAAGTTTTATCTTGTAAGAGACGGAAAGAGAAATGCGAGATAGCGGTGTCTTGTTCTTTTCAATTACTTTGAAGTATTTTAACACTAAAAGTACCAAAGCAGTCAAAACAATTAGTTTATAATTTTTTACCAGATTTATAACAATACATTTTTCTTAGATTTTCCGTGACTTTATTGCAATATGTAAATTATTAAATTGATTAATTTACTTTTTCCTCTCGTTCCCTTTTTCAAAGATATTAGTATATTTAAATAGTAAAAATGGATATATGTTTCATCGATAGTATTATCAGCATTTCAACGATATTTAGTAAACCGCCTAAAGCGAAGAATTACTAAACATTATAGTATTTCCCTAAAACATGATAATTGATCATTTCAGTTCTCGATAGCAGTATATTCGGTATAATTTGTTCAGTGCAACAATTTCTAAATAATCTATGTATTAAAGTAAATCGGTTTTACTGAATAATTTCAGAATACTATTTCAATAATCTTATTATAGAAATTAACTTTTTTGCATCCCGATTAAGGATTATCGTCTTATTAGCAGTGTCAGATAATTATTCGAAAAATTGTAGCATTATACAATAGTAACAAGAATCGTCAGCACTGTGAGGCTTATTTTACACGAGGTGCGGCGTCT
Source organism: Temnothorax longispinosus (assembly GCF_030848805.1). Classification (NCBI taxonomy): domain Eukaryota; kingdom Metazoa; phylum Arthropoda; class Insecta; order Hymenoptera; family Formicidae; genus Temnothorax; species Temnothorax longispinosus. Next base: position 20,570,577 of record NC_092358.1, read on the forward strand.
GACCTAATAACGCTGATACTACCGCGATTCCGTCGTGATGTCTGACTCAAAACGATATCACTACTGCGACGCGAGGCGCCCGTTTCCACTGATTCGCAGAGCTTTCTCCGTCGCTACACGACCGATCTAACAATTTTGAATATCGATGTTAAAATTAAATCGGATTATAACAAACAAAAAGATCACAATATATAAAAATTCGAAAACTTTAATATTTTGATAAAATAAATATTTCAATATTAATATCTAATATTTCGACGGTGAATAATTATATTGGAATGCGGACTTTGTTTTTAATTACTCCGTGAATCGTCACGTTGTGCAAATCGCGTCTTCGTGAATATCTAAGTGGCGGTAGCTATTAGCGCGCACCGCATAAACACTTGTGCAACGACGTAAGCCTCAAACAGGGAAGCTAACGAGAAGGCTAATATTCATCCGATGTTTATGCACCTGGAAACTTAACCGGTGGCGGTTTACTAAGGTCACTTAATTCTCGGCGCTGCGATCCAGCGTTGTTATCGGATATACCGCGACTTCGATACTCTATCGTTGCGCGCCAGTATTAAATTATATTCACCGCGGGTGTTTACGCGCAATCATCACATTAATCGAGATCCCATCTGATATTTATGACCAATAGATTGATCTACGGTATTAATTGCTGTATCTTTAATTCCCAAGAATGAATATTACTTTTACTTTCATTTCATCGCTCGTATTGAATCTTTGGCCCATTTGTAATCTCAATTTTGATGCAATGATCAATACCGCGGAATTTCGTAACATAATGCCATGTTCAAGAGATCTTAATCAATCACTATTAAAATCTTCTATTCACTATTTGTGTTTAGCTGTTAAAGTGTGTCCCCTAACCGGAGATGTGAAAGTTACGCTGACTATAAATGTAGTCAACACGTACATGGATGAGACATGGTTTAGGGAAAAAAAGATTAATTAAGATAGTCGTGACAGTATATCTGTCACCGCATGATAAATTAATCGAGCGTTTTTTAACGATTTAATGATGGCTATTAAATAAATACTAATCTCATCAGTCTTCACGATTTTACGAAAGCAATTAATTTTGTTCAAAAGTACTGTAATACCATGCTTACGTCACCAAAATAATTACATTAATTAGACTTTAATATTTGAATACGTAAAAAATACATAAAAAAATATTATTAGGCTACCAAAATCCAGCTTGGACCGCATTTATTCTAAATGAATTTAATATTTGATTTTACTGTTAAATATTCTCTATATTTCTCTATATAAAAAATTTAACAGTAAACGTAACTCTTCAGCTAAAATTTCCACCTAGAATAAATACGTCATCGCGATCAGCTCGATTACGTCTAAATTCTTTTTTCCCGAATTAAATATATATATTATTTATCTCCCGTGCTATTAATGTTGCATACTTTTTTTCGTTCTATCGCCAGGTAGCCTTAATTGCATTGGCAGTCTGCGCCGCGGCAGCGCCCGCCGACGAGCCAATACCGATTATCAGCCAGAGCCAGGAGGGTCCCAATCCAGACGGGTCGTACAAGTGGAATTATGAGACCGGTAACGGTATCAAGGCCGAGGAGGAGGGCCACCTGGAGGATGTCGGCACCGACGACGAGGCGATGAAGGCGGAGGGTGGCTTCAGCTACGCGAGCGACGACGGCCAGGCGATCTCTTTGACGTACGTGGCCGACAAGAACGGCTTCCAGCCGGTGGGCGCTCATCTGCCCACCACGCCGGAAATCCCGCCGCTGATACTGAAGGCCCTCGAGTGGAACGCGGCGCATCCGTCCAAGGATGACGAGAACCAGGTGTAAAACAGCGACCCCCCGGCGCCGCCGTCCAGCATGTGATCTCACGACCTCCACGAGTATAATTATTCCGCCATGAGAATGGAAGACGATTTTAATATAATGAACCCACGGTGACACCCGGACGACGCGAGTGCTGTCGTCGGCCGCGTGTCGTTGTCCTCGCCCTCGTAACGAACACGGATTGCTCTGGTTCAAATTGTTGTAAATATTTATTGTACGCGATATTGTATACACACACACACACACACACATGCGTATTTTATTATATATTGTATTGTATTAATATATTATATATATTTGAAGAGACGCAAATATATATGTACCATGACTATGTAACTAACTCATCGTTAGACATATATGTCACGGTGCATTAAGAATAAACGTTGCATCCCAGGAGAGACTTTGCTATTCTATTAATAGGTCCGATCCCTTCGGCGAGACACGCAAAAATGCGTGCAAGATTCCGCTGCGAATCCTTCGGGCGTATCAGGAAGGATGCGGGGCAAATTTGCGGTTAATGGTATAGCGTGTGTTACTTCTCTGTCTCTCCGCCATCTCCGTTCTCTGCGAATTAAGAATTAATTTACTTCCTTAATACACGCGTAACAAAATCAATCCTTGATTGGATTAATCCTTGATCAAAGATACCCTTCAGTTTGCTCGCGTCGGTTACTTCCGGAATTTGCATTTCGACGCGCGGTTAAAGGTGAACCTGTGTGAATCCCGTATTCAAGCATCAACAATCACCCATATACAGTACGCGGATATATAGTAGATGTCGGGCCATCGCAATTACGTCGGCCTGATTTACGGTAGAAAGTCGCGCGACTATTACTAAGATATTACACCGCTGTAAACACAGCTGCTGCGCGCGTCTTTATTACAGCGGACCTTGCTCGCTATCATTAATCAATCACGTGGAGTGGACAAAAGACGTGGCGCTTTATGTAACGCGCGTCATATGGGGACCGCGAGCGAACTTCGATTACGTTCGCCTGGTGCAATGAGAGTTTAGACATCACGATGGAAAATGTTTACTTAACCGCTCGCGCGTTAACGATTCACGTATTCATGGCACCACCGGGTAACAATCTAATTAAATTTATTTCTCATACAAGCCTGCCATGACATCAAGCTCGAGTAAGATATTTGTTGCACAGGGATAAATCTCAATTTGTAGACACACACAGCGCTACAATTTACGTGACAGCATAGCAGTCTGAACTATATTTTTTAATATTTCTTTATGACGACATCGCGCTCAGGTGAGTCCCGCGACCTGTGGTAGTCAGGGGTTAATAAAAATATTCCTCTCCCACGCGGTGGGCAGGCGGGCGGATGGCACGGAAGATCGAGGCGAGCTGTCATTCCACGCTAGCACATGCGTGACAAATACAAATTAGCTCTGACACATTCTCCGCTCATGACTCTTTTCATCCTATCCCGTGATTTACGCTATTACTGACGATCGAGCAAAGAGATCTGCCGTCCGAAGAGGAACGACGTACACAGAGCGAGCGAATCTCCAAAGCTGTCACTCCATGCCACTTCTAAGACACGGGAGATAGAAATCAGTGCTAACGCGTTTCTTTTCTCTCCGCTTTCATCTCTCCTCTCTCTTTCTCTAATGATCGAATACGCGATACTCCGCACTTCCCTGATATCGAGAATTAACACGTCACGGTGATATCGCAGATAATCTTCGGGCAATGTGTCGTTTTCGCAGGCCAGTCATCTATCCGGGGGACTTTCCAAAAGGTCGTCTAGGGTCGTCCCGATTCGACACATTAACGTTGACAGCTTTGCGAGGGTGGAGAAACCGGAACTGATTATACCTCGCGGCGTTCACTCATTGAACTTTCACCGCAGGCGCCGCGACATTCGTCATGTATTGCCGTTTAGCACGACGTGAGTCGTGTTCTAAATTTGTTGCGGCATCACGTAACAGCAACTTATATAAATCTTCCCGGCGCAAGCTCGCGCGTTGCTGAATCTTTCAAAGTTTATTCCCATAGAGAGAGGGAAAGAGAAAACAAATTGTATACAAGCTTCAAATTCATTTTTCCCAAAAGTGCAGTTTCCTCCGACTAAGAAATCGTTGGTAAATCTTATATATCACTCAAAATTTGATAAAAAGCCATATTTCCTATATCCGCAAAGATACAAATTTTGAATCGAGATAAGAAAATCTCGCAAAAATGGCAAATCTTATATAAATGTTCTGTAAGTTGAAATTATTTGAATTGCTCGAAGAAAATTATTTAATTGTTTACTTATTGCACTGTCTCAGCGCAACAGCATTCTTCTTGCAGCACGCGGCTTTATTATCCGCGGTTAGAGAAAGTGTGCCAAAGCGTGTCTCTTCCGGTGTACGCGTCACGTAGTACATTTATATACTTAGCAGAAAACGTATCTGCCGGTACGCTATCGTGGTGCCGCTATAATTTACAAATATTATAACAATTTCGCATTTGTCAAAATATTAATCTAAACGCGCATTAGGATGCGCGTATCGGCGATACATCGGCGATGATATCGCCCGGCGACTCATAATGTTTATTAATAGTACCCATAAATTCGATTATCCGGCCTCGATTAATCCCATCTATCGCAGTCTTATTTGCGCTCGCGATTCAACAAATACCGATTATGATCGTGCCGTCGAATCGAAATTGCTGCCGCAATCAAGAAACATGATTCGCGGAATTTATAACCGAATTATGAAGCGGCCGCTTGGTATTAATTATCAAATTAAACGCGGTGGCGCGCGAGCGAAACACATACATATATATGTGTGCACCTCCGTAAACAATTTAACGTTATAATTGGCGTACGTGAATATTTCCGCGGAACGAGCAGTTCGTGTTTGTTCACGCGTGCGTTCACTTTGACGTCTATCAGTCATTTTAAATTAAAAACGAGGCAGAGATCAAAGTAAAAATAAAGAAGAACTAAATTAAAGAACGGAAAGATTGAAGAAAGGAAATTGATTAGTCTATTTATATTCGCACGTTTGACCTAGATGAGCACCTAGTAGTGCGGGGCACCAATTACTGCATAATTGCTGTAATACAATACGTGGATGATGTATAAACTGTGTACATTATTTATTAATTAAATAATGTCAGGTTAAACAGAGAGACATTTCTTAGCATTTTTCGAATTTCTTCTTGATTCAATTATTAATTTAATTTACTTTTACATTTTATAAAAATATTAAATTTTCAAATTATTGGGACGTAAATAAGAACTAAGTAAGTTATTATATACAAAAACGTATATAAGAACTTAACTAAGTTAATGTTAAAACGATTCATAATGCGCATTTTACCATTAGCGTAATTACCCTGTTGCTTGAACTGTCTTGCTACATTATCTCCAGTTTCGAGAAGACAGAGCGTAGTCGACAGCGCGACAGCAAGAACTCTCGCTATCATTCGCTTACATAACAATCTCTATCTTCCACCTTCACCGCAATGACCATTTTTGACCCCGATTTTTCTATTACCGCATAACCGTCTGTCCACATTCAACTTGAGTGAGTTTGCTAGTCTCACATCAAGTAGCCGCTCTCGGAATATTTTTGCGAATTCTTTAACAAAGTAGGTGAAGAAAGCGGCTGTACGTCGCGAAAGGACAAATATTTGTTCGCCCGACAATTGTTTAACTATTAAGAAAAGTGCCTCCGACGTCGAGAGGCAATGATGTATTTAAAAGAAAGATCCTTAAAAATAAATACCCGATTACGGATCTAGAATGTTTTCATAACGTATGATAATTTCTTTTAGGCACATTCGAAGTAAATGGATAAATTTGCATTGGACTTGTAGATTTTTATATTGCTGAATATATGGGAATATATCTGAGGTTTTTTTTTATTAACTTACAAGATTTCTGCTCTTAAAATCAATAACTCTCTCCATTTCTCTGTATATCTGTTATCTATGATTAATCGGATTAATAGAATTGTTTAAATTATAGTTAACTGGAATAATTGGAAATTGAAGTAAACATGACAACACGATATTTTCCAATAATATAATTGACAATTGGCGTTTATTTCTTAATGATTTCATATAATACACATTAAAAACAAGCTGTTATCAATTTTAATGATTTTATAACTGAGTCTATCTCCCTATAATAAAATCTTTCAATATCGCATTTATCCCAAACACAATTCAATATCACAATTATCGTAATTGATTGCACGTTGGATACACTTAAAACAGAATATAACATGAAACGACGTCGACGAGGAATCGGGACGAGGAATTAAATATTCCTTCGGTATACGAAATTTTTATACGAACTTGTCTTTTTACATTCAATGTCAAGCTAAGCATACGCAGTACATGATCTTTCAACGTGTCTGTAGACGAGAGGTGCATCAGTTACACTTTGTTTCTATCCTCCTGGGAAGGGTGAGCGGCTATCCAGTCGAGGGCACGCTGAATCGCGGGCGGAATTTCCGGCGGGGGCGGCGGGGTCGGCAGATGCGCCCCTTGGAAAACGGCGCCATTCTCATCTGCCAGCCAGCCGAGATTAATTTTCTGCCCGTCGGGCGCGGTCCACGATGCCGAGCCGCGTACCTCCTCAGCCTCCTTGTCCTTCTGGCCAGAATTCTTCTGGACGCCCTGCTCCTCGAAAGTAATCCCGTTGGCGCTCTCCCATCTCAGGAAGTAGCTACCGTCCGGGCTGATGTCCTGCTCCTGCCTGACGATGGCTATCGGCTCATTTGCCGCCGATATTACTGCCGCCAGGCTCAGCAGGATAATTAAATGCGGATTCATCCTGGGGTAGGATCGAAGATAGATTAAGGATTCGTATAACGCTCGACTGCCAGTCGTGGATCTGACGTAGCGCGCGTGTAAATCGGTATTAAAATTTCTATTGTAAAGTTCAACTTATACCACTTTCTAACAAAATTCATTAAACAATAGAAAAAATTTATAAATGCAACATTGGAAATAAAGAAAATTATAAACTTGTGATTTACGCGAAAACTCTCGTTTATCCAGTATTTAACATATTGATTTTTTTTTTTAATAGCTATGTACAGGTGTAATTTAAAATCGTAAATAAGAAGTGCATTGCAAACAATTTCGAAACTTTCGTTGAAGCTTCTGAAATAATTATTACAAAAAAGCGATGCAACTATAGCGATGCAAGAGCAATTGCAATAGCGCCGTTTGAGATTTGACTGACAGAGACGGACTTCTGCGCGACTCTTACCTCAACTGCTTCGTTTTCCAGATATTGCGTGCACGGTACTACTGACGAGCGTTTATCCACCGCGTCCTCCTTTTATAGATAGCAGTGCCCTGTACTATCGGCGTATTGCTTCAAATGCCACGATGATACCGGTTCGAACCTTTATTATAGACCGCTGCGCATCGTAAAAGAAAACCCGTAAGCATTTTATACACGCTTTTGTATTCCATAAGACGTGTATCGCGAGTCGGAATTGGAAAAGTTCTGCACTTCTGTCGCTGCGATTTTGTCACCGCCTCGTTATCATTACTTTATTACTTGCTACCATTAATGTTTCAAACGCGACGATTATTTTTTTGGAATCAGCAAGAAAAGAGACGTTACACGAGCGAAATCTTACGTGCGATTAAAATGGAAATTTTCAAAATTTCCTTTAAACTTTATAACTTTCAGATTAATTGAAAAAGTTTAACATGTCGCAATTGTTTCGCGCGCGTTTCCATACAAAGATGCATAAATGGAGTTCAAGTACGTTGCAAATGCACGTAGTGTTTTAACCTTTGAAACGTACGTTGTATATCCACTCGTTTTTCCTCGGGATTCCTTTCGCGATCGATGTGCATCGCGCTCGGATGATTTTTTATCGTTAACGCCCGACAGCTGCGACATACGATGGGTCGTTAGCTCGTTTATCCCTATGCGAGTCCTTTTGTTGCAATTTTCGTATACATCCAGCTTTTTTGCGGTCATTTATATTCTTTTTATAACCGCGCCTTTTATTAAGCGTTAATCAAGTGATATACTGCCGCTCCCATTTCTTAACAGTTCATTCGCATTTATTGAAATATGCTTCTCGCACATTTATTGTTGTTTTCGGAAATATTAATTTAAAGGCAACTCACATTTCTCTTTCGATTTTTTGCCTTTTTCTAAAAATAAACAAAATCGAGAAAAAGATATAGAAATTGAATCTCAATTTTAAAGTTAATATTTATGAGAATGCGACAAGTTTTTCAGACAAATTTTATATAGATTTGGAACGGCAAAGAATAATTTGGAGAGCTACTTTAAAATTGCTCATCAATTCTCAATTTGAATCGATCCTTCTAACTGATTCGAACTAAAATATTACAATAAGTAATTTTGTGAGAAATATTATTAATCATTTATTCTTTACTAGCTGGTTACCCGGGCTTCGCCCCGGAGGTCATATGTAATAAGACACGCAAATAGATGATAACGTATATTTATATTTATATAACGCCAATAGATTTCCGCATCCACAGAATGGCACGCTCACACAGCCAATCCATAGATTTTTCTTTGATATCGGCGATATCAGGGTATATCTTGACATTCGGTCAATTATTTCCCGAAAAATTGAAAAAATTAAAAAAACCGGTTTCTATAGAAGATCGGTAACGAAAATCCCTTCTTACAATTAGTGGGTGCTTACGTCATGAGAGGAATACACTCTCCATGTTTCTAGGTTCAGGGGTTTGTCAGTCAGTCAGTCAGTCAGTCAACAGGACATCTTTTTTTATATATATAGATTTAAAATTAATCAATCTTATAAGAAGATAATTTGAAATAGCTTCTGCAATAATCAAGATGGTTTGTAATGTTGAACATTAAAAACAAAATGTAATTATAATATTTGATACAGTTTATTAGATTTTTACGTAAGAATGTATGAATTATGTAAATATGATCCGCGCATACCGAGTTACGGCGAAAAACACACACAAGCTTAACGAAAGCGAAATAATCGAAACAGCTATTTATTATCGAAATGGTGTAGGTAAATGCGATGTATTATCGCACAGAAAGAATTATGTCACGTTTATTGAACGTTTCATTTTAGCGGTTTTCTTCGATCGCTTGCGTAATGCAGTTTCATTACTCACTATTGAATTACCTTGTCAGTTGCCATAAATGTACCTGATACCCGTAACAGGATACGCATCTCGTAGCGATATTTCGCAGAAGGATCGTTAAAATCGAAGCCGGAGATTTCTCGCGACACTCTTTGCGATATAATAGTACCGCGTGATGCGAGTTATCAGTATTTTTATTTAACACTCATTGTTGGAATGAGGCTCGCTGGCAGATATGCCAGGCGCGCGCGCGCGCACGCGACGATGCAACATTCACTCCTGGAGGATGGGCAGATTGAAAATCTGCACGAGGCAAAATTGCATAATAACGATGCGATGCCAAAGACGTACTCGCAGTTTTTAACCTTTCTGCGGCTCGAGAGCGAGCGACACGAATAGGAAACATTTTTACGGCGTACGGAAAACACGCGCGCGCGCGCGTGCTTCGCCCATTATTTAACATTTGCTTATACTTATGCCGTTTTACGGCCAATGTAAAGCACATGTAAAGCGAGGGCCTCTCCTCCGCGTCCTCCTCGTAAAATTACCCGCGCGCACGCAATTCTAAATGGCCGATATCTAAATAACAGACTCGGAAACAAGCTCTGATCAAAAGTGGCTCACAAACTATTCTAAGCGCTTACGCCATTTTCTTTCTTGAGCGTCTTTACAAACTTTACTTCCAGACTATGTGATAACAAAAAAAATAAATCCGTAAGAATACGAGAAAAGTTTTAATATAAGATAGTAAAAAAGAAATAAAGTTTTAGAGAGTAATATAAAATTCAAATTTTATCGCGGTCTGTTAAATAAATATAAAAAAATATATAACATTTGAAGAAATAGTTTGAGTTTAACTGAATTACTGGTGACGTCGGTAGTGTTGTTCTGGCAGAAAAGAAACGGGGAGGCGGTGGAAGATAGAGGTGAAGCAACAATAGTTACAATAAGATATTTCCAACTTGGGCAAAACGCTTTTATTTATATACAAAAATCACAAGTTAAGTATACATATATACTATTAACGTTCGACGCACGCGTTAAACGATTCGCACGCGCGTGTCGTTCCTCGTTTCTTGCGTGCGGAGGCGGCGCGCGTGCATCGGGGGCACGGGCATCTCTCTCCCTCGGTGAAACTGCTTGAACAGTGCGCTTTATTTTTTTTTTTCATCTATACAAGATAAGATAAAGAATCATCTCGGGAGTACATAGCTTATTATATATCGGTGTCTCATGCCTTGTCTTCGTGTTACGTTTGTATCCTAGATTAATATACCACACTATATTTATTTTTATGTGTTTGCGTTTCGAAAGCTCGGGGTCGGTTCTGTCCATGGCAAGCTGGCTCGGAATCAGGTCACGTTTGAGGTAAAGTTGGGCTGATTAACCTGCAACAGAAGGGAGAGACCGTGAGCGTGAGGAGGAAACGGCGCCTGAAATATTTAACGAAGACTCGGTAGTACGGTAACATAGTTACAGGTAGGTAGACACTTTATTATGTGTATCCTGTGTATGTACGGACAGAGAAATTCGTGAGAGCACAATACAAACGGACTACGTGGAATATATTTTAGTAAACTATAGATCGACGATATAAAGTATCTCTAATGTCCATTTCTACAAGTGTAAATTAACTTTAATCTCGGTTTATAACTTACTTCTTATCTTCTTCTTATTCTTAGAAGTAGAATTTCTAATTTTAAGAATAAGAAAAAGATAAAAAGTAAGTTAAACCGAGATTAAAGTTAATCTACATTGGCAGAAATGGGCATAAGACGTAACTTTAAAAGAAGTTCATAAATACGGAAGTTAAAGTATAATGTTTCTGTCAATGCTGCAATGCAGATTAACTTTAATCTTGGTTTAACTTAAACGATTAACTTTCTAGTTCTAAGAATTAGAAAAAGATCAAACGTAAGTTGAACCGAGATTAAAGTTAATCTACATTGGTAGAAATGGACATAAGGCACATATACGTATAGTGGAAACGAGAGGAAAATTAAGTTTATAGAGGGGCACCCGCGATTACGTAACTTTTAATACGTGCGCTATTCTAAAAAGTATTCGTTTCGCGCTTCGCGTATCAGGATCTGATTCCAGAGGGGACTTTTATTTATCGACGAAATATGGAAGTCTTTCGGGCATCAACGACACGTATCGCCCGTAAGCGGAGTAACCGGATTTTGCTCCGTAAAAGCGGTTAACGTACGCCGAAATTGTTTTCGTTCCCGGTGCTCGGTCGCCACAAAGATATTTTCGGTTCACCGGTGCGCCCGTATTCGGGCCAATTTCAATTTCGAGTTCAGGACCAAAGTGAATTAAACGGTGCCGCAGCGAGTCTCGGTGAGCTACTGCCGGCCGCCGAACTGCGATTGAGTAAACTGATTTACCCCTCTCCCGCCCCACCGCTGTTTGTCGGAAACACAGAGGACGAGGCGTCGCTTAACGCACAGGGAAATTTAAATAGCTGCTTGATCAAAACGAGTTGCGGGAGAGGAAACGACGATCGGGATCGCCCGACGTAAATCAATTTCGCGGCAGAGGATCTGTCGCGGACTTTTTTTTTGCCTCCCGGCTTATCCCCCGGAAGTCGTGTGTCTTCCGCCGTGCGGTAATTCGGTTATTTCGGTCAACCGTTTGCCGTTACGCAGAAGAATCGCACGACGGAATTTCGCCCGGCGAACGACGGGAAAGGGAAAAACCGCGCGCGGTTTAATCGTCCACTCCAGACGAAGGCGCTTCTTCCAATTACGAAATTAATTAAACCTCCGTTCGGGACACAAAGAAACTTTATTTCTATCGCGCAGCGCCATGCGGTCACGCAAGCGATATCCCTCGAGGGGTAGAAACGCTTTTTCAAACACCGTGCCTTTTGAAGTCGCACACTTGATTATTAATCCCCCTCCCCCCTTAATTGTGTCCCCGAGCTCGCGATAAATTTTGTACGATGACATGCGAGCACGTTTTATGATCTCGAATATTTCTCGTACATCGGTCAAAAATGTTTCGTCTTCGCTTTTGAAAATAAATACAACTTGGTTACCACGGATTTTCTAAAAATTCCCGTTTATCCGATTATTGTCAAATATATTAATTGAATGTTAAGAGAAAAATTTTTTGTTTAATAATACAAAGAGAAACACAAGATAGTCATGATATGTCTTAGTAGCCTAATACTATTTCTGCGTGTAAATTTTTTAATGTTCATGACTCTCGAAGTGCCTTTTTAACGTCAAAACCGAGATATCGACGAATGTACTACTTGCGTAAATCGTATAATAGTACGTGACGCAAACGCACAAGTTTGGAACTTCCCATTAATTAATTGATATTTCATTATTCATCGAGTCTCACCTCGTCCCGGTGGTCTCTGACCGCCGTCGTCCTCCTCGGGATGAGCGGCGTTCCATTCGAGCGCCCTTTGGATCTCCGGCGGGATGGGCGGCGCCGTGGGGAGGTGGGAGCCCTGAACCTGGAAACCGTTCTCGTCCGCTAACCACGTGATGCTGACCTGTTGGCCGTCCGGAGCTACGTACGAGTCCGAGCCCTGCGAGACTACCGGCGTCTCTTGCTCCACTTGTTTCGGCTGGCCCGATTCCTGATGGCTGATCCCATTGCTCGTCTCGAAGCTGCGGGATAGGCGAACACGTGACACAGCGATAACAACATCAGGGAAATCTTTTTAATTATCGACATAATACGAATCTTCCATGCTATTGCTCTCGCGAGAAATTTAAATAAAGAAATGGAAAAAATAGTTTAAAAAGCAAAAAAAATATAGAAGTACAAATCTAAGATTCTTCATTGTTCTTCGCGATAATTATATACAATTTTGAAAAATAAATATTAATTCTATAAAATTTAACTTAAAAAAATAGATAAATACGTAACATACATTAGTAAAAAATGTAATTTAAAATATTTCATTGTATTAAAATATTTTAATATACAAAAATTAGAAAAGTTTAATGTTATAATAACATATTAATTTAATAAAATAATTATTATTATAAAAGTAATATATAAAAAATTTAATTTATATTTAAAAAATGATCCTTTTACTCTATCGGAGCGTATATCTTTACTACTAAAACAAGATACTCCGCGAATGCAATTTATATAGCTTTGCAACTCAATCAGAGTGACAGACGAGAACAAACCAAATTCTTCTGTCATCGACGATCGTTTAAGCGATCGATTGATGAATGCATCCGCAATTTACGGATTCAAGAGGCGTCACGCGGCCTCGGATGGTATTAGATGGTACTAAAGAGAGAAAATAGACACGGTCGGAGGAGTCCTCGGCACAGTAGCGAATGCTCCCACTCGCGCATGACAATGGAGTTATGCAGAAGGCAGATTGTCGTGGGCGACAATTGGCAGCCGCGCCGATAAACCGGTGCCATATATCCAGGTACCTGATGCATGCAGGTACCTGCCGACCATCTCCGTATCGATTGTCTTCCTCGTGTACGATTGGTAGGCGAAAAGGATATGAATGTCCGCGTGGGTCGCGCGGAATGATCACGTTACAAAGGCATTTTTCGCGAAATCACTGATTCGCTAATGACAGCGGATTCGTCGACGATGACATAATTTCTTGAATAATGGAGGAAAAAAATTTTAACGAGATACCGTTCATTATCTCGCGGTGTTTGCTTCGCGCTCAATTAAATGGAGCATTATCTCTTTTAAGTAATTAATGGAGCATTTATTTTTGAAATGATTCTCAGACAGTGCTTGATCAAAAGCGTTTGAACGCGAGACTTATTAAAGCTGCATTAAATTATATATAAAAAAAAAAATATATATATATATACATATATATATCGACATTGTAACTTACTTGTTGATATAATTGCCATCGAAGTTGACTTCGAGTTGTTGAGATGTAATTACCGCATCCTTATCCGCGCCACTTGACGGTCTTTGGGGTGCGCTCAATGTACCTGTCGTACAAAGTACGACCGCCACCAACACCTGTTAACAATTATTTTATGTATCGATTGTCCAATAATACTCTACAAATTAGTAGAATAAAAATTACTGAATTGTAGGATGGGACACTGTGACAAAATTTTAGAGAAAATCGCATCGTTTGCAGGCGCATATGTGAGCGCGATAAAGCTGCGTCAAAAGTCGCAGCTGGAACTCATGGAATTTGAACTTATCGCGATTTGCGAGCATGGAAAATCTACTGTTACCACACTGCCGCGTCATAGTCGCGCGCGTAATGTTGCTTTAATGCCCCAATGCTGGCCAGAGCGTGAACACGAGAGGCGCATGGTTTTATTATCGCATCGAACGAGTAATTCCCGCGGTCGCGCTCACAATCATGACGCGTTGCCGCAACGAAAATCGTGGGATTTTCGCGAGGACAAAAATGACGACCGAGAGAAAAAAAAGAAGTCGCGATCCGTTCGATTACCGGTCGCGTCCAGCAATTCGAATTAGTCCGCGAAATCTCTCACAGGTCCCTTCGAATTTCCCGAAGTCACGAAACTGATCGACAATAGTCAAGATCGAATCTCGGCGCATACCTTCGAGTTTGCGCGTTTCGCTTGAGAATAAACGGGGACAATGGCACGTCGGTCCTCGACATCGCAAAACCTTTCGGCTTGTGTGCTCGAATATTCATAGAATTCGTGAAAGTACACGCGAAATGGGTCGACCGTGTTGTATATACGTGCGCGGGGCACGGTTGCAAAGGGCACGATATTGCCGAGGACGATAATGCTTAGAAACTGCACGGCGCGGTTACGTCAGTTGCAAATGACATTATGAAATACGGCGTGTAATGACAGGACGAAAGTGGTGCCGAGCAACGCGCCCGTTTTTCTCATAAACGCGCGGAGTGAACGTATAATTTCATTCACGAACTTCATCAGAGGCTTCAATCCAGCCGGGGTGGAAAGGGTGGGAGGAGATGGAGATCAGAAATCGTCGTGTTACAAATGTTACAAATGTCAACTGTTTCAATTTGTTTCGCCGTCGCTTCGTTGCTTCACCTGTTTGGAATCAGAATTTAAAATCGTAGAATTAAAAAATGTACAACTGCATATTATATAAAATTGCCTAAGTGCCCTAAATTTTAAAATTGAGGTGTATATGTCTTACGAGAGTCGGTAAATTTATAATTAAAGTGTTATAAAACCCCTTGTTTTATAAAACCTCTTGTTTATGTTATTCTAAAATTTATTGCTTTTACATCCATAAGTTTTAAAACTAACTATATTAAAAAATTATTATCTATTAGATATATAGAGCAAACTATAATCGTTTTCACGCTTAGGTATCATTTCTCCCCCGTTCGACGCGGCTTCGCCAATTTCAAACTCGCGCAGTTAATTCCAATTAATAATAGTCGGCTCTGCGGATTTCAGCCGAGCCAGATTTTTGAATTTCAATTTAAACACAGGCGAGTGCCACGCGATGAAACGCGCATCAGAGGATCGTTTCGATTGATTTCCCGTTAATCGAGCAACGAGCGATTAAAGAGCCGTCCGCGTAAAGCTCGTTGGATTAACGAAGCTGTCACGTGCAATTTACAATAGTCCATGATTTTCGTGCATCGCGCGCGTTAATCAAGCGATAGAAAATCACTGGTGCATTCGCGAGCGTAATGCACAAGCGGGGGAAAGGGTTATCAAATCCTCCTCAGTCACCGCAATTTTCGTAACGGAGGTTCGCACTCGAATCTGCTGTAAAGTAATAACCAATTCGCGTTTTTTCTCATTCCTCGAGAAAAATCAGGATTGAAGGAGATTTGAGAATTCGAGGTCTTTTGCAAGCATCTCGGCGGGATAATTAAACTCGTTAACCGGAAACTTTACAGAATGAAGCTTAATCCTTTCATATTCTTCATCCCCAATTCAGGGAGATCGATACTTTCGACGAGTATATACGAGGCGAGCGCGAGCCTGCTTTTGCGGCGACGAGAACTTTCGTCGAGAAAACTACTTATGCAAACGTGCTCATATCGAGGATCGACATTTGCTTTCCCGTTAACCGGCCAACCGGAGACCGCTAATTGCCTCTCGATACACGTAATTTCGAGGGAGGCAGAAGGTCGACGTTGTTAATGATCGTTACGACGCGTTACGTCTTGAGGTGCCGCGAGATTATCTCATCTTCTTCTTCTTTTCTCCTCCTCTCTTTCTTTTCGACCGGTTGCGCGAACGCCGCGCCACGGGATTGTTTCACGCCTCGCGCTCACGTAATTGTTATAACTCGGCAAACGAATCGTTATCTAAAATGCTAATTATTATCATTATTAAGTGACCGAGAAAACGACGGAGTGCGGAAAATCACCGTGGACGAAAAGCGAGACGCGGCGAGGAATTATCATCCGATGACGAGACGTCGTGTTGAACCACCGGTTCTATGCAATGTGCAATAACGTGGCGAATTATGAAAGGAAGAGGGGAGGAGAGCAAAGGCGCTTCTTGCCGCCTACCCCGCCTACTAACGTAAAGTCGCGCGAAAAATGCACGGTCGTTTGAAGCGCGTCCAACGTTGAAGTACCTCGCCGTGACCGATTTTAGCCGGCGAGATCGTTTGCGAGATCGATAGCGGCTCTCTCGATGTCGTTTATCATTCGACGGCGAATCGAAGTTATGTATACCGCGTGTACGGCGAAGCGAATTCAAGATGAAAATCGAGTTCTCTCGAAGAAAGTTCTCTAACGCGGTTTATAAATAGAATTCCGCTCGAGCCCTTCTCGTTGACGAGACAGATTCGAGAGGAGCGAAATACCTCTCGAACCTTCCATTCGCGCGCGAAAATTTGGTATAAATATTTGGCTTGGATTTTCTTCGAAAACCGAAGAGCATATCGGAATTTCATGTTCGCCCTCGGGACGAGATATTCGAGATTGCTAACAATGTTGATCTTTACAACGTGCTTGATTACGTTGTAACGACGGTAATCAGGATTCGCCTTTCGTAAGCGTGGACGATGCTGTAATTTGAAAACAATCTCTCGCGATGTGGCCGATTGTGTTACGGGATGGTAATGAAATATGATTAGCGAGATATGAGACGGTGATTTTTCTGCGGCGCGGCTGCGAGCCGCCTCCGTTGAAGATTACCGCGGAAATCGATATACTCGATGAGCTGACATTGAGAATTCCGATTTTAATGACGCTCCATACGTACGAGCGAGAACACGCGGATATACGCTTCCGCTGCGTAACGTTATTAAATGCTGATCCGCCTTGAAGGAATCTGCACGTCTATATGCACGATGTTTACGCATCGCATATGCAAACTGTTTGCATGCAATTAGAAATCTCAAGGTGTCGAGTTGAATATAATTTGCGAATTTTTTTTACGGAAACCTCTGTGAAAATTTCATAATCTAAGTCAATATAAGACAAATATAAAACGTATCCAGTATACACGTATTTGGAATTCGAATTCAAAGACACATAATATAGCGTCTAATTTTGCATAAATTTTGTAACGTTATGAAATAATCATCATCACCGATAACCGTGCGAGAAACGTCCGTCGAGTTATTTCTTTCTCTCGACGACACAGACCGTCGAGTTAATGTGCGTACGCGTACCGAAACTCCGAGAATGCGCCGGCAATTATCATCTGTAAGGAAAAAGGTGTCGCCAAGAAGCGTTACGTGACATAACGCCTGTCAAGTGTCCCATTCGTTACAATGGCAATTATATTCGCAATTCCACATTTATTCGAAGGATACCTCAAATGGCTTGTTGAAGTTATTATTACCTCGCCCGGCGATATCCGGGCGCAGTGTTACGGAGCAACCCTCCCGAGTATGTATAGAATAATGTAGAGGCGGCCATTGGGGACATTAAAGTCGCCTTAGCATAACATAGAGCCATCAGGAGTAATGCGGAATCGCGAATTAGACGGCGAAGAAGCGACGACGACGTTGCAAGAGGATGAGAAAACCGTAAAGAGCTGTACGCGCGGTAAGTAGCGTACGAGGTATGTACCTCTTGTCGCGACGACGAATATATTTTCATCTATTTTCTTATTTTTTGAGAAATCCGTTACGACAAATGGCATTTAATTCCATCGTATGCAAAATTACACGAAAGCACTCATTTATTATTACACTACGTTCGACTAAATCCCGACTGTCTGATACCAATCTTAGTTTTCACGCGTCGTGAATATTGATTTCCGTGCCAGACAGAGCCGGATTTAGACGTTAAATGCAAGATAAGAATATAATCTACTACATCTCGGTTGAGAACGCGGCCGAGAATCCGCGAAAACGTATTTTGACTCTCGCGACTCTATATTCTCGAGGCACAGAAACGTTGCATCGAATTTCGAAGCTTCTCTCCATAACAAACTTCCCGTGTCTTCAAATTAAAGAGATAATAATATTTCAGTCGCGACGCGAGAGAGAAAGAGACGCGTTTTCTGAAATGTGACTTATAAAACGCACGACGCATTTTCGAATATCGGTACAGCGATTCCCAGGTTTTAAGAAATTTTTCTCTCCCCGGCTCACGATCCGTCCTCGTGTACGACGCAGACATATATGCGCGCGATACGTCGCTCTTTAGAGTTGATAGCGCGCACGGCGTATTTCATATTTACTAATATACGAGAGCGCGCGGAGCCGGAAAAATTGCCGAAGTCGCGCAAAGTTTATCAATTCATTTCCACGAACGATTTTCCCGTGAAAAATTCCGCTGATATCGGATGCGCGAGCCGAAGAATATCGGAGAGGATCGTTTAAATTTATTCCCCCGAGCGACGAGCCGGGTAGAAAAAGGAAAATACGATAGTCGCTTATAATAATTCGCTGAAAGAGCGATTTAACGTTCTCCATTACCGATAAGCTTGCAGTTCGCGTGCGACGCGAAATGAAATCTTGTTACACTAATCGTTCGAGACGCGAGACGCCTTTTTTCTTACATAGATTACGGATTACTGACTGTGCATCATGATAATTCGCTTCAAAAATATTGAAAGAAGATACACATTTGCGAGGAGTAAAAAAACTGCTTCAGAAAACGTTTAGAATTTTTAAGCATCTTTTTGAACCGTTTGTATCGTTTTGAGCAGACATCGAATTTTAACAAGAATGAGAAATGTAATACTCGATATTCATCACGCCGATTTCTGTCATCTTGAAAACAGCAGATACTACGCGCGTCTCGTTCAATCCTTTTGTTTGAGCGATACAAATTACACGATACGCGCAATATTTTCAAACCTATAGGCAAACCTATGGGCAACGTTCAATCAATTAGCATAATTGATAGCTTATCGCGGCAGTCTTAACCCGGTTGCGAAACGATGCTTTGCCGGGAGCATCGTTAATTATACGAATGCATAACGTCAAAGATGTGCAACGAGACTTGCGCAACTCTTGAACGTCTCGCCAAAATGTCATCCCATATCGCTGCCGACAAATCGCGTGCGAGTTCGAAGGCGTCTGGTCTGGTCTGGTTCGGTCTGGCCCGACTTAAACTAATCTCATGACTGCGGGACGTCTGCTCGCCCGAGGGACCTGACATTCGTCGTTACCTAACGTCACCTCGCAAACGCGTTTCCGCGTAAGATTGATGAGTCGAATTTTCGAGGCAAATGTTCTCTCATTCTCTCTCTCTCTCTCTTTCACTCTATCTCTCTCTTCCTCTATCCTCTCCTCTTTCTCTCTTATTTGCACTCTCTACGTATTCTTGCGAAGAAAGGCCCGCTCGCGAACAACGATATTGGACCCAACTCGCGGCACTCCGGCGAGTAATATGCCTACCTTAATAGTGTACATAATCTCTGTCACACGGGCACCGAGACGACGAAGAAGAGCTTTGCCTGAGATGCAGATGGGTTGGTGGTGGTACTTGTGTTTCTTCGTCAGACGCTTCGGCTCTTTATATACGCGACGGTGCCAACGTGGTGCAGTGAAAGGGGTCATCCCTGCCCTCCTCTTCACAATACACTTCTTCTTCTGACCAGTGCATCTTCAGAAAAATGCTTAGGATGAATCAGGAGTGGAGACTCCGTACATTTTTTTCTCTTTCTTCCTCCTTCATACGTGTCCTCTTCTCTAGCTTGTCGAGATCCCCACCTCCCGCCCCCCTCCACGTGTCGCGCGCACGTGAACGGTTCAGATCGATTCCGGTATGCTTCTCGATCGGACATCCGGCCCGTGTTCTTCGCGGAAGAAGGACGGCGAGACACAAGGTAATCATGATCACTTGTGATTTTTATATATTTTTAATTAACAATTAATCTGCAGATATTAAATAGTTAGATAAATTAATT
Organism: Temnothorax longispinosus; assembly: GCF_030848805.1. NCBI lineage: Eukaryota > Metazoa > Arthropoda > Insecta > Hymenoptera > Formicidae > Temnothorax > Temnothorax longispinosus. Next base: position 20,590,758 of record NC_092358.1, read on the forward strand.
TAAAAAATACGTCTGTAGAGACAATGTAGAAACATAATCTTAAGAAGTATATTATTTGTGAAACATTGCAGTTGGAACTCCTAAAAGACGAGCGCATTATTACTCGTTATTAAAATTGTTTTGGCTACGACATAATAAATAAAACTCAATGTAATTTTTCCACAGCAAAAATGTCAAGGAACCAGACTGACATTTTATCTACATCGTAGATCGATGTTATTTCTGCGATTCGAGACGATCAACGGAAATCGCGTTCACTCGCGGCGTGCGCACGAGATCGTACATTCGCGATTCCGCGAAGTGGAGCAAAGTACATTGCGCTTGGGAATATACGTGTAGAGATGCAATGTCTAGGTCGATTACGGCTACATCGGCGTAGCGTCGCGTCGTGGAAGCGATTTCCTCGCGCCATTCATAACGCCACGACACGTAGCGCGATAGCGCGTCAGGGTAATGCATGCACGCGGCAAGCGCATACTTTATGCGCGCGTGTCTAGTCGCTGATAAGCCGCTTGTTGAATTCCACCTACAAATGATAATCCTAACACGGTCTGCGCGTATATTTCTTCGCGATATGACATATTTCGTGTTTACCTGTTTCTACATGTGTATATATATAATATTTAACAAACAATTTTGATAATAACCACTGTAACACATTATATATGTGTTTATCTATATATTTTATTTCTATTCTTTTGTTATTTAAATTTCATTTTAAATTTTCTTCTTATATAAATTTAAACATTTTTCTTTATATGTATAAAATAAATAAGTATTTATAAGTTTTATAACAGTAATATATATATAAAATATGTAAGTAATTTACAACAATAATAGAAATATAAGTGTTATACATTTTCCTACTTTTGTTGTTGTTATAAATTATATCTTCCTTGTGCGTATGTTTTAAAATTAATAACAAACATTTTCAGATATTAAGATATACATATAGGTTACTACATATCTTATTTCTTATCTTTTCGCGAGTCTTACGGTTGAGTTTTTAAGGCCGCATTTATGACATCATCATCGTGTTGAAAGAGAGTACGGCAATAACAGCTTGCCGTTTTCAGGAATCGCAGAAATCAAAAGATTATTGCGCAGTATACCGCATGTCGCGCTTCAACGCGCGCGTGTCAATATTCTTGGAAATCGAAATCTTCACAGCTCCGTACGGATGCGGTCGTTTACGTATATATACAATGTTTCCCGTTTCTTTTCTAGTAATGTAAACGCGTCCAATGTTGAGCCGCGTGTTGACCTTTGCGATCGCTATCGGCTACTTTCGACTTTTACAATTATCGCCAGATCGTAAACGTGAGTGGATTATTAAGAAAAGCACAATGAGAAGAGGCGACAAGTCGCAAAGAATTGCTAACGGCGCGCAGCATTTCATATCATTTCACAGCAATTTCGTGTTAACGTTTTGCTTGTTTATTTTAAATCGAAAGCAATTTCGAGAATTGTTATCAACAATATTTGTAATAAAAATCACATATTTCAAGATATATAAAAAAAAATTGTATGATAAAATATAAAAAAAATTGTCTATCCTTTTTTATATATCAGAGCTAGATAACTTTGTTAATTTATTAAATGTTGTTTAGATTAAGTTTTATGTACATAAAGATTTACGGTTACAATATTTTCTTGCAATGTTTTTCTATAAATAGAAGAGATTAAGTAAATCTCTCAATCATGACACGGAGATGGCTGGCTCCGAAACGGTTCGTTCAACCCTGACATTTGCCATTCGGCGTTCCAAAAAGTCCGGTGATTTACAATTTTTGCGAATTGCCAGCGATTTTATTCGTTTTTACCGCACCGGTCCTTGAAACGAATTACGCTGATCGTTACGCATTCCTCGTAATCTTTTCAGCTGCGTCTCGAGAAGCCGCGACCGGGCGAGGGTGGCCATTCGATTCCCAAATGTGCAATCTGCCCGACATTTATCGTTCGTATAATTAGGCGTTTTTGTTACGTTGCTCGTACGGTAACCGCGCCCCTTTCACCTGTTTGCGCGAGTATTTGCGAGCGAGACTTGCGAGCTCTCGCTCTCGCTTTTGACATTTTCGTAACGACGCGAGGGACCGAGAATTTCGCCGATCATCTCATCGCCTTCTCGCGCGCTACTTAATCCTTATCGTATCGGTCCGGTTCTTTTTCCTGGAAGCGTCGTAACGACCCAGGAGCGGAAAGTGACGGGGAAACAAAGTTTAAATTTAAAACTGTCGCTTATTGCGCGAGAACGTAATTGGACAGAAGTTTCTTATTCTGTTGGGAAATATACTTTTATTTCCGCGTTTATCAAAATTAGATTACGTTAGAGTTTCACTTATCCAACAGCCCCGGGGAAACTCTTCTAAATTTTAAGAATCCGCAGGGATCACCAATTTCGGAGCTGCGACGCGACGTTCGTGCGGAGAAATGCTACGGATGCTTATCGGTCGTGTATCGAGTGGCATCGAACCATCGGTTTCTCAGGTACACGTAACAAGCGGGTATAACGTCGAAACAATCGACAGGCAGATATTGTATGTACGGCGCATCAAAGCAGCAGGCACCTCCAGCAACACCGCGCGCGCTTTGCGTAATTTCCAGTCATTCAGTGCCGCGGTGGTCCAATGAACGCCTCCGCTGCATTTAGCCTCGGTACACTACGGTGCCCTTATCATTTTTTCGTAATCTCGCATGAATAATTAACGGCGTGCAAAACGGCGTTTTACTTTTTCGCGCGGTGCCTGGCGGCCTAGCTGAACGGGGCGAGGTCGTTCATCTCGCCCCGCGAACGAGGGTGGATCCTCGAAAAGCCCTCGACGGGGATGCGCGACGCTAGTGCGACGCGATCCCTTTTATTAAATTTTCTTTCGTGTCGAATGTAGGTACGCAACCTTTCTCGCGAGCCTCCACGGCCGTACACCGACATTTACGTCGTATCATTCGTGTGACGCGGCATCGCGCCGGGGATTATACCGTGGAACGCGCGCGATTCTTCTCGGAAGGCGATTTGTCCGAGCATGCGGGACAGGATCTGCCCTTAAGGCTGAAAGGATTTATTCTCGAGCCGCGCGCGTGGCGATTGTCCCGCCTCCGTTCTTATCAGACCCGCGTGTCGTATCGGCATCGACGATCTTGGTCCGCGCGAGGAGGATAGAATGTCACGGGCGAAAACGAGTGGCTCACAACGGAAGAACGAAGGTGAAGGGAGCTTTCAAAATTAGAAGATTAATAGATTTGGCGATCTATCCACTTCGACCGAGAAAAATTGTAAACGTGACATAGCGTTTCGAGCAGAGCGAGATTAGCGAGCGGGCTTCAACGATATCCTATCGCTTTCGAGAAAAGAAGTTTCATCAAATCTTCGTTCAGTGTCAACGGCGATGAGCAAAAACGAATGAACGCGTTGTTCTCTGATTCTCAATCGGTCTCCTCGCCGACACATTTCAATCGTGCAGGCGCGCTGGGAATGCGGACGATTGAGACATAAATCCCACTGAAAAATTCTAATTAAGATATCACCCGGCTGTTTAAATCGTCGGGCATTCCTGTCCCGTCGGGGACGCCGGTAAGGAAAACGAGAAATAAGTCGAGATCTCCCAAAGGAAAGGTATGCGCGAGAATGATCCTTGACTATTCGCTATTTAATAAAGCTCGCAATGTATGAGTCAAGTCAACCGGGCACCTGTGCCGGTCCTTCAAAATGGATTATTCGCGAGTCACGTTTCTTATATGCATACATATTTACAACGTCGAGAGACAAAAACCTAAAACGCATCGTGAATTAATAAGCGATCTGTTTTGCAATAATATCAGAATTTTCGTATTTCGAAATCGGAGACGATGCTGGCCGAGTAACCCATTTAGCCATGAATAACCCAATGGTTATTAAAATTTTAAATATTTTTTTATAATCTCATGTACAATGGCGAATAATTAATATTGTTAAAATAATACTAGTAGTCGGATAAAATATAATTCAATAACGCTCTCCTCGATTCGTAAATATACATTTGCGGTCTGTATTTTTTTTTCTTAAACCTTTAATAAATATTTTATACCTTCAAAAATATAGATGCTTAGCTTAGACTATTTAGCTTTCTGGTTTCTTCACGTTCCCATATTTAATAAAAATTAAAATAAATTATCTTTCATCTTTTCAGGGGCTTACTTAAATAAATTTTTGTAGAAAGTATAAAAATTATTTAATAACTGATACCCGAGGTCGACTAAAATTAGATACGCTATACTAATTACGCGCAAGTTCACCCGCAGATTATATACTACTCGCGATATCGGTGTAAGCGACACAAAAATCCAATGGCTAATGCGAGACCGCCGGGGAACTTTGGCAAGAATGTCGATGGAGGGAAAATGAAAGGCGTTCCTCGTAGGAGACGAGATGCGCCTCGTAGGAGACGAGATGCATAATCCAACGCGAAAAAAAAAACGCGCAGCTGTGGCGCGACCGTTGAAACATTTCAGGCCGACTCTACTATCGGCGCAACATTAAAGTCACAATTTGCATTCCGATGGGTGGTAGCCTCGTCGTCCCCCGTGGAATTGCTCGGTTGGGACTGCACGCGCACACGCGAACGAGTCGAGTCGTCGTGCCGCAAATCGAGAGGAGTCAGCTGAGAAAATGAGACGGTCACGTAAGTCGCGCGTGTACCTATTTACGAGGGATGTCGTATGGGTATACATAGTGTACACACGCGCGTGTACGTACACGTGTGTCGCAGGATCGGGCTAATGAAGTGGCCGTCTTGATCTTGCGTCACGGCATGGATTTCAGAAAACCGAGAGGCAAACGAAGGAAAGAATGCACCAGAGGAAGATATGCCACGCTCTGTGACGAGAATCCGATCGTTGTAAGGTAAATATACCAATGCCTGGACACGTACTAGATGTCTGGACATTTTCACATTTTAGTCCTTATAAGTAAGTTATAACACTGCAAATCCAAGTGTGTTGTTTTTACACATTTAAATGTGTAAAATCGTGTAGTCACTTTTTACGCACTTTGTACGCGTGTTACTTTTTTGAAAAATGTATAAAAATAACACTTGGATTTGCAGTGAACGCGGATTAAGATCAAAGAATCAAAAGATAAAAATATTTCTCTTGTATTATATTTTTATTTTTGATTTTAATTCGCGTTATATACTTATTTAAAAACTAAAGTGATAAAGATGTTCAGACATAGGTCTTAAGTGTCTCGGCATAATCGGCATTGGTACATTTACTTTACTATGCTCTTATAACTTTAAGCCAGTCGAACGGCGCGTCAATATTTGGTACACGAACAGGCGCGTGATGTTGGCGATATCTCTTTCTCTTTCTCTTTCTCTCTTTCTCCATGACATATTTTTTATAAATATTATATAAATACCAACACAAAAAACATTCTTCACTTGTTCCTCGGCAGTATGAATTATTACCAGGGAACAGGTAAAGAATTTTGCAAGAATTATTGCCAAGGATATGCATCTTTTGCTTTATTTCAAAGTTGCGGTAATGGATTCTCCGATTAATTTGCAATCGAGCTTGCCTTAACTAGGATGTTATAAACGGCACGATCGTCGGTATTTCGCTATAGGCTATACAAATAGTAATATGTACTACGTAATATCATGTCAGTTAATTTTTCCGTGACAAGGCGCAAACACCTTATTGCGAGTGAATAAAAAGAATTCGAGGTAAAGACGCGTTTTTTCCACGTGCGCGCGGCAGATAAGAGGTTCGTGCGGGAATGCAGGAAATCCGTCTTTTTTTTTTAAATTATCACCTGTGCAATGTCAAACGATAAAACGGTAATGACAATTGAATTAATTAAACAAAGGTGTCGAGGAGAGATGTATGCCGCGAACGCTCGCTTCCTGCTTCGATGATGGGAAGACGTCGATACCGGATTGCGTTATTAATAATCGCGCGAATAGACTGCATCATCTTACAGCAATGCTGTAACAGCATAATGCGGATATTTCCGTTATCTAGGCGTTATCTGAATCATCGTCATAATAAAAAGAAGTTTGACAAATAACAATGTACAATATATAACAAAAAAAAAGTTTGACAACGTACAAAATAATGATTTAAAAAAAGAATACCTTTAAAACCATTTGAGACTCTATTTTCACTTAAAAATTTTCACAAAAAAACGATCGATCTAAGTAATTATTTCACAGGTGAACGCATTTAATCTCCGCCTAAAATACACCCGCGAGAGACAGGTAGAACTTTTTGATCTCCCGCTAATTCTAAATTGTCGCGGATCGAAGCAGCAGCAATCTATTATTCGGCGAAGCACAAAGGATGGACGAGAAGAGCGATCCGGGATCGGGGGTTCCGATTGACGTACGCCCCTGGCGATCGTGTGCAGGCGTATTACATGTAATACAAAACCGCAGGCACTCCGCAGGCACTCCGCAGGCGTGACGTAGCCGGGGCACCATAGAGGCCGCGTTACATGCCGCGGTGTCATAATGCGCGCGCGTCCTTTGGAGCGGCTTCTCGCGCGCGGCTTCTTGCGCAATTGCATTTAATATAACGTCAGCCCCGGCGCGATTGCCGCAGCTCGCGCGGACACTTATGACACTTTAACGGATTTTCACGGTGGAACGCGTCGAATAAATTTTAGCCGGCGAATTTACACGAAATATATTTACACGAGAGAGCGCGCGCGCACGTTGCAAAACTTTGTCGAATTAAGCCGCGACGCGCTCGATCAAGCCGACGAAATTTTCTTTTTATTTCTATTTCTCTTTATACTCTTCTCGCGTGTATATACGCTTTCGAAATTATTATAATATAATTGTAGAAAAATAGTTGCGAGAGATGACATCGATGGGCGGCCGGTTTGCAAGCGCCGGTTGGCGAATCTTGTCGTCTCGAGAAGCCTAATATCGTTGCGCAATTCACGACGAGCGCGGTGTAATATCCTCGCAATTACCACTCGCATCGGTTTCGATCGTTGAGAACATTTTTTTACGACGCAGAAGCCACTTCTCACCCAGCGCGTAAAAGTGGAAGTCTGCGCCGGTAATTTTACCTGTTGGCCAACTTAATTTCACCCGCTTAGACAGGCACGCGCATTAGCCGCGTGAGTCCTCCCATAGTTATTTATGCACCAATTCGTATGATAATTTATATAGTTGGCTGCGTGCTGTTTGAATACCTTCTAAGAACGCAGAAAAGGAACAACGCAAAGAATATATGCTACACTGAAAAAAAATTTATTATTTGCAAGAAAATAGATTTCTTTGAATTTAGTTTCCTTAATTCAATGAGGTATTAGGTAGATTCGAGAAAATATTTTGAAGTCAGAAAAACGTTTTCTTAAATCTATACTCAATACTTCTTTGATTACCTCTTGAATTAAGGAAACTATAAGTTCAAAGAAATGTATTTTCTTGCAAATAATATTTTTTTTCTTTTTTTTTTTTTCCAGTGTAAGTTCTCACAAAACTTTGCTACAACGATGTGAATGTTAAACTAGTCGATTGAAATTAAAATATTTTAAATCTAAATATCTGATATATGTAGTAAAGATGCTAATTCATATTTTATTGCCTGCATTTATTATTAGGATAAAACTCCTCGTGGAATAGATTATACGGTCCAAGGGAGAAATTTGCGAAATTTGAGAAACCGCGGCGCGTTGAGAAGTTCTCATAAACCATTTCGTCCCAGATTTATTCGATTTATATTTGACCGCTCTTACATATTCGTTAAACGTCCTTCGTGCGAGTTACCGGGGGCTGACGTAATCCCCGATGATATTCTTCGGGTACGTCGCGTACACCTGCCGCGCGAGGGTTGAGCCGGGCCGGATATTTCACGATTGTCTGCCGAGATATAATAAACAAACATGCCATCGCCATCGCTTTATCCGCCGCCGCGCCGCGCCGTGGCGGCTTGATCGAAAAGCGAGAAGAGGTACGGCCGCGTAAAGTGCTTTTAATAACTGGTTTGTGATATCCTGCTCGCGGCTTACAGCTTCAGCATAAATATCTGATGCACTTTGCACCCAAATGAATTATGTATTTTGTGTTTCTCCTTTCTAACACCTGCACGATTTGATTCGCTGCTTCTATCGCTCATTATGTCCCCCCCCCCCCCCCCCGTATAGTCGGCCGAACTTTTATCCAAAACTTTAATTAATTAAGCGTTTAGTATCTACCTGGAAAAGCTAATTGCAAAGTTAATAACCGTCAGTAACTGAAAAGTATACGATTTTTCAACTCGCGTAGGTAAATGTGCTGAGAATAATTTTACAACTTGTTTCATTTCTTTTTTTTTTTTATGCGTATTCATAGCACATAAGAGAGACATATATTATTTATCGCATCTCGAAGTAATAATCCTGATGCATACTCCTTTCTAATCCTTCGCGAGACAAGAATGTAGGGAGACGGAATCTAACGCGGTGGCTTTGCACAAAACAATATTTTCATGGGAATTATTCAATGTCTACGGAAGAGGATCGCAAACATCGCGTGATTTCGTTTATATTATTCTTCCCATCCTTCAAGCCCAACCACTATAATTTTCTAACATTTTTATCCTTCTATCTGCCAGTCATAAGTACACTTAATTTGCGTACGGCAACACGCCGACTTGAAAAATTGATAATTAGCAGCGAGCTCGCGCTTATAAATAATCACGCGATAGTCATCATCATTGGGTCAATTATCATTTACGAGATTTTAGATATGCCGCGTTGCGCGGCCGGTTATATAAACACGATTGTCAATTATTACAGATCAAGCTCTGAAGACCTAGGCTGCCGATCGAAGGGATAACAAAGCGATATTTCATCCTCGCTCAGCTCTAAGCAGCAATTATCTCATAAATAACATCGGCGGATCGCACGCCACGTACCCTCATTAGTAAACTTGACCCTGCCATTATTACTTGCTCATATCCGCGTTAAATTAAAGCGAGCACTTGTTTACGGGAATTATTTACCGCAGACGAACGTGTGCGTTTGTTGATTTTCAACCGAACGAATAATTGCGAATACATAATCGTTGCATATTTATTTTGGCGGAGAGAGGTGCGTAAACCGAATTTCAGAAAACAAATGCAATTAAACAAATCTGTCGGAATCCGATGCAACGCTATTTCAGCAAAATTATCTCTCTCACCCCACCCACCCCCCTCTCTCTCTCTCTCTCTCTCTCTCTCAACGAGAGAAAAAGTGATTATTCGTTGAGAAACTCCGTATTATATTTCACGAATATTATCGCAAATTAATATATATGTGCTAAAAATATTAAAATGTCACGCATACAGAAAAAAAAGAAGTGTTAAATCAAGACTTATGTACTTGTATACATATAAGCAAGAATCTGTAATCTTCTTACAAGAATTTCAACTTTTTATTTTAACTTTTTTTTTCGATTAAACTATATATACTTGATTAAATACCTTCATTCAAGCAAGTTTTCTTCGTTTAACGCAATTTATATCTCATTCCAAGATTATAGATTCTTGCTTATATACATAAGTCTTGATTTAATACTTCTTTTTTTTTCTGTGTAGTTATTTACTTATTCATCTCAAAAGAGCATCCACTAAAACAAAGTATTGCAGTACTTTTCGAAAAGTTCTGATTAAAGATGGAGCGCGCACGACCGCGAGTGACATGCAAAGAGAAAAAAAATGCCGCTAAATCTTTGTTCAGCTGGAAGGCTGCGCGGCGCAAAGATGGGTCAACCTTTCGCCTTGCGATTATGTAAGGCCTCGGACTGACTGACCTTTAGGTTCGTTCATGGCATGCGGCATTTACGTAATTTACCGATTACGTTGTATTAGAGTCTGCTTGAGTTGCGCCTGGAGAACAGTTCTCCCTCTAACGCCGATATATTTTCAAACGTGCACCAGATTACGGCACGCATTTACATGATCTCTCTGAATTAAGTATCTGTACATATATGCATACATGTTTATATGTGTAATATACATATACATATATATGCATCTATAATAATAAGAGAAAATAGGATCGTAACGATAAACAATCAATTTAGTAACAAAGCCATGCGATCCAAGCCTAGGTCTTTTTTGGCAGCCTCATATTGGTTTCTGTATGCATATAAATTTTTTCCAAACTACTGCGCGCCGATTAAATTTTCGGACTTAAAACACAGTAATTGTTAGAATTAAAGCCCCCTTCCCTCCCCGGAATTAAATCGACTCGATTTAATTATCTAAAAACTGTAAAGAAATTTATTGCGAAAAATATTACCTCAGCCAGGTAATATATGCATTTATATACATGTATAATATATTTATATATGTATAATACAGATATGTACGTGTACATGCATGATCTATGAAATGATCGACGCAACAATCTTTCACGCGGTTTTTGGGACACTAACCGAGCGAAGCGATTTTTTCGATCTTTCCTCGGAGAAAGGAATAAAGAACGAAAGATGTTGACGTCAATGATATAACAATGGAATAAATAATAGCTGTTGCGAGCTAGCGTTACATTGCCCTACTTATATAGACGTTTATAGATATTTTAATTTTAATACCATTTAATAGAAAAAACAAGGCCAATAAACGAGCAATTAAAAGATGTTTAAAAACATATAATTAATTAGTATATATACATAGAAACGGAACGTTTCGACTCACTGAGTCTTCTTCAGCCGTGGTAATTAATTAACATGTAGAATTCGTCGTGTTACAATAATATTATAAAAGCCTATCGAGCCACATCACCATTCGATTATCTAACGAGTACATACTGATTGTGAGTCTATGTCGATGCATCTAACGAAGTCAAAGTCAGAGATGAAATGTAGTCAGTGGAATTGCGTAATTGATTCTTCGTTCGGAGGCGAGAATTAATCGGGTCCGGTCCATAATTGTTCTCAGAATGTGTGGTCAGAATATAAAAAGGTTGTTCTGTAAAGATCGTGTATAACTGAGGTGATTGTCGTAAGTATAAAACCGTTGAAACTTACATGTATTCGTCAGGACGTAAAATTATTGGCCTTGTTTTTTCTATTTAATTTTCAATTTATACGAGCGTAGTTACTTTTTATTTACTTATTAATACCATTTCTTTTGCTTCTCTCTTTACTTAGGATTATTAAGAAATTATCATTAGAATTTATATTAAAGCGCTGAGAAATTATTCCAACAATCTAAAAGATATTTTAATAAATTTTGTTCATAAAGGTAATTTGTAATTAATATTTCGACATTAATTATGTAATATAAAATAATTCTCATTTTAAAAGTAACGTAGAGTTAATTGATGTAAAATTAATTTGAGTTAATTATACGATACTATCAGTTTTAAAACAATGACATGAAATATTAAAAAGATACTGCGCGGTATGTATTTTACATTCATATTTACTACATAATTATTTAAGTATTCCAATGATTAATTTTTTTTTTTTTTATAAAAACGCTCGACCCGGATAGTATAGGAAGGTCCAGGTTAGGTTCAAACACCGGCCCCTGGCTGATGGAGAGTTATTTTTCGCAACACACATCGCGTATTTTCTATATCCTATATTTTCTATATTCTAAAGATTCGTATTAATATCGACATTATTAATTGATTTATCAATTTAATTATTTAATTGTACTATTCTAGCTTTATATAGTTTGATTATAGCTTTATTGTAAGACTGCGTTTCAAGACTGATAATATAACGGCGCGTGATTTGCTATAAATTCACGCGAATAATTATTATTAGACACAAAAGATTCAGCCCGACCATATGGCTTATTAATTATTTAATTCTATCCGCTTGTAATTTTCTTACAAAACTTTACGCTGAATATATATATGTATTACTTATATATTGTGTTACTTATACGTACCTTAACTTCAAACCGACAAATCTAGATCTATTAAAATTAATATCGAAGTTCCGGCCGACAAAATTCTATTATTCAACAATAATAAAGTAAAAAAAAAACACTATTGTAGAGCAAGTGCGCTTTTCCCTTTGCCTGCAACGTCCTCTGCGCTCTGCGGCCATTGTTGGCATTATCGAGATGTAAAATGGCTCGCGACTCGCAACGGCTCGCGTTTACCGACCGGTGAATGGTGCCGGCCGCGCTGCTAATGTTTACGTTCGCGCGTTTTTCGCGCATCACGTGTGACGTGTGTCGTGAATCGCGATCAGTGTGGATTCAGTGGACTGGTGGCTCGGACGACGTTTCGCGCTGTATAGCAGATTAGCAGGTGTCAGTAACAATAATCGTTGGGCAATAAGCGTCGCGCAGGATGTTGGAGTCGACTATCCAAGCCCTGGCAAGCGGCAGGACGATCCTGGCCAGCGGCTCCCCGAGGCGGCACGCCATAATGAAACAATTGGTAAACAATCGCACGAGCAATCTTTTCTTTCTCAAGGCGACCTGTATACATGCATACGGTGAACCGGAACAATCGCGCGATGATCGCTCGAGTAAGTTTGTTAATCGCATTAATGTGAGTCAATGTTCGTCAGCGCATAAACGCAGAAGTGGTGCCGTCCGTCTACGACGAGAACCTCGACAGGTCCAGGTACGAAGGACACGGGGAGTACGTTCAGGACATAGCCAGGTGCGATAATTACACAATTTAAGGTCCTAACCTCCAAATCCGTCGCTTCGCGGGGCAGAGCGCGACGCTTCTTTTTTCCTGCCAGATTCTTTCGTTTCGTGCAGAAACGGGTCGATTGAGCATAATTTCAACGATTTTGGAGACGAGGACCCTAAAGCGTGTAATAATTGCTAGGTACAAGGTGCTCGAAGTGTACGAACGTTTAAAAGCAGACCCGGTACCGCCGTCCTTGATAATAGGAGCAGATACCATGGTGACGATGGGCGATGTCATTTATGGGAAGCCTCAGAATGAAGCGGAAGCTTTCCGGATGTTGTCCAGGTAATAATTACTCAGCCGGCTTACGTCTGAACGTGATAACGCAGAACCCGACGCCTCTTTCTTAGCTTGGCGAATAAGCAACACGTCGTCTACACCGGGGTGTGTTTGAAAACACCGAAAGCCGAACTCCAGTTTCACGAGTCTGCTAGAGTGAAGTTCGGGGATGTATCGGAGAGGCAAATAAGAGACTATATCAAAACTGGCGATTCCATGTGAGCGTGGCTGTGATATCGCATCGCGATATTGCATTGCAATTAGGCCTGTTTTAGCTCAACTTCTTCGCACGGTTAATCTTTTACTCTTTTTCTCTCCAGCACGAAAAGAAAAAGAGGAAAAGGGTGAACCGTGCAACAAGTTCAGCTAAAACAAACGGGCCTACTGTTGCGATTAGCCTTTGCACTCAAGCAGGAATGTCATTTCAGGGACAAAGCAGGGGGCTACGGTCTTCAGGGTATAGGGGGTTGCCTGATCGAGAGAATAGAGGGTGATTATTACACTATAACGGGCCTGCCGCTGTACTCGTTGGCCAAGCAACTGAACCGAATGTTCGCCAATGTTTAGCGAGAATATCACAGTGTTTGCGCCTGTCAGTACCTGAACCATTGTACCGTCGTTTCCTACATGAATAAATTTTATCACGCTAAAAGCCTCGTAAATTTATGAATTCCCCTATTTGTATATTTAATAGTCCGAACGTTGCGGCTTAATGGGCAATATTTAAGCGCGCGTTAATATTGAATGTCGAGCTCATTAACATTCATGATTCGTATCGCGCGCTGTCAAAGACACAAAGCGGATCACTCGCCGGCATTGTAATTAAATTATCCAGCATAAGGCCGTATAAGTATTCGTTCGATGAAACTTTCTCCCTTTCGTCCCTGCTGCAACATATTTTCTAATGCTTTTCTAGAACTCGGAAACGAGTATTCGAGTATTCGCGAGCGTCGCATTTAAAAAGAATCAGATTTTATTTTCTTTTATCCAAAAAATACTTTGTTCATCCACTCGTTATTTAAACAGGAACGACGAATTTTATATTAAAATATTAACACTCGAGTATACTTAACATTTTTTATTTTTTATTTTTTTTTAGAATATCTTCATTCCTTTTAAGAAACATTCAAATCCGTAACAAATATTCAATTTATTTCTATATAAAAATGTATATCGAAGTGAAAAGTAATAGACCGATACGAGGCGCGTCGATTCGCGGGCATTTTCACGAAATAAATAATTTAAATGAACATTCTCTCGAGATAAATAACGCACGTAACAGGGGAAAATGTTGATTCGTGACTTCGCTGACCGGTCAAGGCGCCTTTTTCGAAATCGGACGAGCGCGTTCGCGGGAAACGCTATTACACATTTATCGCCGCGGACTCACGCTCTTCTCGACGAGATTCATAAACCGCGCCATCTGCTGCGGTGCGCGGGTGCCGCGGGGTCGGCGGGGTATCGCGCCGGAAGTTTCGCGTCGTATTTCACCTTTTGCGATGCGTCGGGTCGTCCCGCAGTCCCGCACTTGCAGCCGCGTTTCAGGTACCGGGATTCGCGATCGCGTTGTATAGCGTCAGCGTAACGGTCTCTCGGCTTCGGTGCGTGACAAAGCAGGCAAAGTGCGCGCCGCATACGTGCGTCAGCTCGGAAAAGAAATGGAGGACGTTTTGAACGAGGTCGTCTCTTCCGAGGATCTAAAGGTAAACGCGAGGGCACCCGTAGGATAATTAATAATCGCGTCGCTAATTACCGCTCGCCCCCCGACGTCCCCGTTTCCCGCGCTCGCCGTCCCGATTGTCCCAAACGCGGCGACAACAACGCGCGACGGGAAAGTTAGGTTAGGTTTACGTGGAACTTATTTACGCGTATATTTACACGATGTATCTTGTTCGTCGATTTGCGTCGTTTTCTTTAAGCATTAAGGGAACTCGTTTTATGCCAAAATTTTAGCTTGTTCGGCGAATCTTTAATAATTACTCGATGACGTACGTGACGTTCCCTCCGTAAAAACATCGGGTACGTGGTGCGCTTATATTCCGCGAACGAGTGGTAATTAATTTGACACTTGCGACACGTAAAACGAGGTCGGGAATGACGCACCGGACATATCGGATACGTATAATCCAAAGTACATGAATGTTGCATCATGTTGTGACAATGTCGTGATTACGTTTCTAGAAATTCGAATCTGTGTACAATCAGCAGTTGCACTCGTCCTATGTTACGCAAAAAGCACAATTCGAATACGCCTGGTGCCTTGTGAGGAGCAAGTATTCGGCGGACATTAGGAAAGGAATATTGCTGCTGGAGGACCTCTATAGCAATCACGATACGGAGAAGCGCGATTGCCTGTACTACTTGGCCATTGGAAATGCCAGATTAAAGGTAAGATATGTGTAACATCACGGATGTAACCGTGGTCAGTTTATTGTAAAGCAATTTTAGGTCCTTGACCGTTGACACTTACTTCCAGGAATACTCCAAGGCGCTCTCCTATGTCAGAGCATTCCTTCAGATTGAACCCGCGAACGTGCAGGTGCAACATCTGGAGACGTTGATAAGGAAGAAAATGGAAAAAGGTTTCCCTTTTAAAATTTATTATCGGCTTAAAAGAATAAAGCTTGTATTTTACCTGGGGGCAGTATCTCTAAGGGATTTCTGTGATTTCCTCACGCAGTCTTACTATTTTTGGTTGTTTCTACTAATCCTTCTGCTCTCTTGCATCGCTAAATTTTATATCGATTTTACTTAGCGTGACTATGTTTTTGTAAGTCATAAATTCAACTCGTTAACTTTGGAAAAAAATAGCTAACCTTTTGCATGTTTTTGGAGTACAATTTTGTAACGTAACCTCTTCCATAATCTCTAAACATTTTTTTTTTTAATTTTATAATAGTTCAGTTTCTTAGTTTCTTTTTTGGGATAGTAGATTATTTAGTTTAATATTTTAATACACGGACTTTAGCATAGATTCGGTAGTTTCGTTAACAATCATTGCTGTACTTTCTGCAACGCATCTATCTTTAGTATTCCATCTGTATATTTTGTATATAATAAGTAATAAATATTTCTACCGACGATGTAAAAAAATCCATATTTAATACCATCAAGTTGTTTCATACGTGTCATATTGTTCTCCTTTTATTGGTTCGGGGTACTAATCGCATCAACTAACAATTAGTTAAATTAAAATTGCAAATACATATCCAGGAAGCATCATCGGTATTTTCGTAATTAGAATTGGCATTGAATCTCGTTTGTTTCTTTTTTTTTTGCAGAGGGCCTTATGGGCATGGCTGTCGCGGGAGGTGTTATTATCGGTGTCGCAAGTATTCTAGGACTGGGCATCGCGATGGCAAAAAAGCATTAGTTACTCCTAAAAAAAAGAAACTATTAGAACTGTGACTATGCGATTACAATTGTGATGTAACTTGTTTGCGCGAAATGGTGTGTAACTTGCGTCTCGTAATTGCCGTTAGAGCCGGTGAAGTCTCAAATGTACTAGAACGTTGACCAAATCCAATAAATGTCATTTGTAAAGTTACTTCTCTATTAATCACAAAAAAGGAGAACAAGAAGAAAAACCGGCTTATAAATACGATTTGTTTAATCATTTATGTTATTATTTATATATTTAAACGTATCACGCAAAACAAAACTTTTTGTCAAAAGTATCTGTTCAAAAATCAAACCAATTTAATTTTCACTACATTTGTTGAAGTTATATGCGATTAATTTTTTTTACATTCCGAAGTTACATGCGATTATTTTGTATATTGTATACGTCACACATATCACACATGGATATGGATATATCACATATGAATTATGGATATACGTGTATTCATGATGTTTTGTATTTAAAATTTTATTTATACGCGAGTGTGTTTTAACTGGAGTGTACCAAAGCGTTAAATAAAATTACCGAACGATAAGAGCTATAGCTTTTGTATATAATTAGGGTTGTATTTACAGTTGTATGCGCGTATTGATTTATGTTGTTATCGGATCCTTTTAATAAAAGTCAATGTTTGAAGCTACGTTGGAAGATGCTTTTTCCACGCGAATTATTACTGTGCATACACAACTTCGCTCGACGCCGACCGAGACCTGACGATCCTATCTTAATGAAATTATACAAAATATAGGACATCGTCCCACTTCTCATTTACGACATCGCACGGGGGTTTATTCGCGCGGAAAATTTAACGTTTATTCGCAACGAATCGCTTGAATGGATCTTCGCGTCTTTATTCTCGAGTTCAGAACACGTACGGCGTTGATAAGAGCAGAGGTTTGATTCCTTTGATAAAGGCGAAGCGCTGATCCGTGGATACGTTAAACGCGCGTTCAGCATTAAATCTGACTGCCCGATTCCTATTGTATGTTTACCATCCATCGTGATCTTGGTATCTACGCAAACCGCATTATGCCAGATGTGTAAACTGTCTGAGTCCCTTCGTGTGTTTACGTTTGAATGCGATTATCATATTAGATATATGAAATTCAGAATTACATAGGTGGTCATATCTAGCATTAAATGCACCGCCAAACACAGATGCGAACATTGACTCGGGCAATTCTAGCAACAAATATTCCGGCCGTGCTTACCGTGCTGGGGAACAGCGTTTGCGTGATGCGTGGTTCTGTTTGTACGAAACCGCATTTCTCGGCAGAGTTGCGAGCGGAATAAAACAAGTCATTTGGAATATTCGGAAATATGCGATTAAAATAATGCCGTTTATGAGTGGTTTTGAAAATTCGGGAATTAAATGAGGGACGGATAGAGGAGATACATTTACAACAGGACTTCAAACATTTTTTTTTATATATAGATTTATTGATGACTTTTTAATATCCGTTGATAAAGTTGTTTATGTACAAAATAACGCTGGAATATCCCTATTAATATTATTATTACTATTATTATTATGTTATTATTAATGACCTATGTTATGGCCCGGGAACTTCCTCTTTTCGCTCGGTTCGACGAATCCGGAGTACGCGTTCGCTCGTCCTTTTCCATGTCGAAAAACACGAGCGCGCCACGCGCCTTTCTCGCTTGCCTTCTTTTCCCTTATCCTCACCCGCAAATGCGACGAATAATATTTACACAGGCCGATCGCGACAGGCGGATCGGTTCCTCCTCCACCGAAAAGCGGATGAAAAGAAGGCCGCGAGATCAGCGGGGACGTGAAATACCTGCGCCGTACTCGCCTCTATGGTACACACCTTAATGAAGGATCCTCGTTATAAGTGAAGAGAAAATTGAGTATAGGCGACGAATGCGAATTTCATTAAACGCGTGTTGTGTGTGTGCGTGTGCGTGTCGCCCCGCATCCTCCCGGCGCGGTCGCGTTCTATTTTAAGTTGAATTTACTTCAAATCTATTCTCCGTCTGATGAATTCTCATTTACTTTTTCTCGTTAAGATGAAAATCGGGGGA
The DNA here is from genome assembly GCF_030848805.1 of Temnothorax longispinosus. Lineage (NCBI taxonomy): Eukaryota > Metazoa > Arthropoda > Insecta > Hymenoptera > Formicidae > Temnothorax > Temnothorax longispinosus. The sequence continues at coordinate 20,609,105 of NC_092358.1, forward strand.
AAAAATGAAATTCATTGTTCAGCAATTAGCGTGTTTGCTACTCGACATGCACGGCCCGAGAAATAGGGTTCTCAGCTCTATCGCGAGGTCTCGATCGCGTCGAATTAAATTAGGAATTCCGTTTATTTGATAAGAAGAAAAAAAAAAGGATTTTCGCGCGTTCTCGATACGACGGGGAATCGGCACGAGGACTTTCGCAAGGAACTGAGCAACGCGCGGCGAGAATGCGGACCGTCTACCACCCTCGGGAGAGCAACTCGGTGGTGTATTTACAGCGGGGGGGGGGAGTCGCGGGGAAGCTGTGCCACTTGTACCCACGGTGTAACGACGTTGACGACCGCGATTAATCCGCGAGACGACTAGTGGCGTTAGATATATGGCGCGCGCGAAAGTGATAACCGCTCCCGACCCGGAAATTACGCCGCTGACCCTTCTCTGGGGACGCGACGCGGCCCGTTTAATAATATATATATTTAAAAAAAAGAACATTCCACCGCGCGTTGCCGTTTTGCGGCCAGAAGTGTCGACTCTCGGACGCACGAGAGCGGTTATCGATTAATAAACGAATCGCAATTGCACGCGGATCACTCTCGGAGAGGAAAAGAGGGATAGATAGATAGATAGAGAGAGAGAGAGAGAGAGGGAGAACTCGCGAATTTCGATCGCATCTATCGCGTTGAAAAAGAAGAAAAACGCGCTCTAAAGAGATGATTCTCCCCCGGATTTTCTCTCGAGCATTTTCCGTGGATATTTCTACAGGTATACCTTATCTACCCCTTCCCTCCTTCTCGGCGGCGACTCAAGTCTAATTTAGTTTTCACTTGGCTCGCACTTTTTTTTGTTCCCTCCTTATTTTTCAGCGTGCCTTAGGTAAACGCGCGGCCGTTCAGTCGCGAACTTTTTCAGTCGCGAAGCGCTTTTTACGCGCGAACGAAATTTCGCGCGTGTTTAAGCAAACGCGGGAGAGTTCGCCTCCCCGGTAATTAAACTTGTCCTTCCAATCCAATTCTAACGCCGTATACGGTCCGGAAAGTTGTGCGGGTGTTCTCCTCTTTTTATTTTATTTTATTTTATTTTATTTTATTTTATTTCCGCCATAATTCGTCCCGGACGATAGCACGGTCGTTCTTTCCGAGCATGCGGGGCAGTATAATAATTTAGAAAAATGCGCGGAAAAATCAAAGGGGGGAAACTCTATACGAGCTCGGCGCCGGCCGTTGCCGTCGTCCACGATAACCGTAACCGTGATTCGAAGGAACGTCTTCCCGATAATCCGCGATCGCGATCGCGTTACTCCGTGGGTTCGCCAGCCTCCAGTCATCTCGCACGAGTTCGGACCATCGCCGATCGATCCGCGATCGTCGAGTCCTTCCCGTTCGCCTCGAAGGAGAGACGTCTCCTCTTCTTCCCTTTTATCTAGCGTAGGAAGAAATCGCTCGATAGATTAGCAGCTTGAAAATACTTTAAGCGGTTTAAGGATGAATATTGCTTTCTCAATAAGGCTTCGCTATGCTTTACACGAATGTACAGTGTTAGTGTGTTGCGCGTGCATTTGTATGAGTATGCGTGTGTGTGTGTGTGTCGTGTGTACGTGTACCGGCTCGTCCGCCGATCAGATCTCGATCCTCTATGATTGCCGCCCTCCGAAATCTAAAGTGCGTGGGAGACGAGATCGAAGAATTACACAATCGCTTAAAAATATCGATCGATAGAAGAAGCTTTAAGTTCCGCCATCCTGGAGAAGTGCGAAATATCACCCTAATGATATACGATCTTTCATGGAATGTGCATACCGTCTGATTCATCCGATGAAAACCCACAATTCCACTCAAGCTTGACTCAAGTGCGACTCAAGCACTATAATATATATATAATATATCACAATATAAGATTAGGTCGTTAAATTCGATACATGGGGTACTTTTAACGAAGGGAAATTCGTTTAACCGTTCGCAAATCGTTCACATGGGCGAAATTACTTTCCTCCTAGATCGAATGTGTGTATATTGAATCGAGTACTTTATAGCACGAAAAAAACTATATTCTCGCAATTTTTACATTTTTCAAAAATAGAACACACGTGCGCGAGACAGGACTGATGCAAACTCGAAACTATCGTCCATAAGATTCGCGAGAGATCGCCGTTACATCTACACAGTCACGTAAAGAAAAAAATAAAATAAAATAACAGATCACAAAGAGAATCCCGATTTCTCCAGAGATAAATAAAGGTCGCGCCGGAATCGCGCGTTACGGAGGATCGACCGGTTATGCTTGCCTTTTCACGGGGGGAGGCGTTAAGTCCACCCGTTTATCATATATCCATACCAACGCCCGGGAATCGCGATCACAATGGCACAGAACGCGCATTGATACTAAGTTTATCGAGTGGCGGGCGATAAGCGCCCAGTGCTTGGCACACCGGCACCTCCGGCGAGAGAGATTGCATTGCGCGCCGCTAAGTACGCGGAATTCGTCAATCGACACCCTGTCGCTGCCCGATAACGGCGTCGCGAGCTCGCGGTCGAATGGCAGAACTCGAGCTTATCTCTCGAACGGCAGAAGGAACTCGGATGAGTCGTGTGTTATGACGAGATATGAGACGAGAGAGAGAGGTAGCGCGGCGCCTTTTGACGCCGGATTCAAGGGGGGTGGGAGGGGGGAGTCGAGTCAGGATGAAATATTCGAGCGAGACGCACGTGGGGAATGAGACATACGCGATATTATAAGTAGAATAGATACGTTACGTAATAGGAAAATATTTTCACGAGGAATGTCAGGAATACTGAAAGAGAGACGGGAACGGTATAAGTGGTTCTGCGTCCGCATCTTCAATTGGTTCGAGATTTTTATTTTTATTCGTATTTTTATCGGGGAAGCTTCTCTCAATATCTCTATTCGATATCTTTATGGGGAGAGCGCAAACGAACGTCTCTTCGCGAGATTCGATCGTACTTAATATTGTGAACTTATATACCTTATAAAAACGTTTTCCCCTCACACGTCTCGCTCGATACGTATCATCGTTCACAAGCGCGTAGTCGTGCGCAATCGATACGAAATGGAAAAACGATATAATAGGCCTTATGAACTACCGGCGCTCAATTTTGTACAATAATTTAATATCTCGATTAATTTTACTCGAACGCTCCTCGCTTTCTACGCTCTTCATCGCTCCCTTCCCGTTTTTCCTCCTTCCTTCTCTTCCTTTTTTTTCGAAAACGCGTCGACTGACTAGCGATACGATAACGTTACAGTTAATGATTTTTAGTATGACGGTCATATCGTAAAATATACATTTTTTTCGCCGTCCCGCTTCTATCGCGCGACGGCCTTTTAATACTCTCTCTTTCTTCCGCACGGAACTACCTATGATACTTGAACCCCGACACATTTACAATGCATTTTAATTACAAATACGCTACTTAAGATTTATCCGATGGCTCGCCTCAGTACAGTTAGAGTTAACCGGGAATCGCAAATCACGGGGAAAGCCCCAGATCGATTGTACGGGTGAGAAAATATATGCAATGATTCTAAACTTAGGCGTTGTTTTGCACACTGTCCACGCTGTTTTAACGATTCTCGGCGATATCGCAATACGAATTTGGCAGGAAATAGAAAGCGTGTTGTAACTTACACATAAAATATACGAAGGTATATAAATACATGAAAATAGACGCTATCGTCACTTTAATGAAAATTTCCATAATATATAATATATATATATTTTTTTTTCAGTCATTTTCCGCATCTCTCTCGTCATTGTGCAATATATTTGCATGCGTTTACTACCGATTAATTTTTTTAGGTCCTTTACGATAAAATTCAAAAATTGAGAGAGCAAGAATTTCTTTCATTAAAATGACGATATAGGAATAGTAAACGTGTCGCATCTTTCGCGAAAGACGCGCGCAAAATGCTATCGTCGCGCTTCGACGTGGAGATTGTAATCTGATCGTAAATAAAAAAAGGTCTCTCGTGCGAAATGAGCAGGGCGAAACAAGGATTTCACAAGAAATGAGATTATTGTTCGGTAGAGCCTTGTTGCGCGAGACCGCGCGAGCGGTTATGTCGCGCATGTCGTGCGAAGCTCTTCGATTTGCAAAGTTCGATGAAGATAAAGCGAAAATTTGCAAAGTTTTCCCCCGGATATTTCGGGGTTGGTTTTCAAACTTACGAAATTAGATACGTCCCTACGTTAGTGCCCGCCCCGTCGATGTCTCTCGACGTTGGAGCGCCGGAAACGCGTTGTCCTCCCTCGTTTGCCTTCGGCGCATCTATTCACGAGCGTTCGCGTCACCGAACGCGCATTACATATATTCGCAAATGCACGACGCAGCGTAGGAATATTGCAAATCTTTTATGTATACAAATATAATAATATTTCCGCGCGTGTGCATAAACGTAATCGTATCGTCAAGGAAAGTTGTGTGCTTATGTTAGAGTAAGAGATTACTTTTTTTTTCTCTCGCGCCAACTTTTTATTCCGCAAAATCTATTCTGCAAAACGAGCGTATAGTGCGAACCTCTCTCGCGAATTTTATTTAAGTAGTCTTTAACGCCGGTTTTACGGTACGTCGAGACGTGCCTGTAAAATATCGAAAATTGTTACGATATAAAATATAGAAATCGTATCGGAACGTGCAAAAAATGTTTGGCTCTTCTTCGTGGCAGTGAAAAATTGAGCTGAGAAATAATGGTCGAAATCTTTTTTTCAGGGTCGATGACGCTTTTAACGCCACCCGGCTATCGAAAAGCGTAGGTCACGTAGGTTTGATTTTACATCGAACTTATTTCTAAGAGCCGTTCGCTCGAAAATGATATTTCATGAACACCAGGGTTATTGTGAATACATGGTTTGAGCCGTTCGCTTTCTTTGCAGCACGGAATGCTTATAAGACCATCGAACGGAAAAATTCGGAAAAATCAACGTATACTTCGATTATCGAGACCTCGAACACTGGGAAAATTAAAGATATTTTAGAGTTTTCAATAATTTCCTGAAAATCGCTCGCGGATCTCGAAACTCGTTACGAAGATATATCTCGCTCTCCCTTCGTGCTCCGATCTATTAACCCTCCGTGCACATACGTTTTTAAAAAATTAAAGGTAAAATTATATATAAATTTAAACGACATTTTTCAATAATTTTTTAAAAATTTGTATAATAAAATATGTAGAATATGTAGAAAAAAAATTCGTCCGCCATCCGGAATTTTATTTTTTTGGCAATAACCAATAACTAAATAGAGAAGCAACTATTCGTCAAAATCTTTTAAACGTTATTTTGACTAAAAACAACATTTATCATAAATAATTAACAAAATTGTTATTTACAGAAAAAGGTCACGTTTAGTGCATACGTGGGTCTGAGACGTGGGTCTATGCGAGATCTGACTCGTTCGGCATTCGACGATACATTGATCTTTCGTAACGCCTCTGGACCCTTGAGTCCCTTTTCCCACCTACTATTTTTTAGAGAGGAGAACCAGATAGGCAGGCTTGCAGTTTTACAGTTACAAGTAGCTGTTAGACCTATGTATGCACACGGAGGGTATTGGTAAGTGACAATGTACAAGTTTAACTCTATCTCGGAACGCAGTCGAACGCTGTAAATCTCGCTTCTACCTGACAAATTCGCGTCGCGTATCAAATAATAAAATTCCCCGAATGCCAAATCGGCGTCAACGGGGTGGAAAGGGTTTTACGAGGATGAGTGTCCTTGAGACATGTGCAGACGCATCCCACGGTAGAGAAAAGAGAATTCTACGCGGTTATACCTAAAAATGGAGCAATATATCTTCCTTCGGCGGCGGCGGCGGCAGCGTTGCTCCATTATCGATAGTAACTTTCACTCCCACTTTCTTTCTTCGCCATTCGATGCATCCGTAATTTACCCCCGATAAATCACGTCCGATACCCGCTATCGCTACCGCGTCCGCTATTTTATTTGGTGAAATTTATTCCTTCGACTCTTAGCGTACGTTGCTCCGCGTTTAATGTATAATATTGTGAATTAAAGTTTGCCAAGCGCATTAATTCCAGATTGTATTAACGAGACTGGATGGTCAACCGAAAGAAGCAATCGCGCCGGAAGTAATCGCGACATTACGCGATGTAGTCCGAGAGAGAAAGAGAGAGGGGGGAGAGAGAGGGAGAGAGTGCAAATCAACACGCGTCGTCTGCAAATACTAAACCGTGTTCAATTTCCGTCCGATTTCCGATGTGTCGCGAAGTTAACGCCTCGAAGCCTAATCCTCGAGAACCCGTTGCAGATTCTACCGGAGCTCAAATTCCGCCACTCTCTCTCCCTCTCTCTCTCTCGCTCTCTGTTTCTGTACTCTCCACGCCCAGCAGCGAAAGAGCGATTCGAGCGAGCGAGCGAGCGGTTGCACCGCGCCACCGCCGCCGACGGAGTCGATTCAAGGTGCAGTCACCTTTCTCAAGCCGGGTGACCGTGGAATTCCACTGGGTACACTCGGGCGGAAAAATAATCTCGTTCCGTAAAGTACATCTTCGCCGTACACCTCGCCTCTCCCCCGTTCTCCGCTCTCTCACTCTCTCTCTCTCTCTCTCTCTCTCTCTCCTCTCCTCGCTTTCCCGTACTCTCCACCGCGGCCATTACGCCGGTCGGCGAACTAACTTAAACTCGGCCGCGCCCCGTGCATTTTAATGCAGCCGCGATTTATCAGGACTGCGGGATTTTCGATGCCCCGCCGCCGCCGCCATCGCCGCCGCGGAAATTGCTACCCCGTGTAATATCGAGAGTAAAAGTGACCGGAAAATTACCCACGTGGCTGATACCGATGCCGTGATTCAGCAGCGATTAAACGGCAGTATTTCGACGGCGTGCGGACCGGAGCCTGGCTGGAATCCGGTCCACTGTATCCGCGCGGAGATGTAGCCTTTCTCACGAGAATTCGAACCCCGGTGTCGCGACAAAACGGGAGGATCGTGTCTCTGTTCTCGGTTTCTCCCCGTGGGGGATACATGATGCCTCTCGCGATTGATGAGCACGACGCGTACGTTCTTCGAGGAACAAAATCGAAATTCGGAAGATTGTATAAAAATAGTCATTGCCCATTTACTAATAATAAATTTAATAATTAATTAGCAATTATTATCCGTTAGTTATCTACCAGTTATATACTAGCCGAGAGAAACGAGAGCTTTGGTAGCGACAGCGCGTCAATAAGGAGATTTCTGTTTTTTCTAGAAAATATCGCGTTTCAGATCGATCCTTAAAGTATAAACGCGCATTGCGACGTATTACCGCTCGAGAATTCCCTGATATCCACTTTAGAGATCGACGTGACCTCGCACGATCTGAAAGACACCCATCCGCGGGAACGAGGGAAACGGACGATACCCGCGTTTTAGAAACCTGCGCGGTTCCCTAACAACAGCGTAAACCTTCTTAAGGTTAAATCCCTAAACGCCATCTTACCCTTAACTTACATATCGATCGGAGGAAAAGAAAGAAGAAACGACCGTCCTTACATCGCTAATTCGCGCCGCGATATCAGATAACATTTTGATAGTTTTCTCCGTCCCCGCGATCTCTCGACGATCGAGGGATCAAATCGCATACGGATACCCGCTTACCAATCATTTCTCTCTTTGTCCTTCTCTCTTTATCTTTCTCTCCTTTCCACTTTCGTAGGCAGATATCCGGGAACTTGACGACGATCTAGAATCTCTTAAAGTTAAAGATAGTCGAGGACGCGTTGACACTAGCTCAACTATACCGTCTCCGTCGTGCCTCTGTACATTGGTGTTTTTATTTAGAAAATAATTCGACCGTTTAGAATATATATATAATTTATGTATATATATATATATACTTTTTTTATTTATATATAGATCTGTATATGTATATATTTATATAGCTGCGTCCTACGTTGCTTATAGTACGGTCAATCTCCTCGCGTATGATACACGTCTCGTCTCGCGCGACACGAACTCTCGTTTGCGCGCCCGCCTGGAATAAAACGACCGAGGCGGCGATCGATGGATCTTAACGAGTCGCTCTCGGTTCCCCGAACCGTGATCCTCCGGATCCTCGGAGCCGTACGACTCGTTAAGCTCTCGCCCTCGAATCGGCTTCAAGAGTGACTCGGCGTAGACCGATGCGCTATCGAACTTCGGTTTCGATCGAGCTCGGCGGTCTCGGCACGATCGTCAAGTGGTCGACCGCGCGTATAGAATTTTTACGCGTGTATTGTGTATGTATGTATCGCATGGAACACAACAGGCTCCACGTGGCCGATGGCCCGTCATTTCCGGGGAGGGAGAGGGAGGGGAGGGGGGGAGGGGATCGTGGACCGACCCTGTCTTCCCACGGGTTATATCCACCCGCCAAGGGATTTCCGTTTGGCATCACTCATCCTCAACAGTGCTGATCTTGCGGTCATCAGTGATAAGACGGACGTGATAAAAATCCTGGCGAAAGTCATTCCCGTGCCCGTTGGGGTCTTCTTTTTCCCGGGATTCTGAGGTGACGACTCCCCACGGTGACGTAGAGAGGGTATTAATCTTCGAGCAGTCGCGCGGGAAGATGGGCTTATTAAGGACCGCTTAGGGTTATAGACGAGGTGTATAATTTTCGGAATGCCATCTCGTTCCGAAAAAGATGCGGCATCTTTCACGGATATATACTTAATGCGAAGTATTACCCGCACCTTTTACGATGGGGAGCCCATTGGTTTTTTGCTTGCTTGATGCATCATTACAGATCGAAAGAAGATAAAGGCGATTTTTAAAAAAATTGGAAAAATAAAAATTTAGAAACATATTTTTAAAAATATAATCTGCGAACAATTTAGACTTTGCGGCACTCAAATTACACTATAAAGCCCTCACAAGTATCAAATAAATGTTCAATATTTTTTTTCTGACAACGATATATCGTGAAGGCGATTAGACGTTATATCTAACAACTCAGATTCATTTCTTCTCTTCGAGAACTTAAATAAAATTATAAACTAACAAATGTCCCTTTAGCACTGATCGTTGGCTTTGGGCTAATCGCGGCGTCATTGATCCACGATGGCCGGTCCACGACGATACTAATATTTCGATCGTATACGAATAGAAGTCTCGAATAAATTGTATATCGTGGCGATATGGCGAACACACTTTCGGTGTGATCTTTTTGGTCTCGCTTCTTGATATTCTTCGACAATGTTTCGTCAGTCTTCTTCCCGTTTCACCAGTTTCAATTCTTCTCTGTGTTGCGCGACGAAGAGGAACTTTCTTCTGATTGGTCTCCGCTGGCCTCCTTCAGCATCTTTCCCACTTGTCAACTGCGATTTCCTTCCATGTGAAACAACGCGGAGGAGTCCACGATGATCGTGCGATCGCGATTTTTTTTTCTGGGCTACAAATCCCGTCTCCCGTTTTCTCGATCTGCAACGCGACGCGTCCGATTTATCGTCTACGCTCGGTACGTGCCGATCACGCCCATGTCAAGGCTGTCACGCAACTCCATCTCCAACTGGGCCTCCCTGTGTTTGTCAGACCGGTGCGATGTTACCGGTGGCGGCGGCGGAGGCGGAGGCGGACCGGCGTCCCGCTCGCGATTTCTCTCGCGGGCGGACGACCTGTCCTTCTCGCGCTCTCTCGTGTGGTGATGATAATGATGAGCGGCGTGGCCGTTGACCGGCAGAGTGGGATACGACGATTGGCCGCAGTTGGGCTGATGTCTGGAGGGCAGCGGCGGCGGTGACGGCTGATGGCGACCACCGGCCGGGATTCCGTTCTGAAGTCCGGACTCCAGAGTTCGTATCCGATCGTCCGGCTCTCTGGCGGAGAGTTGCGGTTGCGAGTGTGGCGTACGGCGCAGGGAGTGACTGGAATAATGGGATCTCGTGCCGCTAGACGTGACCCCGTCGATCGGCGCTGCGTTCAGCGAGGCTGTGCCGTCGTCCAAGACACCTCTGACCCCTCCTCCCCCTCCGCTACTTCCTCCTCCTCCTCCTCCTCGGTGACCGGACGCGTTGTTCGCAACGGGCAGCGTCCCCGGGCGGCGCATCTGGCGCGCCGTCTCGCCATCGATGTAGGTGAAGCCCTCGGCGAGGGTGGTGCTGCCGTGAGGCAGGAACCAAACCCCGCCGGTCCCGGGGCTCGCCGCCCGAAGTTCTAGCTACAGCTCCGTCACCGGTATTGGCTTAATACCGGCTGCTATTTGTGCGTGCTGCTGCTGCTGCTGTTGCTGCTGCTGCAGCTGCTGAAGATGATGATGATGATGATGCGTGGGCACCGACTGGGACTGCGGTGTCTGATGGTGATGGTGATGGTGATGGGCGTGGGCCGAGCGGACGATGTACTCGTCGTCGCTGAAGGTCTTCTGGTACTCGTGCTCCTTCCGCGATATCGCACGATTCTTCCACTTGTAGTCCTTGAGCGCGTCCCGCACGCGTCTGCGACATCGATAGTACAGGAACAGCGCGAGGCCAACGAAGAGGGCTAATCCGCCGGCGCACACCGTCACTAGCAGAGCCTGCTTGCGCGGATCCGAGAAGGCGCAGCCTAACTCGTCAGCGCTCATGCCCTTGATGGGCTTGCCCTTGGACTCGGGTGGCTCGGCACATATCACCGAGCTCGAGTTCCTCGGGATGAGTATCTCGGCCAGCCAGAGCTGACTGCAATCGCACACTAGCGGATTCTCGCTTAGATCCAACCGGCGTAGCTCGTTCCAAGCGACCAACGACTCCGAGAACGTGACAAAGGCGTTGTCGCGCAGCATCAGATGCCTCAAATTCGGCAAGCCGGCCAGAGAACCGTCCTCCATGGTGGTCAGCCGTTTATTATTATTCAATACGAGAGTCTCTAGATTGGCATTATCCGAGAAGGCTCCCTTTTCCACGGTGGTAAGCAGTTTGGCGCCACACACGTCGAGCTTCTTCAACGTCGACAGACCTTGGAAGGCTCCCGATCGCAGGATCGTGAAGAAGTTCTGGCCCAAGGTGAGCTCCTCCAGGCGTGGCAATACCGCCAGCTGCTTCGTCGGCACTTCGCGCAACTTGTTAGCACCCAGTTTCAAGGTGCGAAGGGCGTTCAGGCCGCGAAACGCGCCGTCGCTGATGTTGTCCAGTCCGGCGCCCATGATATCCAGCACCGCCAGTTGCTCGAGACCCTTGAACGCGTCGTCCGGCAACGAGGAGAAGGCGTTCCAGCCGATATGAAGCTCGGCGAGGGCGTTCAACGGCGCTAGGGCTGGCGACGGAATAGTTCGCAATTGGTTGTCGTCGAGATACAGCACCCGGAGGGTGCCCAACTTCTGAAACGCGCCTGGCTCCACCTTCGATATGCGATTCTGGCCGAGATCGAGTTCCTCGAGCTTCGACAGGTAGGCAAATAGGCCGTTCTTCAGCGTCTCCAAGTAGTTGTCCCGTAGATTCAACACCGTGAGGGATTTGAGGCCCTGGAACGTCTTCTCGGTCAGCGCCGAGATCTTGTTGTGCTTCAGATGGAGCTCCACGAGGTGCCGTTGAGCATCGAAACTACCGTTGGGGATGGTGAACAGGTGGTTGCTGGAGAGATCGACGTTCTTCAAATCGCCGTAGAACTGGAAGGCTGCCGCGTCCACGATCTTGATGCGATTCTCCTTCAGCACTATCCGCTGAATGCTGGGATTTAGCGCGATAGGTATCACGTCCAGATTAGCGCCCACGCAGGAGACCACCAGGGTGTCGTCGTCGCAGGTGCAGCCGTTAGGGCAGAAAGTCCGTGCCTCGGCCGTACCGAGGGCGAAAAGGCCGACCAGGACGAGCAGGTGGAGAACGCCGATGACGGTGAAGCTGCGTCGCGACGTCTGTAACAATAAACGGAGAAGTTTGATTAATTATGGCAGATAAAAAAGTCTTATATGAAGTCACACATAAATATCGCGATAGTTATACACTCTAGCTTCGGGAATAATTTCGAAGAATAAAATTCGCACGTCAATTCCATTTGAGTTTCGTCTATTCGAGAATCACTATCGGAGAATGGACAAACTCCCCGAGTCTATGTCTAGCGTAGAACGCTGTCGACAGTTGCCTCGGGGAATCGATACTGTCTGGTGCACACCGCACCCAATTTATGCCGGTTTTACGACAAGAGCGTTGAATTATTTTCCGCGAAGCTCACCGCGCCGTGGCCGACGAGCAGCAACGCGCTCGTTCATTCTCCCTCTCCCTCTCCTTCCTCCCTCCCTCTCTCTCTTTCTCTCTCCACGCTCGTAACGTGAGGGTGAAGTTATTTCCGTTTTCGTTGGCCGCGATCGCGCACGTAGGTGCGAAATTAAGCCTGCCGCGCGCAGCTGAAACGCCCGACCGGTTAAATTATATCCGGAAATACGAGCGCCCGCGGCTGTTCCGCGGATAATAAGCTCCCGGGGCGTAAAAACTTCTATTCGAGATGGAAACGCCCGAGCACGCCGTCGTCCACGGACGAGTCCGAGCGCGCCGTGGCCCAAAGTACGCCGTAAAACCTAAACGGGATGGCTGATCCCCGAAATGGGCGAAGACGCCTGGCGTCGTTTCGAAGAAAGAGAGAGAGAGCTGGGTTCTCCTCGGTAGATCGGCGGAAAAATTCGATATCGACCCAGACGGTCTTGATAGAGGTACTATGTCAATCGGGTGAAGCCGGGCGTACCCTCGTATGTTCCTCGGATTTTGCGAAATCGTCCCTGGTGATGTTTTTTCCTTCTCTCTTCGTTAAGATGCCCCGTTGTAACTAGTAATCGATACTACCGTAGCGTTGTTAAACACGCTCTTTACGTGCTCCACGTAGTTTCAATCCTCGCGCGAAACAAAGCGAGTTTTTTTTATCGGATCGAGTGCGCAGGTTCGGCCAAGATTGCCCCGTGATCTGATGGATCGCGTTTGGCTTCGTTTATCTGGAGATTCATCGTTCATGCACGATCACGGGAACGCGATCCCGTCGGATTGATAAGAGTATTTTTCTTGCGATAACAATCCGGGTCAACAGAAGTCTAAAAATCCAGCGGAATCGATCGCCCGGTGTGACAGTCGCACGAAAATGCCGGGAATATTAACGGGCGTTTCGGGGGAGGGAAGGGGGAAAAAAAAGAGCTCGCGTGATTTACGCGTACGGAGGGATTTATTTCGAAAGCTCGCCTCGCCTCGTCGAACCAGTGCCGCGCTGATGCACTCCGTATGTCCGCATTAAGCCACGTACACAGTGTTCCGAAATCACCGATACGTATGTCAACATGACAGATGTCGAAAACTAAATCTGAAAGATATATTTATTTCTCGAGATAATTTTCGTGTGACATTTGCAAACGACAAAGGGTTAGTAAAAAATTCCTGAAGACTCCTGAGGAAACGCGCACACGCAATTTTGAGACTCTTTTCGAGCGGAGCTGAAATTTGCGAGACTTTAATTGCTCCAATATCAAAGATATACTCACTAAACGCATGAGCGTAGTCGGATACAGCGGATATCTGTTCTCGCGCAATCCAGAGCGAATCTAGAGTCTGTTCCCTTTCTCGTACCCCGTATGTAGCGCGCGACTTTACATACGTTTCGGCGCGGACTGCTAATCCGCGCGACGAAATACGCGCGGAGCTGCGCGACGAAATACGCAAACCGCGCAGGGGGGGGGAATGCGGCCGGGGATATTCGCTGCCGTATCACTGCCGCGCGTGTCGGTACGAGTATTAAAGCTAAAAACGGTCGCGTCATTAGGAAAGGATTATGCGATTCCCGCAAATGCGAAACTTGCTCGCGTCCTCCACGCACCGCCTGACCCCGTTACTCATTTCTCATTTCAGCCGCATTACGCAGCATTACGAGATCCAGCCGTTATTAATGAGTTTTAGGCCACAAATAGACTTTTCCTCTCTCACCTCGCGCTTATCGTTTATCTTCTTTATTATTTTAATACTGTCAATGATTTGACCGGAAAGAACTAAATACCGTTATTATCCCCCGGCAAATCGGTTCATTCCAAACTGGAAGTGCCTATCAATCATTTTTATTAAGAAGCTCGCTAGATGGTGGGATTTATTATCTAGAGAAACTTGCGAACCCCCAAGTCTTTTAAGAGAGAAACGCCTAGTGTCTTTTATCTTCTAAATTGAAAGTTCCAACTCTCTTAGTATATACTTTTTATAATTGTAATAGATACTTGATTCTATATTTTTCCTTTTCAGTTAATTTTATATAATATATTGCTGTATATAACCTGTATATATTTCTACCTGCACCGAAGGACTCTCTGCAGAACACAATAAATTTCTGTCTTGCCACCTCTCTCTCTCTCTCTCTCTCTCTCTCTCTCTCTCTTTATATTATTGATATTAATTATTTTCTTTCAGTCAGTCCATCCTTGAGATAAATCATTGTTGTGTATCTTGTAATACTATTTTTCATTCGCGTTTTCTCTCTTCACATACTTTGTCCAACTTAATTTCACTTCAATTATCAAATGCCTGTATCTCGAATTTTTTTATCTTGTTCTTACGGAAATAGAGATATAAACTATTCCTACGGATTTTGTCGATCGAAATAACGTGCACGAACTTATTTATCTATTTCCTCTTAAACTTCTGTTACTTCTATCCTGCTCCGTTCCTCCCTATAAACTTCCAACAAACTTATCGGACGAAGTGATGCTATCAATGCATAGTATCGCGCGAACTGACGGGTTTAGAGACCATCCGCGTCTCGATATTATTTATGCAGTTCGGCGAGGCCGCCGCTGGCAGCTGGAGAGCGACGCGACTCATCGGCGTGCACGAGGCGCAAATTACGTATGCGACAACATGCGGTTGGAATCGGGACGCCGATGTCCGATTCAGACGTCATCGTCTGCTGCGGAGACAACCGGAGAAATTAATAGAGCAACGTGTAATAACCGCCGAGAATAATCATGCCAGTCGACCTCTCGCGCGCGCATCTCCCGTGCCGTCGCATATCCATTTAAGGTAAAAAGCACACCGTTCGCACATGACGCCCCTCTCTGTTGAGACATGTTTTTCAAACGCGACGCTTCACCGGGCAATTTGTTTGTCAAGAGATTCAACATTAAGGATCGCTCGGATGGCAGCTTCCCTCTAACTTTATATTTGCTAGGTAAAAAGTGACTTCAAAGTGAAGACGCGTCCTTAAAGTTTTTCACCAAATCCGAAATATTCCGTCAAGAATCGTTTTTTAAGTCGAATTCCTTAGCACCTCTACTTTACATTTCATGAGTTAGGCATTTGAATTTCCACGGGAATTCCGTCAGTTCAGTCCAAATGGATTGAACAACTATATTCCGTAGTTAAGCATCTTATCCTATCTACATTTCTAAACACGAGGCGGAATTCCGTAAAAGCTATCGTCGATGCCGAGGGGCGTAAAGAGGTAACGATATATATATATATATATATATATATATATATATATATATATATAATATATATACAAATATATATATACACACACACACACATATATATATATATCTTCGTCGATAATCAGTTTAACGTATCGCGCGACACGGCGGATTCCCTTTCATTCCCGGCGGATGGTTTGCGCGCCGCTCAAAAAGGATAAAATATGCTTTTTTTCTCCTTCAGCCGGGATCTCATACCCGGCCGGAGAATTTTGTTTAAAGGTTGTCGGGGTCGTTTTTGCACCGCGTCACTCGAGCTTTAATCAACGCGCCGCGAAGGCACGAAGCCACGCCGCAGCACGCGCGCTCATAACGCGCTTATAAACGCAGTTAATTATCATCATAGCGTAATCAGCTTGGCTCTGCGCAGCAAAACCATCAATTACCGCGCATGCAAAACTACTCCGCGTTGATCGTTAAACCCGTTCCTTCTCCGGACTCTGCCTACCCTTCCCATTTATTGGAGGAATCGAAATATCGCTCGGAGATTTTATTCGAGCGTGCCATTTTCCGAAAAGCGAGATTTACATTTATTCACCCGCTTTATACATATAACGCTCTCGCGCGCGCCCTGGGCAGATTTACATTTATTTATATATACGAATGTTTACGCCGGCATTTCAACCTATTTTCCGTTTCGCTCTGTCGTTATCTTTTTCCCCTTTTTCTTTCTATTTTTTTTGTTCGCGCCGTTCGCCACTGCAGAAACGCGAATTATACGGGCTCTCGAACGAAACACCTGATCGATATCGTTGCGTATCACGCGACAATTCTTTTTTCTATCACAGCGGAACGACTGCTGTCGCATGTGTAGAACGCAGTCGCCAACATATTCTCATGCGACATAAAATTGCTTATTTTATTTTATTTTAATTTTTTTTTTTTTCGAAGATACGTTCGCCCGAGTCTTTTGAGCAGGAATATATTTACTCGTTGCTTATGAATTTATCCTCGTCAGTGTCGAAAATGTCACCGTGTGCATATGCATATCTCATATGCATATGTAAAATCGACTCTTTATCTTTTTCCATATTTCGACGCTTCGCTATACTCACTCATTAGCCAGTTGCATTAAAAAAAATATAAAAAAAGAGTTGGCAGAACATATCGTATATGTTCTGTCATTGTCTCCTCGTATTTAGTCTGCGCATAAAATATGATACAAACGTAAAAAATATTGCTAAAATAGCGATAAAGATACGACGTAATCTTGGACCAGTATAGAACATAAATATTAGCTATTTTCCGATCGCGCGACCATCGTCCCGATAGGACGTAAAATATGCGAATTGAATTGGAGCCGTTGGGTCGAAAAGGGTTAATCGTTCCCGGATAACCGGCGTGGGAGAATACGCCAGACATCTCGACTTATCGCTCGCACTAATCATAACGCGGTCGCGAGCGGGGGCGGGGGGTGGGGGTGGGATGGAAACAGGGTGGCATATAACGTCACGCCCAGCCCTCGTTTCAGGGTGAATACGTCGGGTTTAACTCGATGTAATTAGCGATTACAGATTACCCTTTCGTCCATTAGCATGGGCCGCGATATGCGCAGGGCGAACCCGGCCGCTCTGTTCATGTAAATGCGTCGCATACATACAGATTAGGCGGTTCACCGGAAACCGGAACCTACCAGGAGTCGGCCTACCGCGTGTGCGTGTGCTCGCACCGGCCCGGTGCTCGAGCCTCCAATTTCCGAAAGTCACACTTTCGTATACGCCAAGCCGGTCTTGCTCGTTTTCGCGGTTCCGCTGCCTGCGTTTTCTTTTTTAGGACACGCGCGTGTATCCGAAAGTGGAACACGCGTACCGAATTTGAAACACGCGATTCCATTTTGGATTATAATTAATTTTGATCGAGTTTATCGACAGTTCGAACGCAGCTCCGAATATTTGCCGTTTCGCGTTTGTGCTTCGGTGTACTCTTTATGACTATCGCAAACGGAATTTATATCAAGGACTAATGACCAGAGTTTGTATTGCGTTTTATTTGTTCACGCATGCCGCTGATTAAACAACAACATGTAAAGCCATAATAACGTTTACCGGCAATCCTTTTGTATTAGCGTTTCGACGAATAAGTGAGAAAAATATATACATAAACATCGTTTATACATGAATTTCAGCAACATTTTGAACTGTAATCACTTCGAAAATGAGTGGTTCGCGGAAATTTAGAGGGTTTCGTTGCAAGGATTTACGCGCGGTGTGGCAAGAATTAAATAAATCCTAATCTTATTAGGTGAAAGCGGTTAATTTTCTTGTGCCATTAAATTGATGTCGCCAGCTGCGGAATTTAACGAGCGTACATTACTAACCGCTTTGTGGCCGAACCCTTTTAATCACACGTGCGTCCGAAATGTATTCGATGGGCGACCATTAAATGGACGACTTTCATATCTCGAAATTACTCGGTAAACGAACTTTGCGTCCGCATGAAAAATGTGTTTGATTTTTCACCGCGGCCCTTGATAAAATCAATTCAGCATGTAACGCTAATTGCATGTCCACACATAAAATGAGATATTCTCACTTAACGTGTGTCAACAAAACTATCTTTTCAAAATGAAGCGAGATACACGACGAAATATAACGAAATATTTTCAACAGTTACTATTCCAGTCTTTCGATAATATTTAGACATTGGATAAGTTGTCTGCTCCCGACAATTGTGCATCTCTAATTAAACCCGTCACTGCTAGATGCACGTCGTACTTCAACTCACTGTCAAGAAAAATGCATCCTCATTGTTTCATGGTTTTTATTATCTTCCGCGCGACGTGTATCAAGCATATGTTTTAAGGTTTAAGTGTTACGAAAATCCACAATTTTCAGCTTGACGTAATCTGAGTAATAGAAAAAAAATGCGACATCCGAACAAAAATCCAATGTCCTTTTTCATTACTTTTAATAGATTAGTCATTGTACGATGATTGGTACTGTCACGCCATTCCGCGCCGCACACGAAAGCACACGTGCATTTTTTTTTCTCTCAACACCATCCGTTAAGGGTTAATAATCTTGCTCTACCCCCTCGACGCTCGACGTCGCGTCGCCTCGGGGCGGCGACGCCAGTCCGATGATGCTCGGACGCGCGCGGTATTTGCAGCGCGCGGATTTCGCGTTTACAAACGGGCCGAGCGTCCAAAACGCGCGAGTGTGCGCGGAAATGGAATTCGCTTTTTGCGCGCGGCGCCAAGAACACGGGAAAGCTCGGGTTGGCCGGTGGCGTAACTGGGTGAACGTGCACCCAGAGGCAAGTTTGGAGTTTAAGTGCGCATCCCCATTTCTCCTTCCTGCGTGCACATACTTTTTTCCTCGCAAAGCTCGCGCGAGCTTTTTCTGGTAACAATCGTTTATCCGCAATTTATTTCCGCTATACATGCACGGCAGGAAAATACTTTGACAATGCGTTAAATAATGTTACGGAGACAGAAATAATCGAAACTCGACGATGTGACACCTCTTAAGTTTGTAAAAATCTATATTTTAGATCTTATGCGTCTCTCATACGATCTTCTTAGACTTATGAATTCTTTCATAAGAACTGATGACACGTACTGTAATTTGTACTTACTGCACCTGGTAAAATTGCAGATTGAAGTATTGTAAAAATATCTGAGATTTAAAATTGTTTGCTATATTCCACAGCTTAATTTTATATACTCGTATAGATTTTATACTATTCTGCAATAAGAATTTTGTTTTTGAAGAAAGAGCCGAATTTTAACACAGAAATTAGTGAAGCTTTTAATATTTAAAATCAAATTTATTTCTCTGCGCAAGCTTGTAAAAGGCCACAATTGATGAATGTGATATACGTTAATATTGAGAAATTTAACAAATTTCTTCGCGTCCCTCCATCTTGGTTACATCACTGGACCTGACCTCTCTTAAGTTTTTGATGTGGTTGGGAGGGTGGCGGGCGCTTTTCCATTCTTTATCCACGATTTACGTGGTCCGGTCGGCCCACGAAGGCGAAGTTTTCAACCCTGCAAAATTTCGTCCGTGACTCTCCAGAATTTATCGAGTAGAATAGAATAACAATTTATGAGACCCGAGCAGCAGCTAACGGTCCTTCGAGAGTTTAGTGAAATTTTACATAACATTTTGCGTAACAGTTTTGGCATTACCGGGCACGGGGATATCCAAGGGAATAGAAGATATTTTATCCGCGAACACACGTCGACAGATATCCCTCTCCAGGGGCTACGTTAAAGCTGTTAATTATAGCAACAGATTAAACCGTTAGTGCCGCAATGTATAATTACATTTTAGCTTATTAATTTACACGCAAATTATTGACGAAATAATTTCGTATAAAGACCTAATCTTCAAGAAATATGTAATAAATTCTATTCTTTCGCGATCCTATTATTATTATTATTATTATTATATTTCTCTTTATTTCTTTTACGTCCGGTGACGATGTTGAAGCTCTCGGGGATATAATAAACGTCTTATTTCGTCCTAAAATTCGCCGTGGAAAAGGACGATGATATTGCGGAAGAAAGCGCGCGGCAGCAATTGTACGGGATGCTACCGCGACGACGCGAACTCGAACTCGTCGTCGTCGTCATCTCGAGTCTCAAGTGCACGGCGCATTTGCATTTCTATCTTTTTCCTCGAGCGAGTCTCCATTTTCTGCGCCAGCTAAATTCAAAGAGCCATTACTTTCGTCGCGCGACCGAAGGAAAGAGCGCGTTCGACCGTACGCCGGAACCTGTCTTTCAGACGAGCGATCCGCGACCATGATATCGATCCTTTCGATAGGATCCTACTCGGGGATACG
The DNA here is from genome assembly GCF_030848805.1 of Temnothorax longispinosus. Taxonomy (NCBI): domain Eukaryota; kingdom Metazoa; phylum Arthropoda; class Insecta; order Hymenoptera; family Formicidae; genus Temnothorax; species Temnothorax longispinosus. Next base: position 20,629,290 of record NC_092358.1, read on the forward strand.
GACGTCGATCGGGACTTTTCTAAAGGGTCCCCGCTGACACCTTTTTCGCCTCAGCTAATTCGTAGTTATTCGTCAGGAATCAGTAAAAGAAAGAGAGAGAGAGAGAGAGAGAGAGAGAAACACGTCTGAATAACTATTATTCAGAATATCGGCTTTTAATGTAGCGATTCTCAATTTTACTGAATTTATATGTTTCTTCGTTGCTTTTATTTTATTTAAATAGCGATAACAAATTGCGCGACTGCACAAATTGCACACCTACACTCTCTCCCTCAATCCGAGCGAAAATTTGCTTTTTTTTTTTCACGTTTAATTTTGCAGATAAAATTCAACGATATTGCGAGCGTCGCTCGCTTATGCAAAGCACGGGATGTGCGCGTCTGCGCAATCGACCTTAGACGTCCCTATCGGCTTCACCGCGCTTCTCTAACGAGCGGGCGATGGATGCGCGGAAACTTCGCGTGTTTCATCCCTTTTTTTTGTAATTAAATCTCGAAACAGGCCGAAAGCAAAGCACCTCGAATGGGAATTCAACGCGCGAAACGAGTTCGCTACGAAACGGCCGAGCGTAAACAAATAAAAGACTCGCGCGGCGATCTTTACCCACGCGCCTCCACCCTTTGGTTTGTATCTTCTTTCCACTCTCTTTACCTCTCTCTTTCTCTCTCTCTCTCTCTCTCTCTCTCTCTCTCTCTCTCTCCTTTTTATGTAATCCTGGGGAGCAATCCGCCGTCGAGGCTGAAACCGCTGAACTTTCGAGCACTTTGATACGCGACCGGAGTGCGCTGACCGCGTTAACGACGCCCTTTGACCCTCCGAACCGCCCCGTCGCGTTGGAGCACAGTGAATACTACCCCTCGGGGTATCTATAGCGTTTATGCCAAAAATTCGAGTGAGAAAATTACGCTGCGTATTACCCTGCCGCGTCGTGGTGAGCTATTGAACTTTTGATGCAGATGCCGGTCGGTATTTTTTGTCAGAGGACACAAACGACCTTTGATACATAGGCTGGTGACACTAAATCGTTAATCGAACTGGGTTATACTGGCTGCGGATGTAATCATTCTGGAACTACCCATAAAGATAAAAGCTCGTAAAAACGTTGCGATTTTACGTTTTTCTAAAAAAAAAGAAAAAAAAAAGATGGGATATACCTTATCTCGAGTTGTTTGAACCAAGCACAAGAGATATTATCTTTCCATTTCCCGGAACGTTTATAATTATTCTTATTACTTCTAATCTTAATTTTACTCAGGGCTGTAATACTTTTATGTAAAGTGTCTCGCGAGGACTTAGATGGTCGCAACGGCGAGAAATAACAGTTCCGTCCACGCTCACTGTATCCGCCTGGCGATTTTAATTCGCGCGTAAATATGCAATATATACTCCGCGGTAGCTCTAAATGGCCCGCGCGCATCTACGGGTCGTCTAAAAAATTACCGTCCCCTGTAAATTTAATTAAATCGCGTACATGTCCGAAAGGCGACACTTAATTGAAGCCCGGCGCACCTGCGCGCGTCTCAATTAAGTCTCGCAATTACGCTCGCGTATTTTTTTGGGCTTGTCTAGTAACTCGCCGGTCGATACCCGAGCGGTCCCTCCCTCGTCGTGGTAAAAAATTTCTTCGCGTTGCAACGACTATTGTTTGATTACTGAAAAATGGATGGTATTCTATTCCAAAATCATAATGCCGCGAACTTGTTAATTTCGTTAGTGTCAAGAACAGACTGATGAAGCGTAAACGGCGAATGCGGCTGATGGGGAAATTATGTAATCAAAGAGCGGCTCATACTCGTCGCGATACATGAAAACACCGTTCGTTTACTCCGTGAGATGTATGAAATATGAATCTATACATATATAAAACGGAATGTCTGTCTGTATGTTCTTTATTAACTCCTAAACCCTTTGACCGATCTGGGCCAAATTTTGCATAGTTACTATCTTCCCGGTGGAAAATATAAGCTACGATGAAACTTGATTACCCCACTCCCTGATTCCATCTTTTTGACACTTTGTGATTTTAAATTTAGTGCATTATTATATAAGTAAGATTGCGTAATAATTAATGAAGGCAGGTAATTTTAAAATATTATATTGTGATGTTATTGTGTGGTAGGTATATAAAAAAGAAGCCTGATGGGCAAAGCCAGGCTTAAACTAGTAACCAATAGTCCGAATATGTAAATTAATCTGTAGAAATCTTTGTAAATCAATCTTTAGGATAAAATGACATTTTTTTTTGTTCTTCATAATTTCGTTTTTTTTATAAGCACACTGAATGTTCAAGACAAGAATGAGCTAATTCCCAGAGATTTCGATTGAGAATCAGAATGTAATGTTTTAAAACTGCAAATCGCGTATAAATGTCTCCGACTTATTCCGCAGATTTATCGATCATCGCAGATTTATCGTATTCCAACTCTCGCGAGATGTCCTCGCTCTAGTCGGCTTTTACCGATCCTGCCGACTCCTGCACATTCTCCGGTCCATCCGGCAATCGTCGCGCTCAATCATCTGTCAGCAATGCATGTATATCGGCCATGTGCACTGAACGTTACTCACTGCACAATGATACAGTCGTAGTATTCCGACTGGTTCGAGCTCTGTCTGCCAGTCGATTGGATAATGATATCCTTGTCCCTGATCCGGGAATCGGTCCCGCCGGACGGCCAGCTGTTCGCCGAACATCCTGCTCGAATTTCGGCGATCGCGCGAGAATGGCTAATTTTTCGCACCGTCCGATTTACCCTCCTCCGACCATTCGAATTAATTCCCGCGTGTTTCGGACACGTTCGCCACCACAAATTACGCTTATCAGCTTGCAGACGAGCATCGAAATGTATTCTCGATATTAACGTATCTGATTAATCTCTCTGGATATTTTCCAGTGACGTGACTCCTTGTTGACTTTATTGACAAAGCGTTACGAGAGCAATTTTTTTTAGTTTTGCTTTCTGTTTCAGTTAAAGGTTTTACCGCCCGATACCGGCGCACACTCTCGAAAAAAACCTTTAAATGGTTTCTGTCGAAATTCCGACAAAACAATTTTCTAATTAATCTTTTTTCTGTAATATAACAATTGTCGCGCGCGTAGTTATAGAAAAAAAATATCACGACAATATTCTAACAACAATACGCATTGATAAGACTGTGACTTTTGTCAAGCCGGTATCGTGTTATTTCATAAAAAAAAAAGAGGAAAGGTATCGTTCTCGTTATTCGCTAACACCCACGAATTTTTCGACGGTCGGCAACATTGCGGCTGGAATGGAAATTTTTTTCCATCGAACACGCTCTTCTCCGTCTATAGAGAAGTCCTCTTCGCCCATCAAATCCATCAGATACTCTTTCGGGGAAATCGACCGCAAATTCGTCAAAGGATCTTGCATTAAATTTTCGTTCGGCAGTAATGGAGCGGTCCCGTGTATTCGCTTTTCCATTTTTCTCCTCGGGTAGAGTATTAATCGCTCTCGACGGCAATAATAGGCCGAAAAGGGCAGCGGCGGCGCCCAAATCCATTCGTTTCACTACTGTTCGTAATTTCAATTGGACTAACGGTCACGATGGCGAACAAACCCGTTCGATTGCTTTCGAAAATTCCGACCGATCGGCTCGCCGCATCGGTTTTACCTCTCGATATACGCATGCACGCCGGATTGTCGTCGATTCCACCGATACGTCCATGATCATCGATTCTAACGACTCGTCGATTCGTACTTCGGTCCTGTTTTTCGGGTGCGCGACGCAGAAATAAGCCTCACTGTTTCGAACGACTTTTGTTCCATTTTCGCGTTTTCACCGTGCCGAAACCGCGTGCATGAAACGACCCGTCCCGCCGTCGACGCAATTTTGCGACGTTTTTCGTGCGTTACACGTCCTCTCGCATTTGCAACGCGAATAGTTTCGTTCATTCGCTCGCTCGCTCGCTCGTAGTTTGCGAGCACCGCCGATCGGTGATGTTAATGCGAGCACTAATTGGAACGCTCGCAAACGGCGGAAAAAAAAGAATGCAGAAGGAACGCGAGCGGCGAAAATTCGAAATTATCAAAATGGTCGGAGATCGATAATCGCTCCGTGCGCTTTCGTTATTCAACGTGAATCGTTTATTTCGAGAAATTGCAACGGTCCAGGAAAGAAAATTCAATTATTCCGCTCGCGAAAATATAAGCAACCGTTTCAACAGAAGAGACGCTCGTAATTTTCCGAAACAGTGTCACAGAGAATGACAATCCTAATGAGACTAATGAGTAAGTAAGACTATTGATAATCAATAATTTCCGTTCTTCGCCTCGATGGAAATAACAATATCCCTTATTTTTATCCGTTTCATTTGTAAGATAACGATGAGTAAAGATTTCGGCAGAGTATACTTCCGAACCATTCCTGATCGATAGAAGAGTAACATATTCAGAGAGGGATAATATATCTTCGAATGCGGAAAAGCGATAACGCGCTTAATGACACAAGATCGAAATATCAAAAATATATTCCGAAAATATCGCATATGCGATACTAAGAAAAATGAAAAACGCAAAGCGGCGTAAACGAAGGTAATTGAAAAAAATAACAAACAGCGTCGTTGCGGGCGCGTGGCGGAGGACTGGACTGGATTTCGCTATTTTTCCAGGCGGCAGCGGTGCGAAAAAGGTGGATTTTTTTTTTATAGCCCAATGGCCCGCGCTTTACGTTGGGCGCGGCAATATAAGTCTCGTCGTGCGTGATTCTCAGTTCGATTTATGCCTTTACGCAAGCTTAAATCGCAAGTTTACAAGCCCGCGTCTTTTGTATAAACATACGTGGTATTTTGTGTACGCGGTATCCGCTTATGTATATAGAGTAACCCGCGCCCGCGGATATACATATATACGCAGTGCTCTCTGACAACTTTTTTCCCCGGACCCCGGCCTTTTACCGGTCGGTCCGCGCACACCCGCGTAAAACATTTATGTGCGTGTTAATTGAACTCTCGATATCGATGTTATGCGACGAGAAATAAAAATCGGAAAGACGGGTGCGCGAACCTCGGATACGCTCCGTGGCCGGAGCGTGACGGGTATAGTTATGGGCAGAGGGGATGCACTAATGCATTTGCACCCCTATAAGCTATCTCTTTGTACTTTATTTTCTCAATATAAACAAGAAAAGAAATAGATTGTCGTATTTTTCATGTATGTGCTCTTGTATCCATTGATAAATATAAAAAAAAAAACAAAATGTGATATGTATAATTTTATTGACTGTATTGATGAGAGAAAAAATGACTCGTGACTCAAGATTCATTTCTGGATACGCTCCTGACAGGTGAAACACAATCCTTCTCTGTACGTGCGCGCGCGCGCGTATGTGTGTATATGCGCGCTAATTGAACTCCGAGTATCGAGAAAGAGCGAGAGAGAGAGAGAGAGAGAGAGAGAGAGAGAGAGAGAGAGAGAGAGAAAATAAAACTCGAAAGAACGCGCGGCCGCGCAATTTTAAACGAGAGAAGCAGCGTATTTTTAAAACGCCATCCCCTAGATTCAAGCGTTATTTTGATATCAATAGTGATATAACGGCAGTAGATAATCTTTCCGAATTTATTATTGATATTATATGCGAGCGAATGTAAATTCAATGCCATTTTTGGATTTTTCAGCTAAAAATGACCTGTGATTTCTCGACGTGGAAATAGATATGCAATATTTTCGAAGCTCGAATTTTCCACTTCGCAGAACTTGGCGCAATGTTTAACTAGACGCTTCAGAGAGAATTTTATTATCGAGAGTCACTCTCTCTCTCGCAGCTAAAATTTTCAAATGCGCACTCGTTGAGAATTTCCCCAAATTCTAAACGGAATGGAAATTTTTTTCCTGTAACGAAGAATTGAAAAATGTAAAGCTAGATAATAATATATTTTGAAATACCAATCGTAAAATTAAATAGAAAGCTCCGAAGGAATAACATTAGAGCGATATTAGACAGACATACAAGTGAGATGGGGGGGGACTGTGTAATCAATACACAATTATATTTTTCATACGCTATTTTTGAAGTAAAAAATCCTCCCGATTCTCCAGAGAGTGACTGATTGCCCATTTGCGAGATTCAATATCGAGAATCGCTCTGAGAGAATGCAATCTCGATTCAGCGCCCAACGCGAAGCTCGCATGTCATTTCCCTCCGAGGGTCACTCTAAATTCCGTTCACCTGAAAACTTTATTAAGTCGAGAGACGCTTTCAGAAAGCGAAACCTTGATTACACATACAAGCCGGGGCGATAACGCGATCGATGTAAGCTTCTCCCGGTTTTCCGCTTTCATCCAAATTGCAAACCACACGATGATGCAAGCGTATCCACTCTACGCAACACGCTCTCGCATTCAAGCACGTACGTACCTAACGCATACGAAAGTGGACAAAGCAGCTTCGTAGGCGCGCAACGATTTCGGTTATAACTTTTTTCCCGGCACCGCGCCGCGCGCGCGCCGCGTCGGGATGCCCTTTTTTGTTCCACTCGCGTGCAAACATCACACATGTGCATATACGCAACGCTGCCACATACGTGTACGTGTACGCAGCATTAATATGCACACGCTAATTGAAGTCCATCATGGGTACGTATCGAAGTTGATGCGGTCATAATAACTTGTCGAGATATACAACGAATTGCTTTCATTTTTCATCCCGCCGTTCTTCCTCATTATTGCAAAAAACTGTCATTGCATTCATATCTATATACTCTTCATTTTATTTGTCAAGATCATCATTCGGCTAAAGCTAATATCATCAATCAATTGATGTATTTAATGTTCTTGTATTCGAGAATGAGACTCAAGTCTTAATCCAAATAAATTATTTAAACTAATACTCAAAACGTGATATTTTTACCTTAAAAATTAACATATAAAGTATGGTTTTTATTCCTTTTTATATTCTTTTATATGTTCTTATGTATTTCTTTTTTTTCACATGCAAAATTCTGTTACTCCAAAAAAATTCACGCTGCTTATCTATATACTATCTAGCGAAATCACTGCCAAGGGAACGGGCTTGGAAAAATTAGCGGGGAAAGAAGACCCTGTTGAGCTTGACTCTAGTCTGGCACTGTCTACGCTGACAATCTAAATTTTACCCATGTCTACATCTACGTCTACGTTAAATCTGTATCGGATATCTAAGAAGGGTTGGAAAATACTTCCTGAAAGCATCGTTAATATTCTACCTACTTCCGCGTCTAGGTCTATGTTTATGATACATCTATCAATGCGTCCTAACTGAACTCGGACGGAGTTTTATGCGGTTTACGCAAACACAGAAGCTGAACAGGGTGTGTTCGTCTTGGGGAATTGGCGAGGGGAGAAGCTAAAAGGGGAGAAACACGGCGCGCACGCGAAGCAGGATAGAGCAGGGGAGAGAACCGGCAGCTTTGTACACGCGGCTGGATATTTTTATGGCAATATCGCCGCCCCGTTTGTATTCCGACTGTCGGGCCGCAGCAGTCTATCGACATTCGCTCGATACTGGTGGCAACCGCTCGGATATATATGGATTGGAGGGAAACGCCGCGTTGCTCCTTTTCCGACGGGAATGAAAAATAACGTCGCGGAATCTGTTTTTCGCCGTCCGTTAAAAGCGACCCGCGCGCGTCCTGCTTTTTATTCGCGATAACTTTTGCCCGTTTTCGGCGAAAACGATGCGACCGGCGGCGCAACCTTTAACCCCTTTCGCGAAAACGATGTAACGAGCGGCATGCTTGCTGGCAAGCCCGGCAGTTCGGTTACACCGACTGCGATTTTACGGAACAACGTTCCGCGCCGGTCACCGGATAAACGCGTGCGGCGCGTTTGGAGTAACAGCGCGAAAAATAATTGCGCCGATAGTAACGTTCTATCTGGCCGGACCAGAGTCAAGAAATTTACGGAATGGAATTTACACAACGTTCCACAGTTTCAGTGCTCGACGAACGTGTCTGAAGCATGTACGCAGGAAATTATGTGAGGGCAGTAGTATTTCGGTTAAAATTACCGCGAATTTTATTGATAGATCGGGCTGATATTCCTGAAATTCCGCGATCGCATCGGGGAACGTACTGCGTCGCGCAAATGCATTCTGCCATTATTAACCAGATTACAGAGAGCGCTGCGATTAGATAATTTTGCGAATATATTGTATTCATATTAACAAAAAGAATGCGGTCAAAAGCTTTCGCAGCACGTTTCGCCGTAAGAGAGTTCAGCATTAAATATTTATTTTTTACGATTCTATATATACTCACTTCTCCACTCCTATTGATTTTATTGTATCCACGTGGCTCACATCTGTCAGGTTAATTTCGCGCGCAAATTTTAACTGAAAATTATTCGTAACTTTTCTGCAATATTTTTATATACGAAGACGGAATCAGTTCTATTGATTGTTCGCAAACCACCGTGCCATCTCTGGTTTCAATTCCATTCGTGAGAAAAGTTCGCTAACAAATCGGCCACAATTACGTCAACTTCTGCTAATTGAGAAAACTCGCTGTATTGCCGATTTGTCAAGTCGCTTGTGCGACACGAGAAAGAGAGGAGGAGGACAAAGAGATGACGATGAATACTTATTGCCGCGACGCTCGTGTCGTTATCAAAGACGTCGCTCGTTATAGTCGGTCGCGTGATAATTAATTTCTCGCGGCGGAATTATAATTTTCTTCGTGGCAGCGGCGCAGCGGCGGCGCGGGCGGTGGCATGTCTCTCTGTACTCTTCAGCCAGCGTTGCCGCTCTAGACAACCGGATGATCAGTTTCAACAAGTCTAGCATTCGCAACTTTCAGAGCTCGAGACACCTGCGAATTCCGAGCTACTAATTTCACGCAGTGACAGTATTGCATACAAAATAACTCGCCGAAGTATGATCCTCCGGATACTGTATCTAAATACACAACACATCCCATACATAAGTATTATAATCGCTCTCAGTCATGAATTTCTTTTCATAGAAACAAATCTATATAGAAAGTTATCTTATTGCAAATCTTGATCGTTCTTTGCCCCTTATTTTTCATTTTTACTATTAAATATCTCGACAAATAACAATGCGCAGAGATATCAATAAAATAGCTAATTTCAATTTTCAATATAATGTTGATATTTAGTGCTTTGGCAGATATGTTCATTTATTCGATAATTGACGGAAAAACGCTAAATTTTCGTCATTATTAGAGGTGGAGGCGGGGGAGGGTGCGACAAATGCCGGTGCGACAGGATTTTTAGGACTTATTGTCTCCTTTCGTTCGCAGTTATCACTCTACCTGGCGAAATGCGATCGCTACCGTCACACTGTCGCACATGATTGCCGGGGCTGATAAGTCGCCGGTGCGATCGAACGTGACGCGTTTGTATCTATCGTTGCCTCTCGCTTTCTCTCACTCTCATCTCGGCGCAAGATGTTCGCGGCAGACTCGATAGACGGAGTCGTGACTTCGAACGTGCTGAAAAGTGGAGACAGTGAATTCTCCGTGTCCCGAGAAGAAGCATCGACTCCCGAAGCGAGCGAGCACGTCCTGGCGTCGTCGAAACCCGAGTGGATGCGGCACAAACTTTACACCGGATGCGTGAAACGTTTAACAGTATATCGCGAGAATCAATTCTCGGCGAAATAAAATGACGGGTTAATATTAAAATGCAAAAATCCGTTTACGCTTTTATTAGTTTGTACAATATTCATTCGCAGAGATAGATTTTTAAGCGTCAACGTTAACGAACGTCAAACGAAATGGATAAATCGAAGAATCTCGAGGAAAAAAAAACTACCCGAGGTATTCGATGAAGGAATTCAAGGAATCACACTCTAGAGAATGCAGCTAATTAAATCGATGCAAAAATAGTCGGGCAATTAATAATGGTTGCTATCGCAATGGCGTTAATCTTGCTGCGAAACGAGCCATCAATTCTGTTTAAATAAAATATGGAAGGTGACGTCCCGATATTTTTGAGCGTGCTATCCGGACCGTGCCGTATATATCAGACGTTCAATAAACGGCCCGGAAATGGACGAACGATCCCCGCGGTTGGATTTACGGTTCTTCTGGAAACGGCCCCGAAAAAATTGACGGCGTGTCGCTTTCCCGCGAGGGCGGGAACGACGGCGGGGGAAACGGTAATGGCGGAACTTTTTCAAGAAGCGGAGCCGTCGCACCTCTTCCGGGGGCGCGATTTCAGCCCGACTATAGTCTCCGGATATTCTCCAGCGCTCACGCACGCCCCACCCACCTCCCCCCTCTCGCTTTTTTTATCAGTCATTTCTATAAAACGCCACATGCAATTGCGTGTCGTCGCAAATTCGATTACGACTAGCCCGCTTGTGCGCGTGGATTTTTTTTTCTCTTTTTAATTAAAATCGTCGACCTGTCGGTGTTGCATTGCGCGTTCGACGAGTCAAAAACTGAACGGAGCTGTACCGCCGGCCGTGTCCGTCGTGTCGAAATTATTATTCGCGTAACGATCCGGAATTGGTAACGGCCGGAAAGGTAACGTTGTGAAGCCAACGCGGATCCGCCGCGCCGAGCGGTTTTTGTTTGCGCAGATTTCCACGCGGCGTAATGCGGCCCAATTTGCAACAGATTCGGGTATATATGCCCACGTTGCTTTGCGTAATTATGATAAATTACATCAACGCGGGGAAAACAGAAATATTTCTCTATGTCTCATCTATAAGAGCGTAACGAGACGGATTTTCTGAATTTCATCAAAACACCCCTGTGGAAAATGTTTCTCCGTATCTCACGCGCGTTCGCTGCATTAATTCATTATTAATGTAGGAATTTTCTCCGCGTGACAAAGAAAATATCTCGCGGGCAGATTTCGCTGATACAGACAAAAATAATTAACTAATTTCAGTACAGATTGAATAAAAGATATTATTATATATATTCACTTTAATTTCTTAATGTACGGCTGCGTGTCCTACATAAACCATTTTCTCCGTTTCGCAAACATTTTTCATTGTACCACCTGTATTAGCAGACCTCTTTTGCTCACAATGCACCAGTGGGAATTTTAAAAACGCAATTTACATCGAATTGTAAGCAGCGCTCGCAGCAAGTTCCCGCAAATCCGAGGGGAAGCCCGGCCTCTCCATCCCTCTCCATCTCCTCTCTTTCCCTTTCTTTCTCCCTCGTCCGCGGAAATCGTTGTACCTTAAATAACATTTCACCGTTGGACGTTTATGCGCAACGCGCCGACAGAATAGACGGGCGGATTAGCCGACGACAAAATCTACTTAGGCTTCTTCCCCGGACGTAGTTTTCAAACTGTCTCGACTGCTACGTATATTATCTGTCTGTTCGCGCAGCCAGCGCGGCGGCGTGAGTCGCTCTCTTCTCACGCGCGCAACACGCGAGCTCCCGCCGCCTTTTTCCGTCTCCGGCGCCGGCGAGGCACCGCGCGAAAATGCAATCCCGCTGTCACATATTCTGTCACACTTTGACAAGCGGCTGGTAGGAGGTGCGAAACGGGTGTTATACGGTTTCAACTTGAGGCGGCTTCTCGCCAAATGTTACACCCCTTACTTCCCACCTCCCTCGCTCGCTCGGCGAAACTCTTCTAAATGGGACGCGGCTTTAACACCATAGGTGGTGGCATTTAACCTGCGCGATCTCTTCTCCGACAGATACACACGACTTGATTCTCTCGCGTAAAATGTAAATAAAAAGTCTCCGTATTCGCAATGCCGTCAAACGTGCGAGAGATCGTCGAGGTAAAATAATACTTCTCTATCTACAATTCTTGTTTATTATGATATAAATTTTACACATGACATATTTGACTTGTTTATTATATATATGTTTATTATATTATGTATTTAATATGAAATGCGAATTCGATATTTTAAACCAGGGAATTAGGTTGCGATTTTGCTTGAAATATTTGCCCGGTCAGAGTTTTTTAATTTCGAATATTTGCAGGGCAGAATTGTGCGCGTACAACAATGAAACGTTTCGATTGACGCGAAATTAAATCGCTGAAAAAGGTCGCGTCGAAAACTTGTCGCGTGCGTATCACCGCATTCTTATATTACACATGTCCGTCCGAGCGACAGTCGCTAACCGTTTAGTCGCTGGATCTCGGTGTTATTTTTGTCGTGGATTTGTGTTACGGAGATAACATTCCGCGGCATAAAATTTTTACCGATCGCTTTCGACCACGAATTGACGTCCATCGACGTAGAAGTCAATAAGCCAGTTGCGACGTCGCACTCGTCCGGCATCCCCCGGCGAAATCTTCGGGAAAACTTTAACTATGGATGATGACAAAGCTTCCACGGACGGAACACCGTCCCATTTCTCCGCGCGTCTGGCTGTATATCTCGCAAACGGGACTTTCAAAGACGAAATAAAATGCTGTCACGGGAGCGGGAGTGCAATTCTTACGGCCTTGCCCCCCCGACGGTTGTTACGGTGGGGAATAAAATTCTCGCCGTTTTAGGGAGACGCTCCATAAAATTCGCGTTAAAGCGTTTTACGCTCCTACACGCGGAGATATCTCATTTTTCATACGCGCAGTTATCGCGGATGCACGACATCGCGGCCTTATTAGTATTAACGCGGGGTTAAAACAAAAATGCGGAGTTTTTTATGCCGGGTCGGTGCATCCCTGGGCAAAGAATTGCTCCCGGTAAAAAATTCACGTATTGGTATTCATCCCCGATACCTCCGTACGGATCGCACGGTTTTATCGTCGACAGTAACTGTAAGAAAGCGCAATTTTCCCACATGCGTACGGACCGAATGTCCATTCACGAGTTCCGCTATCTACAGGGAGTGGTTTGAGCCCTCAAAGGGCAAAACTACGAAATCCGTGCCCAGGATTACCGCATTGTTTGCCGCAAACGTAGCCTTGCGAACGTGCGCGAGGCGCTATCTCGTATACGCGGAGATAGCGTTGTCTACTCGCTGCAAACCGAAACATCGCCTCGAAATATCCAGCCTGGTGCGGCACCATTATCCACCAATTACGTCAATTACCGCGTGAATACGTGACACGAATGCATGCCTCGGTGTAACGCCGCAAAACGCACTAACCATTGTAAACACATTAAAGCAAAACGGCACACCCCGAACCCGATCCGCGGGGCCCTTCGTCATAGCGGGCGATAGCGCGAACCGACCAAATCTGCTCCGATATCTACGCGCGATGACGAATGGGACGAATGGGGGTTAAATAGCGACCGCATGAAATAGCGCTTTTGAAATTTGCCAGGGCAAAACCGCACGGTGGCCAAGCGAAATATATCGCCGATCTCGAAATGCGGAGCGACGCGGTGTCAGCAAGGTGGATAACGATAGTTCGACGAATCAATCGGGCTTCTCCGATATGCGGCAGCTCGGATGAAAGCTCGCGTGTCTCGCATCTCGATCGCTGCATTTTCTCAGCTTTTCCCGTCATACTGGGGGGTACCTACTGATTTTCTCTCTCTCTCTCTCTCTCTCTCTCTCTCTCTCTCTCTCTCTCTTTCTCTTTTCTCTCTTCATCTGCCGCATGACATCCCCCGGGGATACGTCCCGCGCCACGTATTCCATACTATACTTTGACAAGTCGTCGGTAAGAGATTGCGACGTGTATATATTTTTCAACTTAAGGGAATACGTATCGCTCGAAATTTTCCGGACAAATAAAATGCCCAAAGAGTCGTGAAAACTGACAATATATATATTTTTTTTTATAAAAAAGGAAGCACAAGGAGAAGCGAAAAAATAGTATCTAAAATTGATCAGAACTCCATCGGTGTCAACTGTAACGGCGGTTTTGTGTATATTAAAAAAGATAAGAATGAAAGAATAAACAAGATTAACGCCAATCGTTTCCCTATTTTTCCCCGTACAATTTCCATAATTTTCAGGGCGTTCAAACCGGCATGGGGGTTAAAAAATGCTCCTCTCGTGAGGCGAACTAATCCAATTTACGGACATTGAGATATCGATATTTTGGCGGTATTGGCGAGATCTCTCGAAGACCTTGAAGACGATGCCCCGGTTCACCGCACGTCTTCGGTTCACCGGTCGAACTCGTCTTTCGTGAGAGACAGCCTCGTACACGCGAGGCGGAAAATCGGATTAGGTGCAAACGTCGGGGTAGCTCGTAGTCGGACAGGCAAAGGGGTATGGAGGGGGAGGGGGGAAGTGGATGAGACGGCGCTTCAAAGCGACCTGTATAACTAATTACGAGTCTTATCTCGGGGCCGCCTAAAAGGTGCTGATTAAACGGGGATTCGTTGCGCGCGACACGCGATTGAGTTAAGTGCGCAACGCTTTTGTCGAGGTCGAGGTGGCCTCGTTCGAGCGTTCGAGGATTCGGCCCAATGGCCAATAATGGCGTGCGAAGCATGAAACAGGACGGCGAGCACTTTTAACGTGATGCTTACGAGTGCCAATTACGCCGTGTAGGTCTCTTGGACCTATTGAACCACTGGAAAATTTAAAGAGAGAGCGATTCTTTCATTATTTTGCAGTTTACCTCGCCGAACTATTTTCCGACGAAGGCTCACGCTGTAATTGCGGAGGTACTTTATAAAAATCCCTCGAAAAATATAAATCTTTAAAGCGGTTAAAAATACACAGAGGGCTCCTGAAAATGTATGTTATGATGAATCTAACATACGGATATATACGGTAGCTACCAGCGGAACCATTTATTTCGAAAGCGCACGCCAAATTAAAAAAAAAAAGGAGCTGAGTATAATACAAATAAAAGCGAGGCATTCGTTTTAACCGGAGTGTAAAAATTTATGTCGTGCGCGTCACTTTAAAAATAAAGTACATTAAATGATCATGAAAGCGTAATAACGTGTTAAATCGGTGAAGCCCAGGTTGGGTTTCGTCACGCAAAGTTACAGTTGACAGCAATTGGAAGTAAAAATGTGCTACACTGCTTAAAAAAGCTTGCATATTAAATTGCAAGTTAGTTGAATAAACAAAAAAGACATTTCTCGATTTTTATTAAAAATGTTCAAGCAATTGGCCGAAATGTACAATCAATGCCAATAACGATTCCAATAACCTTTTAACGATTATATTTGATATTAATTTGTAGTCATAATAAAGTATACATTTTTTTCAATTTCATATCGATTCTCGATATATTAGAATTTTATTTACGGACTACATTACATTAGTTACACATATACAATCGTGAAACTGATTCGTGTCTCTATTAACCGATACAACCATCGAGAGAGAATTTGCGCTGATTTTATTTGAAATGGATAGGGATTATTTACCGCAAATTACGAATTAACGGTGTATTTAAGTGAGAAGCGCTTTTCTGATATGTGGGTTAATCATCATTGTGCAACAGTGGCTGTATGTAGGTCCCGTACAAGGGCTTTTAACAGCGATATTAACGGCCGTTTAACGACTGGTGCGAAAAGCGATCAAAGTGAATTATGCCCCAGACTGTCCGTGATTACTGGTACGAATAGCGAAGGCCTCGAATTCCGTTCGCGACGTATAATCCTCGTTACTGCGCAAAATTAATACGAATACCTACCTCGCATATTCCAATTACAATCAACGATTTACACCACAATAAATTATTATAAAAATTCGAATACGCGAGCAGTTTATATTTTCCTGTTTATAGGTCAAAATGTAATTGGTAATTTTTCAGCAAAAATTTCTTTCACGCACAAAAAAACAATACTCCGTCGCTCAAAGGCAGTTGTAATCACGCGTAATATACAAACCTGATAAGGACGAGATTACATTCCCTTTGAAAAACTCTGCTTCGCATTTTCTGCAACAGTTTTGATTATACAGTTTTAAGGCCGCGAAACGGGAAAATCAAATTACGCGTAACAGTAACGCGGGAAAGAGAATCTAAACAGCCGGCGGGAAATGGGAGTCCTTTCCTTTACGCGCGAAAGAAATCAATGGAGCCCTCTCTAACGAGCTAACGAAGCGGCGTAAACGTTTCCGCGAAAAAATCCAGCCGGCTAACGCGCGACATGGGTATCAAGGGTATTAGCATATCGAGAGGTTTTTCGAGAGAGAAACGGGAACAGAGAGATAGAGAGAAAGAGCGAGAGAGATGAGCGACCAGATGCACACGCTGCGATGGAAGCGAGTGTATCCGGCCGAGGAGGACAGGATGAAAATTCCGCCTTTCGCCCGTCGCGTCGCTTAAATTCGACTGTCGCGAATGCCGCGCGCACTTTCCGCCGATACCGAGCGGAAAATCGGATTACCAGACGGGTATGAGACGGATGAAGCTGGTATTCCATGGGGCACATTTCGCGGACTGATTACACACACTTTACTTGCGTTCCCGATGTGAAATCGCGATTTACCCGCGCGTCGTGAAATCGCGATACACGTGAAATAATGCGCGAGGCAAACGACGTTAAATGGACAGGTCGTACGAAGTATCTAATAGGGCCTCGTCAAAATTCCTACGGAAAATTCAAGCCCTTAAATAGAATCCACCTATTAGCTAATAAATTTTCCGACCGTCTAGACTTTTTTCAAAAAACCATCGACTCGTTTAAACGATCATTAATTCATTGTCTTCATTAACAATTTTTTTGCTTATGCATTTATTATTTGTTAAACTTAAACTATTCGTTAAACAGTTGTCATTTTGTTAATTGTACTAAAGAGATTATATCCCGAATAAATAAATAAATAAATAAATAAATAAATAAATAAATAAATAAATAAAATAAAAATTAAATGACAACGAAGAAAATAGATCGTTAAATAATGACGACATAGAAGTAATAACTCAAAAGCTTAAAAATCTTTGTTGAGCTTAAAAATCTTTGTTGAGCTTAAAAATCTTGTTGATTTAAAAGTTATCACTGGTACCTAATCACTGAAAGCAAATCATCGATGTTAAAAGACTCCCTGTATATCTTCAAAATATGAAGCGTTACGGATAATAAAATAAATATAAAAAAATTAGATGTCCCTAAATATGTACCGCTATAAAAGAATTATTTATTCAAGATACAAAATGCTTTAAATTTTTCTTAAAAACTATTGAGAAGCATATGTTTTGTATTTCTTCGTTCTATTTAAAGTGGCTACTAATGGCAGCTTCAAATTTAACCGGCTGTTTTTTTTTTCGTAATTTGCTTTTATTCGACGTGACATACGGAGCTCCAGCAGTATTATCTTTGCTGTCGGGGAAACAAAACGCACGAATAAACGACCTCAGCAGCGTCGAAAGTTGTATCACGCTTTTACACGAAGGCTGCTCTTGGCTGCGCGCTGCGACGCGCAAAATTCGGAGCGTCGATATCCCGTGCGCGCGCTATACGAGGCGGAAAATCGGATTACAAACAGTAGACGGACGAGGACGAGAAAGAGAGAGAGGGAGAGAGAGGAAGAGAGATTTCGAACAGCCGCGACAGCTAATCACGCTTAATTACACATCTTACACTCTCGATCGCGGAGGGAGTGGCCCATTAAAGCTGATTCATGCTTACTAACGTGTTCTGGGAAGAAATTGACGAACGGCGTATTTGTCTCCTAGTAGCGATATGAAGCAGAAAAGTTTCGACGAGTTCAAATTTTGGTGGTCGAGAAAACCCTAAAAAATCGCACTCTCCTTGCAATGATGGAGACGCGGCATTTGACGTGTGTGACATGTTTTTCTATATTTGCAATATCGAAAATTTAAAAGTCATTCAATTCGCGCCGGTTTTGATCTCTGCGCGAGGATACATGGAACTATGAAAGAAATAAATTTGATAGAATCAGACACCCTTATAATCGTTTTAAAGGAGAATTACACGCTTATGTAAAATTATAGCGTATTTTCCAAGAGCGTACAAGTACAAATATGTTAATCACGTTCGATGAGCGGATTAGACGCTGTTTACGCAGCGGCTTTTGTTTACCCGACGCGACCCCGGGTCGGGTAGCTATCTCGCATGGCGCGTCCTCCCCGGGATGGACGAAATTGTCGAAAGGGCGAGTCGATTTCAGACAGCGATTTTGCTAATTCGACAGGAAGTTCAAGCTGGAAATAAATACGAGAAATTCGTGCCGGGGGAGAGAGCAAATAACGCGATTCACCGGCGGCGGCGTGGCGTGGGCGGCGCGATATCGGTTTTAAGTAATTAATTCCGTCTCCACGCCACGGCGGATGTTACTCGATCGGATGCCACGTTCTATAATTTACGAGAAGAGGAGAGGTCGCTGGAGCGTCGATAGGGTGGATACTGGAGCTCGGCTCGGGCTTCATAAATTTTCGCGGCGGATTAAGAGACGCGGACGTCGCTCATCGACGGCCCGCTCACGCGATCCCGATGGATCCTTATTAATAATAATTAACTGATTACCATAGTCAATTAGTGGGTGACTTTAAGCACCGTGGGGAGGCAAGAAATGGCTTTTTATATAACGGTACTCTGCACGAAATTGCGGTATGTCGATGTCTAAATTGACCTTTCGTCTAGCTAGTAACGTAGATTATACAAATTTTGTTGACGCTAATGATCGATCTCACCAAGAAACTTAATAAGAAAGGCGGTCTAAGTTAGCTGTGACAAACTAAAACTAATTTATAACGCAAAATAACATTATTGAAGGGAGATTGAATATGCAAAACAATGTAAGTGCATGATGTAAGTAGGAGACGTTTTTAAGGAATTCTTGTTTGACTGTTACAAACATAAAATAAGAGTGTTTAAGTGTAGCGATTGTGCCTGAGATACTTTAAATTACCCTGCTTTACTCACTTCGCAATAACATGATACTCCGATATTGCATGCTGCGCGCGTAACCGACGCTTCGTAGAAGACGGCATCGTAAAGCGCGAACGAGCTCGAGAGTTAATTTCTCGACGATAAAATTACGTACGCAAACAAATTAGAGCTTTTAACGATCATCTTACGGATGTAAATCATAACGGGAAGCATTTTTAAAGACAAACGTGCGTATAACGAATCCGATCAATACAATTGATGAAGCGCGAGCTTGATAAAAACTTTGAGGATTAATTTTAATTAGCAGTCCCGATCGAGACGCGAAGCGGAAAGTCAAGTTGCAGACAGCGGGGGTCGGCCGAGAAGAGATCTCTCTCGAGAGTACAAGTAATTATGGTTAATTAAGCAGTCTTATCCCGGATGGGTGAATGCGAAATCCGCCGATTTAACGGCATATTCGCGTCGGATACATATCGAGTTTTCGCGTCTCATCCGGCTTTTCCGGCTGTCCGTTTTCCACGACAAGGGGAGAAACCGTTCCTCGATCAGCGAAGCGTCGCGTAAACGCCAGCTTACAGAATAAATCTGCATTGTATCCGACCGTCGAAACATAAAACGCGCATTCGATCGTTGCATAAATAAATCCGCATCCGATTCGTGACGTTTCGCGATGTGTATATATCTATTGATTTATTCTCTCGAGCGCGACTGCTTGTGTTTGGCGATTAATTGTGTAGTCGCGATCAAGAAGAATGCGCATGTATTTGCATGAAGTGGCGAGTTAATTAAAATACTTAAATAATCTATCTATATACGAGATGCGATCGACTCGACGGATTTTGATTAAATGTGGAGTTAGAAAAATATGATGCATCTTCCTGAAAGAATCTATATATATAACAATATTCTCGAGCAGAAACCTTCGTTTTGTTGCTTTTGAAACTAAAAACGATAAATACTTAGTATAGAATATTTGCCTTTAATATTTTCATTTCAAAGAAGACGAAAGATCGTTAAATGCATTAATTAGCTCACCTGTGAAACTATCTAAATGAATCACATATTACGTTTAAGAGCGCAAAATATTTACGAGAAAAGAAAGAACAACGGACAGCATATCCTGAGATAATTCTGCAGTTAAGCGACGTAACCGAGCTTTGTTGAACGCATCGCCGCGATTCGTTCCTTCTCGGGGATCCCGCATAAAAATACTCCGCGCCGCAAGTTTCTCCGCGACACAATAAATATTATTTCCCAAAGATTGCAACATCTCCATTACGGGATATTATTCCGCACCGAATGCGCGCGCGGTCGCGGTCGCGGTCGCGAATTTATTCCGCAGCGACGGTGCGCGCTCACCTGGAGACAGGTGCTTCTCTGTGCGAGAAAATACACGGTGTTTATAGATATTTATACGTGAGAGAGCTCGCGTTTCACAACCAGTTTCCGGAGGCTATATCAACGACGACGATGACGACGACTACGGCGGCGTGGGCGAGCCGGTGCCGATCGATTTCGTACTCTTTTATCGGCACCGAACCCGGGAGTTACGTTTCCTTTGTGCACCTTCGAGGCCTCCTGCGGTTTTTCCGCAATTATTGCATCGCGCCGTATATATATACGAGCGGCCTACATTCGTCTCTCGCGCGCCTCCATATATCCCAATTTTTATTTTTATCATTATACGTCGGCGTTTCGATCGAGCGCGTCAATATTATTGTCTGTTCGCTGTAAACGCAAGAAGTACAGGAATAAATATACTGAAATGACACGGCCGCAACAGACGATTTTATCGCCGCGTTCGTCCGCGTATAAACAGAGAAACAATGTCTTCTGCAAGTACGATCGCGCTTAATCGAAATCGAGTACATCCCCCGGTTTACGAGGTCCTCAGTTATTACGATGCGACCCGCAACTTTTTGACAGTAACAATGACTTAGAGCGCGTGAAACTAAGTGCACGTAGGGAGCGAGTGCATGTAATATCTTCATACTTCTTTAATAAATTTAATGCTATTTTACTCCACAGTCTTCCACCTTAGAGAAGTTAGAAATCTCTATCCAAAGTTAGAAGAGAGGTACTCGGTAACTCTCAATCACCCTACATACTTGTCCCGCATACGCACTTACCCCGCTTAACTCGCGTTATTTTTCAAATGTCCAATTCACTTAGACGTCCGGGGAAAACTTTCCGTCTTGATTTATGAGATTTATCGAAGAATAAAAGTCCCACTTCGTAATGCGAGCAAACGCGCGAGCAAAAGCGGCGATAAAAATGTAGGCTACAGCGGGCGGGCAGGAGGAGCGCGCGGGAGGCGGAGTCGTTGATAAAACGAGTTTGCGATA
The DNA here is from genome assembly GCF_030848805.1 of Temnothorax longispinosus. Classification (NCBI taxonomy): domain Eukaryota; kingdom Metazoa; phylum Arthropoda; class Insecta; order Hymenoptera; family Formicidae; genus Temnothorax; species Temnothorax longispinosus. The sequence goes on from NC_092358.1 coordinate 20,650,301, forward strand.
CGATTGTTTCGAGGGCGATTCAAGCCGATCGCTCTCCACCGCGCGCTCTTGCGCTTTATTAGTCGCGAAAGCGCCGCCGTTAATGCGAGCGAAAAATTCGCCATTAGCAACCCGCGCTCCGCTCCGCTCAAACGCACTATATTAAACGGATTGTGATTACGAATCTCTTTTCGGCGCAGGCAAAGCTTCTCTATTATTTGACGTGTCGATGGACATCGTGGGACATTGAATTATATAGATTGTCAATGCGAGAAAAGCTCGCGCGAGAATTTTTAAGCTTCATTTAGTTACGAGGGTCTTTGGAAAATTTATCGACATCGCGTGAAAGTAACGAGCCTTGTAATCCGTTCCTTTTAGCCATTACCGCGGACTGTAATTTTCACGGAGAAGGAATTGTAATAATTGAAACTTAACGTTGTCGCCGATACAATTCACGAGCCATTAACCGACCCCACAAAAGACTTTATAATTTTGAAATTACGTCACGTTGCAACTACTAACTGTTATAATTATCCTACTATTAAATAAGACTTAAATTGTGTAATACTTATTTCTTAAGGATTAAATAAAATTCAAAAATAATGTGTATAATGTACAAAATTCTATTCGCGCAACCTAATGGATCTATGATTTATTCTTCGTTTTGAATTAGTTCCGTGTGGGGCACATAATGGAATTAACGATAACCAATTTATCTTTGAAAATCTTTTGTGTCGTATTAAATCGACAGAGCATTAATCTTTCCCCTCATCATTTAGCAAGAGAAAATCGTGCGCCATTTTATAACATAATGGAAATCTACTCGATTTGATAATATGTGTGGGATAATAGGAACATTCTTCAAATAACATTAAGCTATAATATCGCAATTTACTGATACCACAATTTTGAGCTATTATTCATCTATATGATTAAAAATGTGTAACAATAAAAAGATATAAAACAAGAGATATTTTATCACGCATTATCGAAATTTTATTTTCGCCTCTCCTCGGTGAAAATCTTTTCGGTGAAATTTTTCTTCCACTAAGACTCGAATATGAAAATCGAATTCTTCGCGAAAGCAAATCAGCTCTCGCAAATCAGATTAGCGATCGAGGGGGTGAAAAATTTTCGCCGCGTGATAAATCAGCCGAGCGAATATTATTAATCGAACGTGGAGGATAGATAAAACCGGGTGTGAAAAAATAATAAATGAAGTACTTGAGAACGTGTCGAATAGACGAGCGAGCGCGGTTAACTAACGCGCGCGCTGAGACAATATTTACATTAATGACGGCTCCCGCGATGAGAGGAGCTACGAGAATTCCTCGACGTGTGGCGGCGCGAAGATAAAGCGAAAATGTTGTACAAAAGCGCCTCGGCGCTGTGTGTACCCGGTCGAGATTAACCGATGTTCCCCCCCTCCCCCCGATCACAGTCGAATTACACGAGTTCAAATCCAACTGTGCAATTATTGACTTTCGATTGAGAATTTGGCGAGTTCAGTTAGGTGGGACCGGCGAATCGTGCCGCGAATGGAAACTGATAGCGTAAGCACATGTAAATAAGGAGGCCACCATTGCCCGGCGAAAATTGCGAACGGGCACGATCGAGCGGATTAAATATGTCAATTTTCCATTCTCGTCTATCTACCGAAAGACACTCGCTTCGTTTTAACTATCGGGGATCGGCTTTCATGAAACTAATTATATTCCACTCGTCTTCTACCACGTTATATAAATAGAATAAAATATAATAAAAGCTCATAAGGATTAAAACTAGATATTATATAAATAACAATTAAAATTCTTAATGGGTCAAAATTAGACTCAAGCATTATGTCATATTCAGAGCTAAAATGGATGATGAAAATATGCTTGCGTCCAAGTTTAGCGCTAATGTGACCGTCTGATTCTTATTTATCGCGACACAGTCTGAATCTTAATTGCCAGGTGCTACATTCGGCGCTGATTGTACGGGAATACAAGTTTCCACATTCGTCCGGCTTGCGTTTAATAAGCCGAGCATAAGCCGCTCGTTGCCATTGCGCTTTATCCGATTCCTCGGCCGAGGCGTGCTCTCTCTCTTTCGAGATAGATAGAGAGAGAGAAAGGGGAAGGGGAGAGAGAGAGAGAGAGAGAGAGAGAGGAAAAAAAACGTAAGAATCGCTAGCGACGGTTAGGGGGTCAAGTGGCGGCCTTTGTGAAATTATAATGAAAGGTTTCCACGCGCGCGAATCCTGAGCCGGTTTTCTCTCCGCAAATATAGAGAGTCAAAGCGCATTCGTGCCGTACTTACCCTCTTTCTCGCACTCTCGCCCGAATGGACCTTTTTTCCTCTCTTTCTCTTTCCACTTTCGCGCTCGACCACTTAAACTTCCGACCCGCCAAGCGAGAAAAACTCGCGGCTTATTTTCCGAAAGCGCTTTGTCCGCCGCTTAAATGCGCCCCATCGATCGAAATTTCCGACGCAGACGTCTCGGGAAACCGTCGATCGCGTTTTGTTTTGCGAGCTTCACGTCAGCGAAGAAAAGTAAATAGAAGAAAGGATTAAAAATTTCGCGAGACTCCTCGGCAAACGAGAGTGCGAATTTTCCTTTTGTACATTACCGAGAAAAATCACCGAGACTTATGATAATTATAATCATTGTTTACTCATGCTTGTCCGTGACATAGATTAGAGCTGCTAATAATTTTAAAAGATTAGAAATAAAAAATTAAAAAAACAAATGGCGCAAAAATTTTATCGATCTTACAGCATCCGAATTTATAACTCTCATACATTAATAGGTGACTTTCCAACAATCGTGATGAAGACGCACAAGAAATTATTAATCGATAGAGTAGTTGATGATGAGTAATTGCGTTTAGATATGCGAATTTTAAATCACGGAGCGCTTTTATGGATTAAGCGCGTCGGGACATCAGCGATTTTTTAATTTCCGAGGTCAAAGCCCGTCTTTGTAATTGCCCTAACTATCGCATTAAGAGTGCCGCGCGAGTCGTAATCAACGCGAAAATATTTCCGGCACAGTGGAAATTACCCGGTACGATTCCGACCGCACGATCGCTAACTCGCCACTTACAAACATCTCGTACGCGCGCATACGTTTCAATATTCCTACGGCTGCGATCCTAATAACGCGTGTAATAATAACTGTACGGAACTATTTACTCTATATTCATGGCGCACCTACGAATTGTTCCGGCGGCGCCGGCGCCGGCGGTTCCTCGAGATGTCCGGACCGACCGTGCGGGCGATCCGGATGCGGATCGAAAGCAATTGAATTGGTTAATTGAGAAGCCAGATAAGAGCGACCGAATTTGCAAAATGTGATTTTGATCAGAAACCGAAGATCTTTATATTATCGTGATTGTATTTGCACGAAAATTAATTCTAATGCATATGTAAATATAACAAAAAATGCTATAAAATATATAATTACATCAATAAAACAATATATAATCTTGTTAAAATTTATTTTTTCCTCGGAAACATCAATTCCTCGCAATATCAGCATTGCTCGTAGATTACAAATTGCTATGGAATTTCTACAGCTCACGACATTGACGCTTGTTTGTCACGCATTCTCCGCCGATTCATTGTTAGTTAAAATGTCGATCAGACAATTTAATGGTTCACAGTTCATTTATCTTTCATCCTTCAATTAACGCACCGTCAGATACGTCAGACCAAACTTCCGGAGCTTCTTATTTCCCTAGACAGTTTTAAATATTATAATTGGGTATAGTCAAATATATAGCGTTCCAAATATATCGAATCCCTGAATATTCGTCGCGTTCTATTTTCTAAAAAACCAAATCAAATTTATTATTTTATAATAGCTTTCGATTTAATCATTTGGTGTGACATATAATCGAATGCGTTAAATATATCCATCCATATACGATTATTCATTATTATTTGATTATTATTCACTCGACAGATCACACGAAAGCAATGTTTCGTGTAAAAATAACATGATAAAATAAACTAATACTATATTTAGTGTGCGCGCGTGAGAGAGAGATAAAGGTGTCTGTGTCATGTGAACAACATTTTCGACCCCTTTTGTTGTAATAAGTTTTATCTCCCGACGTTACGTCTCAAACATTACGTATAATTATGTCAAAAATAGTCATTCTTTGAATCAATATTTGTAAAAATCTCTGCATTTTTATTAGAAAATTCCGTGTATAAAATGTTTAACAGTGCAATATCCTCCTTATGCGCGCGATTTATGCCGGTAAAATCAACGACATAGCGAATAATAAAACGAGAACGAGGGGGGAAAAAGTACGCGGCGACAAAACCCACTTTCCAGTCAGTATACGCAGACTCGCCGCTCGAGAGGGTTAAAGATCGACTTACAAATTTTCAAGTTCGCATTCGACGTTAACGACGTTAACTATTCGACAAAATTCCAGTTATCGAAGCGGCTCTCTTTAATTGAACCTTTTCTGCCCTCTCAAAAACCTGGGGTATTACAGAGAGAGGGGAGGGGCACCACCCTTCACTTCCCTACCCGCCACTTCGCAACCCTCCTCGCGTGACGACGTATTCGCGACGTTCGCGGGAGGGAGCGTCGAGAGAGTGTCGTCGACTGCACTTCGCAGCTTTTTCGTGACTTCCGCCCGCCGCGTTTTTCTCTTCGGGTCCATCGCGGTGACGGCGGGCGGTTACTTCCGCAATAACGATCGGACACACACCAGGCCGCGCCAGACACGTGCACGTCGAGAGGACAGGCGGGGCGGTGTTGCCAACCGCACTATAATTATAGCATTTACGCCATCGTTTTGTCGTGACGCGCTGTGTAATCTCTCACAAATTACAGTACTTGACATTAGGTCTGTAACCTTCCAAGCAGATCTCTCGCCTGGCCAAAATTTATTATTCCCCGTGGCGGGCGAAGTAGATTACCGAATATCAGTTACCAATTTCATTCAATCTCACTTGAATCTCTAGATTATTTTGAATCCTGTTGCGCCTTAGAAAATATGTTCTCAGATGTAACTGAAAGACAAACGATAATATGTGCACAATAAGATTTGTAAAATTCCTCACGAAAACTTCCACAGTTGTTATCTCCTACTCGCGTGCTTTGTATTCAAATATTTTTCAGAAAAGATCTCCACCAGGTGTGTATAATACTTGCTCCCGCTATAACCGTTCCTCGCTATAAGTAAACTCGAAATGCGATGTGCAAAAGACTATAATTTCCAGAGCGTGGTGTTTTGAAAAGTTGGCAACGTCGGCGAAGCGGGGGTTGACAGAGGGCGGTTTGTTGCCAGGGGAAACGGCAAGAGAGGAACAAGAGAGAAACACAGAGAGAAAGAAAGAGAGAGAGAGAAAGAGAGATCCCGGCTTTTGCTCGCAACGAGAGAGGAGGAGAGCGAGAACTCGGGAGATAGAGCGACGCGCTAGAGTATCTTCTCCGTCAGCGGCAGACTTCGAGCCTGCCGGGGCGCGGACGAGAAGTGACTACCGCAGGCGGGATCTGAAGGACCAACGAGCGTTATACATTCCTAGGGCGGATGAGGCGAGCCAGAGGGTGGCTCGGGAAAGCGCACGAGGGTAGAATTCGCGGAGAACTCTTTCGGGGTTGGCACGGCCGGGGTAGGTACTCTCGCGCCTTCTTCTCCACAGTCAGAATCGACCCGTCTCAGGGTCGACCAAGATCGGTCAAGCTAATTAATTCCGCACGTATTATAATGGAAACTAAAGTACGCAACCGTGCGGGGTGAAAATATTCGACGTGGGTCTGCTGGAAACGAAGTAATACTTGATTATACTTAAATTAACTTCTGCCACAAATACATTCGCACGTGTCTTTTCAATGTTTCGCGCTATTCATGTGTCCCTTAATTTCAAAATGGCTCAGTATTCCCCTGCTAATGCGGAAATATGATTTTGAACTCTGAGTCATGCTGAACAGGGCTAAATATATCTGCGACTATGACATCAGCAAGCGTATGATATTACCGTTTAGCTTATCTATAATAGTATATTACGACGCTAGAATAGACTGATTTACTGCTTTTATCTAGAGTCGAAACTATCTGACCAGAGAGCAAAAAAAATACCGCCAACATAGTAGATATCTCGCGCAATTTCTCTCAGCTTCAAGAATCGCCGAAGACGTTGCACTCCGGGCAACTTAGTTCGCGGGTTAAAGTGGGTAGAGAGGGTAACTCCGTGATGTTTGAACGTGGAAGGAGCAAATACGCCGCGGCTCGCGGAAGCAGCTGCGGCGAAAGAAATGGGGGATAGGAGAGGAAAAGGAAGAGGAAGAAGGGGGAGGGAAAGAGAGGTGACTGAGGTAGAGCGGAGTAAGTTGAAATAAACGAGGGAAACGTGAGTTAGGAAGAATAAGGTTTGATTCTCCGCGATACTGAAATGTGTCGCGGAATGGAATGCGTAACGAGTTCTTATATTCCGCTTCCCGGATCTGAGCTACGAGAGTTCGCCATGCTACTCGACATATTTACGGGAGGACGTGCTATTTTGAATCGCACGAGTCGAAATTGGATCGTGACTCCGGAGTCTCGTTAGGAGCCGCGTGGATATCGAGCGTGTGTTGATACCCGAGAAGCACCGCGATAATGATGCGCACGTCATTGCACATTTACATCTGTGTCACATTTATATTTGCCGTATGCGCCGTCAGCCTGTTTTGTCGACGGGGAATCGTGTAAAATAAATCGCGCGCTGTTATTAAGCGCTCGAGAATTACAAACAAAAAATCTATAAATGATGCAGCTCCAGTGTTTGTAATACCTGTGGTTTCTCGCTATTGTATCGTTTGTAACATGTAAAAGTTACTTTCGAATGTACCGCCAACAACAACCGACAGTTCCTGCGAGAGTAATCTTTCATTAATTCGTAACTGTGTATACTGATTACTCACTACCCTTACTTACAGCCCTCGAGGCTACCCGCGATCTACGTCATATAATTGGAGTTGTATCATATCGTATTTTGAGGTTGTTTCGCTTGGCGAAGGTTTAATCTCGTTCGTCCGTAGGGCATACGTATCTTCATGTAAAATGTAAAACTTTTAACACAGCGTACCTTGACGTAAAACGTTTTTCTATGCATGCGTGAATTTCGCGATTGTATGAGCAAAAAAGCATCCAAAAATTAATTCATACGTAATCAGATTTCATGATACCGTTTTACACGTATATATCGCGATCGAGTTTTCAAGAAATCGCTATGCCGAGGGGCTAATGTATAATTTCACGCAATTTCGAACACATCTCTATTTTTCCGCCGAAAGGACGAAACGCGCGGGAGAGATGACGAACGCTACACAGCTCGCGCGCACGTATAACGAGCTACTTACTCACGTGGGAACAGTTTGCGGGAGATACGCTCGCAACCGAGATAACGACCGAAGATAAAGACAAATGTATCGCGTTAGACGCGAGTGGGTGGCTGCTGCAGAATGCTAAGGTTTTCTCGATTTATCCCTTGACAGCCGAGTCGGGTGGTTCTTACCAGAAGACCCGGTAAGCCTTTTGTAACGCGAATAAAGTAACTGCGTGGTCTGCATTAACTATACGATTAACCCGGGGAATTTCCGCCGATCGTTCGCGTCACGAAGCCAGGCGGTTCGTTACAACCGGACGAGTTGCTGTCGGCCAGGCCGTGCACGCCGCGCCGGTAGCGAGGAACAAATCGGATTGCGGACTTTCATCGGGAGATCCGGAGACGGAATTCCCTCGAGCAAACCTTCGAGCGCAGCGTCGGAAGAAGCTTAGGTAGCCGTTGCGTGACTAATGCGTTTGGATTAGACGGATCGAAATGAAGAAGAAACAATTTCCTCGTCTGCTAAACAAGAGTGCACGCGTATGCCGCACTTACATTTCTCCCCCCCCCTCCCCGGCAAGGAAACATGGTGGATAACATTGCCAAATTATGTTTCTCGTACGAAAGCTCCGGAGCGAGGGCGGGCTCGATAAATATAACGCAATGCTCGTCGTAACATTTCACGAGAGAGAGCAAGAGAAAGGAATAAAACGAGCGCTCATGCATAATTTAGGAATGAAATATGTAAGCCATCGTTTTATGCGTAGCTTAAGTACACGTTTAAATAAGATTATTTACTTAAATTATTGGGGCTTCTTCCTCTCGGAAATCTAACGGCGATAAGACTTCGCAACTGCTGTATAAATATGCATATGTATGCTATAGAATACTAAGAGTGTAACTTCCGCCTGTATTTTTGAAAATGGCAGATAGAAGAAAATAAAAGTGTCGAGATGGAAAGGGACAGGGGAGAGGAGGGAGAAAAGAGGGTGGCAAGTTAATGCATTTCTACCGGAATAATAAAGAGCAACGCTAAGAAAACGCGTAAAAAATACAGCAAATACTCTCGCCGCTCGTAGATGCGCGACGCGGGACAAAGCCGCGTTTAGCATTCGCGAAATAGCGAGTGACTCCGCCTCTCTGCGCGGAAGTAGGTCTCGTTGACCCCCTTCTTCCCCATGTAAATGTATTTCCCGTGGGTTACTAGGCGCGGCTTTATTACACGTTAAAGCAAGGGCGTGCTCACGAGAGACTGCCGCGCATAAGAGGGGCGAATTAGAATTTAAATATTTTCTACCGGGCGGCCTTTGTGATCCCGAAGACGCGACTAAATTACCACAAATAGTCTTTGAAGAGCCTAGAAGGACGGACGGCGTCCCCCGAGGAAACGGCTACGTGGGGGAGCACGTACAGGGCGCGCGGGCGTGCGGGGGGGGGGCGAGACTAAGAGGGAAAGCTGCAGTAAGTTGAACCGAAATAAACGAGAGAGATTCGGCGTGGGTTACGAGAACGAGGTTTAGTCGCGGGATATTGGAATCCGCGGTAAAATTGCAGAGTGCAGCACAAAGTGCGGCGAAATTTACGATGCGAACGGGGACGACACGGAGGCGGGAAGGGACGGGGGAGGAATGGTCTCCAGGAAATTCCGGAGTACGTTCATTATTGCGTTACTACCGTCTGCTATGGCGCATTAGATATATATCATCATTCGTGAATAGTGACTCACAAACGAGTTTTACTTTTAACCCCCCGCTTATCGGTTTTATTGGTCGCGGACAACCGCTCGGAGTGATGCTCGAATCGAGAAAATCAAATTCCACAACGCTCTTTCCCCCCCTCGAAGACTATCTTGGCTCAACAACGCATACCATCAGTTTGATGCAATCGTTACATTTTATTTCACAGATGGACTTAAGAAATTGCAACGCAATGTCATATATGTTGCAATATTTTTGCTATTATAAATTGACTAGACGAGAAGCTCTATTCACGTCTATAGATCGGATAATATTGCCAAATGTAAAAATTTAGTTTATAGACCGTACGTTTTAAAGTCACATAGCTCGATACAACGAACCGAAAGGAAAACGAGCAGACCATATTTCTCGGTTTCGCAGTAACCTGTCGTTCGACTATAATGCCCAGGTCGTAATACCTAGACACATAATTTTTGGAAAACGGCGCTTAGCGGTCCTTACTTCCGATAGGAATCAGACCGGAACTGGGCGTGATCGAGCAGTGCTCTTTCCGATTCGTTCGCAATTGATGGGATCATTAAATCAAAAGCCCAATGTGCCTCAGTGTGTGTATTAGGGGTCACGAGTTTTATTGTCGATTTTATATCTTGCAGAGTCTAACTTCGATTAGCGAACAACGTCTGGCTACTGATTAAACCCCAAATTTGCAGAGAGGGAGAAAATTGTAAAAGAAGGAAATAATATGGAAAATAATATGACATAATATTATTGTATACCCACTTATAATAATTAATATTTTACATATTTTGTAATAATATAGTTATTATATAATTATATTAATTATATTTTATTACAATATATGTAAAAATTAATTTTCATTTAACAAATATTTTTGCTTTTAATTAACTTTCAATATCTCTTTTAAAGGAGCACTAGTAGTTATAAAATAATATACATATTTATATGATAAATTGCAAACGGGATATGCTGTTTTACGCAAATTTTAAAAATCAAGATGCATACATTTTAGCAGGAAATTGTTAAGTTATGGTCTGTCAGGAATGTTAAATTCCAATAAAGCGGAAATTTTTCTGAGACTTCGAATTTGCGGCGTGACGCTTCGTGGGTTTCCTTCAACCGGTTCCTTGAGAGCTTCACATTCCCACCGCACGAGCTGCAATTTTGATTTCCACGCTCGATACGCTCGTAAATCGCGCAAATTACGCGCCCATAGCCGCGCGCGAGTAAAACTCCGCACCGGTTATTGGATCTCGTTTCTAAAAACCTTCGTTACCGCCGCTCGATCTGCGAACCCCGGTTGGCTTCGAAGTCGATTCGGCGCTTCATAAAAGGATCACGTATCAATGAACAGATAGCGTGAAAAATTTATACGCGCGATGTATTCTTTATTTCCGCCGACTCCCGAGGCGCAGTAAGAACTCGCTATATGAATGGACCTTCGTTTATCAAATTTCCGTATGGAAGATTAAATTTCCAGCCGACAAATGGGAAGATAATAGCGAAAGTCGATTTTGTGTACACGAGAATATGTACAGCCGGACTTACAACTCTAGAGATAAGATTGCTGCGCGAAATATTCATATAACTTGATACATAATAACTAAATTGAACAGATTACAATTAGATCCGTGTGTAAAATTGACTGAAGTATATTTCTCATAATGCAGAATCAATCACGGTGATTGTGACACTGAATTAAATATGACACTGCAATATTTCCAATGAATTAGCAATCACGGTCCCATTATAATTTTATGACGACTGTTAAATGCGTAGTCATTATGCTTTATTGATATATCAGTTTGATCATTGAACAATATTCCAGCGTTATTCTCATCTCGCTGTCACAATTATTCTGATCACTCCTATGTTACATCGTTTGTTGAATTCTCCCGTAAATAGAGAATGATCAGAAATTAATAATAAAATAATAATAATATAAAATAGACTAATTAGAAATTAATTTTGCAATCATCTAAGAAATGGAGGCTTGCATTCTTTGCAACGCCAGAAATTGAATTTGGAAGTTAACTTAACTTTACATAACATCCAGATTTCTTACAAGCGGCCGACGTACGGACGCTCGCAATGATTTCTGGTCGAAAGAATTAATTACCGGATCAATGTTGCGCTTGCTCGCCGCTGTCCTTTGTGAACCAAGGGTACATTATTGGGTTACCGCGAACGAGACGGACGGACTTTGAGGGGTCCCGCGATCTGCAATTCCTCGGAACGGGCGTGTTGCTGTACTATGTGGAAGTCAAACCGGAATAAACGAGCGAGATTCGACGCGGGGTTACGAGAAACGAGCTCTCTCTCTCTCTCTCTCTCTCTCTCTCTCTCTCTCTCTCTCTCTCTCTCTCTCTCGCCATATATAGCGCGCGAGTTCTAGAATACCAGTGCGGGTTTGGCGTATATAAAAGAGCAGCTCTCACTCGCTCCCAGATACAATACGGTTCTGGAGCTCGGTGTGTGTACGCCCGGTGACCTCCATTATTACATTGTTACATTACTATTGCCAGTCCACCCTCCGCACCGAAACCGGAGTTCATGTTTCCGTGGAAAAACCGCGCCATATCGACACGAGAAAAAAAAATTATAATCGCGAATGATGGATAATGACAGAAGAAAAAAAAGAGAAAAAAAATCCGTGAACCTGTCGAAGAGCGCGAGATTGGATTACTTTGGACGCGACGGAACGCGGTCTTTCCGGTACGGTGTATATCCAGGATCGGCCGATCCCACGGGAAAGGAGCTCGACGACGCGGATTCGCCATGCTCAGGATAAACAGGAAAGTTTCGCCATGCCTGCCTGCTTGCCTGCGAGAAGGAAGGAAACGAGGTTACGCAATTTCGGGATGTACATCACGAGCGAGAGTGTACAACCGACGACGACTCTCGCTAAGCTATACGATCTGGTTTATTAAGGCAGCCGTATCGGATATTGGATATTTCTTATTAAGATAAAGCTCGAAGTCTATGAGATGTCGCAAAAAGTACCCGATAAATTGTAACAAGGCGACTCTCCATCCCGACGTGGAAAAGGAAAATTTTATTTATGAAAAGGACCTACGCTCTCCTGCGGCAAAGAAATGTGAGAGCTCTTTCTGTTCTAAGAACGCCGATAATAGAACGACCAATTTTTAATGCTTCCGTATTATTCGACGAATGATTTAAGACCGTTCTGCGCTAAATTTAAAGCGAAAGGTCATACTTCCCGCACATCGCACTAAATACAGTCGTCGGATCCAGACTTTTATTTAACGTGCGGTACACGAGACGGGAATGATATATACGTGGCCGCGTACGGAGCTAAAAGTGTGACATATGAATACAGATCTTGATTCTGAAAACGCTGACGCTCGAGTGTTTTAAATCGTCGCCAGTCACATGGCGAACCGCCCCGCAGAATCGTGAATAATTCCACTTGCACGAAAAAAAACTCGCGTTTATCCTTCTCTTTAACGAAACACTTAACTGTTAATGCCTTAGTAATCCCCCCTCGCAATGTCATCCGGAGAGATCGCTGTTCCCCTCTCTCTCCCCCTCCCTCTCTCTCTCTCTCTCTCTCTCTCTCTCTCTCTCTGCCTCTGTTTCTGTCTGTTTCAGTCCTTCCATTTCTCTCTCGAGCGACCCTTTGCCCGAGTTCACACGAAGTCGTCGTAACGTTGTGACGGTGGCACGACTCGCGCGGAGATAAGCAGGAGAGCATCGCCGTTGATTACAGAAACGCCGGATGGCAGTCTGTGTTCCGGAACGCCGAGGACACGTACGAGATACTGAATTGCAGGCGGCTTACGCAACACGGTAACTTCCTTAGCGCGTCCCTTTTCGGAATATATCCAGACTGACGTCCGCGCGCCAACAGCGGAGCCAACGCCCGTTGTAATCTAATAGTTTGTATCCGCAGTGACGTATTCCGATGCACACCGGTGAACTCCGGTGATACGATAAGGGAATGCGGTTTGTGACGATGGCATATCAACGACAATCGATCGAAGTCGCGGGTCGCGGGCCGCTTGGGTCTCGGATTATTCCATTATATCCGCACAAATAGACGGGCCTATCATTATTACGTCCTATTTCGTTTATTTTCGCAACAATGGTAAAAAAACTATGACATTTTGTAAAATATTATATGTATATTATAGTAATTTCTTTCAATTTGTTGTACATGGTTTAGCAGAAATTACTTAATAATGCTACTACCTGAGAATCCTTTTCTTTTTATATATCGTATTACGAACCTGCAAAATAATACGATTAGAATTGATCTATTCTGTTACTCCCTCGTAATTGTGTTCTCCTTCATGTCAATTTTTGTTGAAACTTCTGTCTGTTAATTTAAATTTATTTGCATTTACATTGATTCTTCGTTAAACAGATTTCGCAGAAATACGCCTAAGAACTTGCCGCGAAATTTGTTCGTCCAACTTGCCATCGAGAAAATTTGCCGCTTACATTATTCACAGAATGCGGGGAAAAGGAAGCGGTGGGAGAGGGAGAAACCAGATCGTTTTTCAATAATTTCTGCCAGCCGTAAAACGATCGCCAATGACCCGCGCGTATATATATACCGGAGACCTACCAACGGGTTACGTTCCCCGGGGACCGGAATGTCATGGGATTCAGCGTGTACGGAAAGTCAAACCGAAATAAACGAAAGACAGGCAGAAACGGGGTTAAGTTCGAGGATACCCACACGCGAAATGTTTATAGAGGATTTCATGGAGAAAGCAACAGGGCGGTGTGTTCGCAACCAAATGGGATTTATGACACAAACGGCACGACCGGAGGGATATGTACAAGGAGGAAAAATCGCTCGATGCACGACAAAATCCGGAAGTCCGTGTGTCCGTGTGTGTTTCTGAAAGAGTGAAGTTCCAGTTCATCCGTGCTGTCAAGAATTCAACGTTCGTCGGAGTTCGTCGAAGATTTGATTGAAGCGTGCGCGAGCCCGATCGCCGACGGAACGACGTATACCTATATATGTATATCTCATCGAACAGCAGTATTTGCGGTTTTGACGAGTCCATTGGTAAATACCATCCATCACCCGATACAGTTCATTAATTATTTATGGACGATCACGGCTCTTTGGTCGCGGTAGCAAATCTTTCATACTTATTTTGCCCACTGTCAACTATTAATATTACTTACGATTGCAAGAATATTATTGACAGATCTGTCAATAACCGGTGCTGAATAATCGATATGCATTTCCTGATTCTCTGACATTTATTTCGTACGTTCGCGATAGATAAGGTGACAACATCGCTAATTCTTCTTTTCTCTGTCTATCTCTTCCCTCCTCTCTCTCTCTCTCTCTCTCTCTCTCAGCATTATAAATAAATAATTTCCGTTCACTTATCAATTATCGAATCCTGCACAGAAAATGGTTCGCTCAGAAGCATTTTCGCTTTGAGCTCGCATTAATTTTATACTAGAGGTTACATTATGTTAATTTTCATATTTTCTGTTTAACAAAATTTTATTAAGACCCTGTGGTTCTAGCCCATACTCAATTCTCTCTCTCTCGTTTGAATTTATTTTACAAAAATTAACGTCCGTGTAGAATTATGATTAAAAATACAACTCGGGTTCGTGTCGGATGAACGTCGATGAACGTAGGCGAATTCGTTAATGGACCATGACGATTCCCGGATTTGGCGTTCCGCTCCGCAAGCTCGAGCGGAAACGAATCCCGGATTTTCGCGCCGAATTCTTCCGAACAGATGTTATTGGATTACAACAAGATGGGAAGATAGGGAGAGCATCGACGTGACTGTCAGATCGGATCGTATTTCTCTCGAGAAGGCATAACGTGTACGGAGCCGGCATCGGGGAATGCCGGACCGGAACAAACGAGAGAAACTGCGAAATGGGTTGCCGGGAACAAGGTTAAGTTCCAGAATATCGGAATTCATGGCAAAATAGCGAAACGGTGTATGGGGCACGCGATGGCGAGGGCAAAATTTATGACGCCGCGCCGGCCGAATATTTAAACGCGCGCGAATGCGAGAGACAGTGACGTAATACTCACGCTTTTGGAGCGCACCTTTCGCAACAGGAGAGGCTAATGAGAGGCTCTTCCGCGACTTCGATTATTTTCACCCTCTCCACTTCGATTAATTTTTCTGTTTTTTTTCTATCCTCTTTTTTCCCCATTAAATCTTCTCAAAGATGAATTATTCAAGTTATCTTTACGCAGTCGCAAACGCGCGTAACTTTGCTTCATCATTGTTTTAAGTATTCACGTTTTACTTATCTGTGTGCTACCGGAGTTCTATACGATTCCTAACAAAATTTTTTCACGCCGACGTTTTTATCAGCCTTCATATTTATCTTGTGCCTCTTTCGATTTCTTTCCCAATTTTTATCGTTTTAGTTTTTACCGTTTCGCTGCTTCGTATCGTTCACATTCTCCGCTCTTGCGTTATCCTTGTTTTGATAGAGGTTGCGTATGTGTCCCAGAATAACAAACAGATTTATTTTTCTCTCCCTCACGACGTTTCTTTTCTTACCTCTTTCTCTATCCCTCTTTTCTGCCTTTTCTCCTTTCGGTGTTAAAGTTCCCTTGAGACTTGTGGGGTTACACTACTGGCAAGAAAGTGTGTGTCTCTCGTGATGATAGAACTCGAAGCCGAACGGTAACTCGTGAGAAGAACGGGTCGCGCTAGGTGAAGCTCCATTGTTGTTGAAAGCAGCAGCGACGTAACGTCGGGGCGAGGAATCCGATCGGGTCGCTCCTCGATCACGTATCGAAACGTCAATCGTAATTGTCGCGACGGTCGAAATCGATATCGCGCGTATAGCAGACGATAAAGCCGTGACGGCGGGGATCGATTTGGTATTAAAATTTCACGCCGACGCGCGACGTGCGAGAATCGAGTGGATTACGGATTACGGAAATCGTCGGGTCGAATGAATTTGCCTCGTTAAAAAGGCAAGAAAGTTAAAAATCACCATATCGAATATTGGACCACACGTACAAATTAAGAAGAAATTTCACGCAAATTTGTTTTTATGTAATGGTTTATACTCCTTAAAATATCCGTATACGGATATAACATTAATTAATAAGTCCGATACTTAAAGTCAGATTGTAAATAAAATATGAAAGTATACTGACCGTAATTATTAAGAAAATGAAATAAGATTAAAAAAAGAAACGATCTCACAGGCTTCGGGTGTTTGAATTTGACAAAGTTCTAAATTTACGACCTGAAGATCCACTAGACCGGCACATTCGTCGTGGGATTTTGTATTAAATAAATAAAGAGAAAAACGAGGGACTCCTGGCAGAGAAAGCTCCGAAGCTCCGGTTTGGGCAACAAGGTTAAGCACTGGGATATCGGAATGTCCGGCGAGGTAGAAAAGAGATTCGTACGGAATACGACGGTAACTGTACAAATAAAATGGAGTTCCTTTTTTAGGAAAATCAAAGACGAGAAAAATACGGTTTTCTTGGCGCATCCATCGTATCGCGGTGGTTTAGCAGCGCATGGCCGTTAAACGGCAGCCAAGCAAATAGAATGAAAATCGTTCTAGGAGAGATGCACGGAGAGAATCGACTTCTCTCCGGGTGGATTAAAAGCGAAGGACGACACGTCGTTGTTGATGTTGCATGCACGTAAAAACGAAACAAGGGGAACGCGAGCTTTCAGAGAAAAAGGATGTATTAAAAAGTCCGGTCGGTAGATGGACGATGGATTTTTATAACATCGGACTCTGGCGTTTTATAATAGATCGTCTTTAATGTGACGTCTATTTCATACATCATACCTTTTCTTAGGTTCCAGCAAAAAATAGCACGAATATCAAGTGCGCCATTTGTGCTATCTCATCATGGTAACATATAAAACATTTAAAAAAATAGACGTTCAACTGAAAAACATATATAATACTGTTAATACATTTTAATAAACAAAATCGCTGTTTATAAATATAAAAACATATAATAAATGAGAACATAAATTACATTAAAATATTTTTTTCTATATAAATTTTATCTTTGATAAGATATCTTATACCCCTTGATTCGCGATCGTTGGTCTTGGTTACTGTGATCTATTAAAATTTTGTTGAAGGTTGTATAATTATTGACTCTGAATTTCAGTTCGCCATGTTAGAACGGAGGTGTTGATGCGATTCAGATGAATAAACTAAACATGCTCATGTCACGGGTGTCCGAAACGATGAATGAAACTGTGTGAAAGCCCTATCCGTTCCACGTGACGCACACGAAGATATAGTTGCCGAATGTATCTATAGATGCGCACTGCGGTCGCGATATCGGAATTCGCGATATACGTATAAGGTGGGTGAGCCAAAGTAACCGCGGGAGTGCTTCGAAATGGGTTGCGGGAACAAGGTTGAGTTCTAGGATATCGGAATATATGGGCAAGTAACAGTGCAAAGCACAAGGGGGGTAGCGCGGATTAAATTTATGGCACCGCCGGTAGGAGAGATCCCTGAAGAAGAGAAGAAGAGAGACGTGAAGAGAAACAGAGATAGAGAGAGAGAGAGAGAAAAAAAATAAAACATGTGGAGAGAAGAGAAGAGTGTACTCGAGGACGTGGAATAAAATTGTTCGGTCTTTACATAAAACACTAGAGGGCCCGTCGAAGGCGAGGAACGCGATACCTCGTTTTGCCGACGCAACAACATAATTCTACCGATTCGATCCGCGACGATAGGGACGTATTCGTCCTGGGGAAAAAAGAAGAGAGACAAGAGTGAAAAAGAGAGTGAAATAGAGGCGCGAAGCCGCCGGCCGGATCCGATGTATCCGGTGAAAATTCTCCGGTGTGGCAGGATCGAATTCCTGCCGGCCGTTTCTGTCTCGCGTGGAATAATAGAACGCTCCGGGGCGAATAATATTTAAGAAAGCGGTTTCGCTTCTCTCTCTCTCTCTCTCTGTCTTGACGGCAACGGCGGCGGTGGCGGCGGCAGTGAACCGTGGAATAAGGATTTTATCGCGAATCGCCATAACGATCGTCCTTACGACGCGATTCGCCGCGCTCTGAAGAGCAAAACAGCGGCTCGCAGATTGGCTCGGGTTCAAGTTGAGACTTGAACAACGAGATGCCGCGAAGCACGCGTGTACCCTCTCGGTAGACGTTATTCGCGTGTCGCCCGTTAACCCCCTGATGCGTCCTACTTTTTCATTTTATCTGAAAATTCGACGCAATACACAAAATCGGGAGTAATATCCTGGTTCTTACATCGCGGTGTAATCTGGCTCATCCTACCTAAATGTTCCACGCAATCAGATTTAAAACGAAAATGCTACTTGCAAATTCTATAGCATGCAAAATTATAGTCTGACGAGCGCAGTGGAGTGAAGCAGAAATCTCAGTAAATCAGTAACTTTGAAAAGTTATATACGCATGACGAGAAGAGGGTGATTCTTAATAAAAAGTTGACCTCTTCGATTGTATTCGGAGATTACGGATATCTCGATGGCAAACTTTATACTTTATAATTGTATAAAAATGTAATTAATTTTAATGACCATCGCTAAAAAATTATCATAATTAGTTTTAGATACCGATTAACGCGTGATTAAATTTTATACTAGTTATAAAATTTAATCACGCGTTAATCGGTATCCAAAACTAATTATGATAATTTTTTAGCGATCGATGGTCATTAAAATTAATTACATTTTTATACAATTTTATGATTCTCGATACTTAATGGCCCTTATTAATTTATCGCGACGCTTCACACCGTTATGTAATTAGTAATTGATCGAACGATGCACGATGTAAGATAATTACAACGCGTATTATTAGTTAATTTAATTGGCCGCTTTCTCGGTAGCATCGCGCATACTAGGCAAATGAGAAGCTAATATAGACGACTATGTACCACACGGTACATATTGGACCGCGTTCAAATCGAAACTCAAACAATGCCGCGGACGTGTTTCCGGGATCGTCAATGGACGCTAAGGAATCTGTGCTAAATGTTTTGCCGCGCGTCCCGAAATTACTTTGAACTTTAGCGACCGTCTACGTCGACGTTTGCTGTACACATACAATTGCGATACAGTGGAGCAACGGCAAACAATGTTACGCCAATTTAGTGAGATATCGATTTTGTGATGGTATGAAACTGATGTCCAAAGTCAGTATGTTTGTACTTTTATAAGCGATGTCAAAGAGACAGTATCGGATTTCTTTTGTTCCGCACTTTTATCAGAGTCAATAGAAAGATTTTAATTTTCACGAAAGTATCGTTCAGGATAGAATTAAAAAATAATATAAAAAGACTCACCTCACGCATTTTCAGCTGTTCACCTCTCTGTTGATCATTCTGAAACCAAATAAAATTGCAATTAGCGATTGAGTTGCTATTACAGATGCACTTTACAGTCAAATATTTAATTAGACAGTAGCTAAATAATAATATGTACATAAATCAATTTGCCGCGCGCCCCGTAATTTTATAATTACATCTCGGTGTTCATTCTTGGAACAAATTAATTTAACGACCAATTCCTTCAAAATTTTCCATAATGGCCGTAATCCCGTAAAGAGATTACAGCGATGCGACCCTTACTGAAAGTGGCTTTAACTAGTAGTAAAGTCCGTCCCTTGTCGATAGGAAATACCTCTAAACGCGCCGTTGCAGTCCACAATGCCAGAGTCTCATCGGGATTCCGATATATCGATATTATAGAGGAGCGCAGGAGCGATTGTAACACGGTACAATGCCCTTGTAACATTGCCCTTTATTACCTAAGTTATCTGTGTTACTAACACGAATTAAACCATTTGCCTTGTATTTTGATCTTCAATAAGATTATTCACGATAATTCTCTGTAACTTTTATAAAACACTTATTTTGTATTTTTCATATACTAAATGTAATAAGTAAATACTGTACGCGAGTTGATGACAGATATATTTCGATCAAATATTGACAAATGAAAGAAATAATATTAAATGTACTAAATAGTAATTGATTAGTAAGACTAGTTCGTCGAAAAACTGTAGAAAATCCAATTCAGGCCGATAAGAGTCTACAATATAAGTTCATTTTTGATCGTTGAAGAGGATTTTAGTAAAGATTTTCGAGAGGAAAATATTTGAAGTGCGTAAAGAGCATAATTTATCTAGTATAGTTTGTTGATGTATTTACCTTTAAATTAAGTTTAAAAAAAAAACGTATTTTTAATGTCGGTAATAGGTCACGCTAGACGTATCCTGAGTTCGCCATGCTACAAATCAGGACCTTGCTAGGATTAAATCTATCTCTCGTGAAACGAAGCGCCCTTCTAAGCACGGCGAATCGATCGTTGCGGTTTCGCTCGCTCGCTCGCCCGTTCGCCCACCGCGAAACAAATTCACGACGCACACCGGGGGCGAACGTGTTCCGTCGTTAAAAATGTAAACTCCACGATCTTACGAGCGCGGGCATGGTTCATTTGCCTCGTAAAAGCGAAACTAATGGTCGGCACAGAGTTATGTACCCCATATTGGCTCGCATTCAAGTCGAAATTCAAACCGCGCCGTGAAACGCGCGGCATGATCACCGGCCGGGTCGTTACGACCCCTCGCTGAAACACGAAATCAGCTTGTCGGATTATTAACCCTTTCATTATCGAGCTGAATTTATGCAAAACGCCGATGATTTTAGACATTTTAAAAGATTAATGTCTTTCCGTATTATGAAGTCCAAAATATAGGAGATATGAAGTTTTCATCACAAAATGGATCTCCTATATTTGAGGCAGACTGATGTCTATAAATTTCTAAATAAGAGTTTACACTTTTCCTCGAAAATTTCTTGGAGACTAAAATTCCAGTCGAGCATCGCATAAATATTAATTGTCATTTCGTCTTTGACGTCTTCATCACAAATAGAACTAGTTTATAATTAATTAAAAAATATATAAGTTAAAGTGAAGAGACTATAATATATACTATAACAAGATAGCATCAAAATGAAAAATTATTATAATAAAATAAAACACCGATGTAATAAAATTAACCGGTAAATTTGTAGATTTAGACATTCCATTCTTAACCTTATATATAATTTCCTTCATCGCAATATACCTGTTCAGATGATGAATCACAAATGTGGAAGTAACGTGCGTTTCTACGAATCGTTACGTTCTCGAGTCGGCATGAAAGCGATGCCGCGGGACACACACGTGAGATCATCGTAGGATGGAACTCGAGGTATTACTGCCAATCGCGAGAAGCCGAAACATCCAAAAGGAATTTTATTCTCTCGTGCGAACGAAAAGCATCCGCTGCGCGCTGGTGCGCTATAAAATATCTCGAAGGACATTCGTTTTAGAAACGATGAATTATTGTAGTTTCTTATACTAAAAAGATTGTAAATATATTGCGTGAAGTTATAAACCTTGTCACTAAAAATTTCTTTTCTTTCGCAAACATTTGTGTACGTATATTTACTATGGTAATAACATTTTAATACAGATTTAAGAGATAATGATAAAGATAAACTAATTAAAAAAATTTTGAGTATTTAATTTGGCGCAGCTATTTATTTATTATTAAAAAATCATGTTTTACTGAAAAAATTCTGCGATTTTATTCTCAAAATACCAAGAATCTTTCTAAGACTTTTATTTTGCACATTTATAACCTTTTCTCTATCCAATCTTTAATAATATGTAAATGAAATTAATAAATCCTGTAAAATATTTATAATTAATTGAAACGAGACTGACAAATTGTCGCAACTCGTGATAAAATTTTATCACTGTAGAATATAGATTATGATAATTGAAAGGAGGTAAGGGGAAGGAAAAAGGTTATTAATTCTTACGGAGGAATAGTCGCGAATGGATTAGATTCGCGTAATTAGAAATCTTGTCGCGTGGGACATAAATGGACCAGACATTTCCATTCCCGGAGCAGGAAAACGAACCTTTAGTTTCTGAAATCTGCGCTCGCAATTTTCTCGCTTGTCCTAGAAGGAACATGTCATGTAAAAACAGAAATAAAACTAACAAGAATTATATAAAATTCGCGATATTGTGCACAAAGTACCGAAAAATTAATTATTTTTCTATCTGAAATAAATATAATCATTGCGCGCGCGCGCGCGCGCACGCGATTCTGTTATCATATAAACATTTTATTTAATCGTGTGGAAGTAATTTTAAAGCTTCATGTAATATTGTTGCGATTTCAAAGGAAATATTAAAATATGTATTTCGAAACTGGCGCAACATCTTCTCTCTTTTTTACACTCACTTTGATATTCACTGAAAATATCGTATTTACAAATGTACTTAAACGCAAATTTGCTAGAAATATGGCAGAAGCTAAAGGCGACCGAGAGCTCCGAGAGCAATCCCGGGCGTAAAATACCGCAGCCATGTCGGCAGTGAGGCGGCACGAATTATCGGCCGCGCGATTCCGACAATTTAGCGATCCGCCCGTTGTGCGACGACACGACGACAACGCTATTCAAATCTCGCTCCCCTGTCTTCATTCCCCGCTCCGCGCGCCGCCGCCATGGCAGTAAAACAAATCCTTTTATCCCGAGCGAGGCGTTTCGTCTCCTCGAAACCATAGCCGCGTTCATCCCGCAGGATGTGTCCGGGATGAAGGGTGCAGAGAGGACGACGCAATTCCACACCGACAGAGAGAATACCTCGCCCGGCTGCAGCGGGAGGATAGAGAGGTGAACGGAGGCGAAGAGGGAGGAGGGGAGGTGGCACATTGCGCAACGCAGCACGGCTGCATCCTGCCTCCTGCCCTATGCTCCCGCGTCCTTCCCTCGTTGGCGGTGTGGCTGCAGACGGCGCATAAGCCACTCGTCATTATTTCATCGAAGTCGGTGGTTGGTTCAACAGGTACGCGATTCCGAGTCCATGGAAATCGTCGGGCTTGTAGAAAGGCGACGGAACAACGGAGAGAATCGGATGCTTGAAGAAGGGAAATAACGATGCTTATATATACAGGATATCGTAGAAATGGAGCGCAATCCGTCAATCGTAGATTGTTTGGCGTATTTGAATTAGATTTGTCAAATTATACATGGACGTCATTAATTTCTGTATACTTCAGCGTTAAATATTTAAATAAAGATAAATAGTGAATTAGAATTCTGATCGAGTACTTGTTCAAAATTAATCGAGGAAGAATAAGAGAGCTTTAATTATATAATTACGTTCGCAAAAATCATGTTGGAGAAGTTCTTTAATATTTGTTGTGGAAAATAAATTTCATGAATATATCTTTCGCCAATTTTACTTTTAGTATCTATAAGATTCAAGAAATGGATAATCTCTGAGACTCTTTGTACATTTGTGAATATCATCGCGTCTTTCTACGATGCATGCAATGTTTGCAAGACGAAAGGATGTCGAACCTCGAGAGCGGAATTGGCCTAGAGCCAAAGCATTACTTCCGAGAAGGAATAAAAAAAAAGTTAGACGATACATGCGCGAAAGTGAGAAAGATGGGTGAGTGAGACAGAGAGAGAAAGAGAGAAAGAGAGGAAGAGAGAGAGAGAGAGAGAGAAAGAGAGAAGGGGGGCAGAGACCGAAGGATGGTAACCCGAATGAATATTTAATTTCTGCATATCTCACCCCGGGTAAAGTTCAGAGCGACGGGATGGCCGGTTCGCTCCCAGGAGGATGGAAGGAAGAGCCCCGTGTCCCTTGTACTTCCCAGCAGCCCCCGTGATATAGGGTAGACACTCCCGAGGATCTCTCACTACCGCTACCGTCGCTCCCGCAATTACCCTATCCCCGCAACCCCCCAATCCTTTCCCGCGCTGTTCGTAGTTCGCTCTCTCGGCTGCTTTCCACCGTGGTCGCTCGTGGTCGAAGGGCCAATTACGACCTTCCTTACGAGAAGGCGGTAGAGGCGGAGAGGACGAGGGTGAGCGCGATGAAGAAAAAAGCTGGGATAGAAAAGAAAGAAAGCGAAACGAGGGGGGGGGGCGACGTAAGGAGCGAGCGAGACAGAGAGAAAGGAGGGGAGGAGAGGAAGAGCGAAAGGAAAAGGCAACGAGTGCTTGAAGAGTATAGAAGCAGGGGATGGTCGAGAAAACGAAAGATCGTGAAGAGTCGGGGGGTAGCCGGGAGTTTTAGACGAAGGTATTTCCACGGAGATCTGGATCTTAGACTCGATGGACCGCAGACTATCAAGGAGAGGAGGAATATGGACGCACCCCGCCGACAGGGCGGGTCGAGAAGGGACGCGGAGACAGAGGAATGGATTGAGGGCGCGGTCGAAAGTTTCAGCGAAAGGATAAAGGCGCGAGATCGATTAGTACGCCCAGGGTAACGAAAGCGTAGGTAATTTATAGCAAGGTGTGCAAAGGCGACTGGATCGAAAGGAAAGCAGAGTGGAATAGTAAATTATAGCGAGAAGAAAGAGAGATCACAGTCAAAGAGAGAATGAGGAATCGATGACGAACGAGAAGAAAGAGGCTGAATTGTGTGTATGATGCGTATATGGACGGAGAAATATTTAATTCTGTGTTCTATCGTTAACGTAGACGTAGGTTGACGGCGAAAAATGTAGCCTGTGTGTGTGTGTGTGTGTGTGTGTGTGTGTGTGTGTGTGTGCGCGCGCGCGTGTATTATATATATAATATCTAGAAAGATAATAATGTACTTTTTAAATGAGACTCGCTCGATGGAGACCGGATAAAGGAGCGTAGATAAGGAGAAAAGAGCTTTAGGGAGCATCAAAGCCGAACGAGATTGGACGCTAAAAATGTACATAGCAATTGGACAAAAGAAGAAGCGAGCGAAGGCTGGTTAGAAAAAAATGGCAGCAAAAAGAAATGCCGTCATCGCGGCAGGCGTCGAAGGAAAGTCTGGAAAAACACAAATAACAATCAACGAGGGAGGTCGACAAAAAGGACAGAAAAAAACATATGAAAGAGGGATGTCGTGACAAGTAATTCGGAGTATCCAATGCGAATCGAGCCAGACCGAATTTTCCAAGTTAATTCCAAGGCATTTGCTGAAATCCGTAACTGAGATGAATTTTTTAATGTCATGTTGGATACGTTATAATGAGATAATCTTACAAGTCTTATAAGTCTTGTTACGTTTTGTTAAAATTCATTGAAATAATTGATCTTTTTGCATAATTAGATATAGTTGCGGTTAGATATGTACTTTGTTATTAAAGTATTATTATTAGGAGGCTAGAGTAGTTGTCTAGAAGCTGTCTTCTGAATAAACTTTTTAATCCTGTCAATCTAGCTGTCAATTTTATCCTTTAATAATCTCCTATTTTCTCAAACGTACGTTAAAAAATCACAAATTAACAGTATATTTTAAACTTAACAGTTAAACTTAATTATAATATGTAATTAAATTTATTTATGATAGTATTAAATAATAAAAATTGTATATTAGAAAAACTTTTGATTTTCTCTCGTAGGATAAATTTGAATGTCTCTATCTTGACATAATAAATAAGAGAAGTCTTATATGTCAACGCCGAATATCGCGATGACGTTCCTTATGTTGAAGTAAAGAGAAAAATTTGACGATTTTACAACTCCATATTTAGATTATGCAAGAATCCTAAAATAGTCAAGGATTACAAAAGGGATACATGCGGGATATATACTGTAACCATTGGTGGTCGAGTCAAGGCACCGGTAGACACGGGTTAGAATGCAGATATAAAAAGTAAATAAAGAAAAAGTAAATGAAAATGAGAGGAAGCTACCGGGGATGGGTGAAAGGAGTGTAGCCGGAGAGAATAGAGAAGAAAGACAACAATGAAGACGAGGGTCGGGTAAAAAGAAAAGACGAATATCCACCAAGGAGGATGAGGAACGGAGGCAGGGGATGGCAGGGCGAAGGGACCGCGACGAATGAAAGAAGGAAAAAAAAGGAGAAGAGAGAGAAGCCGAGGCTGGTAATTTGGATCGAGTCGACCATCCACTCCAACTCCCGGGTACTACTGGCGGTCGACCCGCCCCTGCACCCCTCTTCGCTAAAATCTGGATCTTACTCGATCTAAGTAGACCTTAAAGTAGGATAGCTCGTTTTGTAGGATAACGTGGCGTGCGCGTAATATTCGACCCAATTCGAAAGTATATCGCGCGAGGATGTTCCACTGTCAGAATGGGAGCGCGATTACGCGTACAAATGTACGAATAGACAAATATAGAAGCCGTTTACCTCGGATACTGTGTGTAAAATAGACTTTGGAAGCTTTATTAAAACAAATATTATCGCATGAATGTGCACCTGTATCTATATCTCCCTTACTTATCGTGTTAATAGAAGAGAGAGAAAGAGAGACTCGTTAAGATAAAAATAATTCATATTGTAAACGTAAAGGCATTAAGGATGTAATCCAGTTTTGAAAATCAAAATATCTTTAACAAATTGTACAGTAACTTGTTTAAAGTTTAAATATTTCATTAAAAATATTCAATGATATAATTTATGCTGGCGAGTTTTATTCCAATAGTTCGTAATTTGAATTTTTGGACTTTCAAATAAAATATGCTTTTATAAGTTAAAAACTGTTTAATCGTTTCAATATAATAGTGAAAGTGCGTTTTGTAGAATTACGTTGAAATGAGATTAGTTCACTATCTAACTTTGCGGACGATTATATGGATAGATTGCGAGACGAAACTAAAAGCCGCGGAATTAAAATTAGAATTCCACCGAATGGGATACGGCAAAAAGTCAGTATAAAGAGAGAGCGAAACGCGGGAACGAGAGAAAGAGGAGAAAGAGAAAGAAAGAGAGAGAGAAAACATGATGACAGGGCAATGAGGAAAGCGTAGGAGAGCTGAGGAAAATACGAAGAGAGGAGAAAACGAGAGGGTAAGAAAAAGAAACGCGACGAGAACGGAGATTGGTGATTCGGATCTAATCGAGTGCGACCGGAGGAACCAGCAGTGTCCATCTGGCTGTGTCTTAAATCTCGACCTTCCGCGATCTAAGTATAGCCTATAAAGTCAGATAGAGTGCCGATACGGTAAGAAAATACAGTAAGGAAATGGAGGATCCATGAAAGAGAGTTTGAGCTTCGCGGAAAAACAAAACTGGATAAAATGCTGCCGAGTCTAACTCGGCGATCGATACCGCGGCGCAATTGCACGGTCAATTGGTCGCGTAAAAAGCAGATCTGAAGAATTAAAATTGCAATTGCCATGCGGACAGAACGCTTATCGGAAAGTATCTAAGCGCGCCGCGAAGAATAAGGATCGGAATCCGCTCAGGGGAAAAGATCGGGCAGGAAAGAAAAGGGGGAGAGGTGTTCGACGAAGAGTTAGCCGGTGTGATACACGAACCATAGATTCGCACACGAACACACGCGCGTATACATAGACGCGCAAGGCACAGACACCTTCGAACGACGAACGATGCGGCGCGAGAGGTAAAATACCGCCGGAATTAAAATTACAATCTCCGCGGATACGACACGGCGTGGCAAAAAGTCGAGCGGGGATAAAAACCCCGAGTCGTCCGCAGAGAACAGCGGGGCGAGGAAGATGAGGCAGATCCGAAGAATAGGAATGCGATAAAGGGGAAACGATGAAGGAACAGGAGAGGGAGAAAAAAAAAGAAGAAGAAGCAGAGACCGGTAATTCGCGTGGTGAGGATCGACCCGTTCCCTCTACACAAGCTGGGGCACTAGCGATGTTGGCTTACGTCCCTGAATAACCCTTTACTTCAGTGTTTCTCAAATTTGGTTACACAAAGGAAGATTGAAAATGCTGCGATTTAAAAACAAACCATTTGACCTCGTAAACAATCTACGTTTTATTGAAATAAATTTTACCATGCGCAAAATCATTTTTATGGAAGAACGAATAATTCATTATCCAATAAATATCGAAAATATATTTTATTGGAATTATTTTAGCAAATATCTCGATGTCAAATAAAGTCAATATATCATTTTTTAAATTAAGTTATCTGTTTTCTTCACTTCATTTTAACACATATAGAATCATAAATTGCATACGAAAATACCAATATTTTAAATTTTATTGAGGTATCAAAAGAGAAGAATAAAGTAGAGGATCTGTTATAAGAAAACTTGAGAAACACTGTGTTTTACCCCTTTCAACGCGATATGCCCGTAGCGCTTCCCGACTTCGTCGTATTCGAGGGGGTTACGGAGCAGGGAAGGGTCCACTTCGCAAGAAATCCCGGAAATTGGAATCTTAAATCGATCTAAATCCTCTTTATCGTCGAGGAATTCTCCTTCAGAATTGGTCCCATATCGCCGCATGCCGGTCGACGTGTAAACGTAACGACGACTGGTTCCTCATCGTTCTTCCATTATGAAACGGCCGTCCTTGCATTTGTGCGACGCGCGATCTCTCTCGGGACCGAGATTCGATCTTACACCTGGCCAATCATGCTGGAAAGTTAGTCGATCCGGGCGTCACAATCGGTTTTCACGTTTCCCCATCTTGCCTCTGTATCGCGAATTCGCGTAATTGGATTTGCGAGACCGAGGCAGTTGTATTACGGTAAATGGTATGGAACTGTATAAAGGTTCAAATCTCTGACTGTCTTCCTTTAAATGCTTCTAAAGATTTATTTTGTATCAAGATTCTTACATTAATAGCACATATACAAATATACATATACATGTATACACATACACACAAATATGTAATTAGTACAAATAAATGTGTATGTATATTTCTTCTGAGTACTAGCGCAAGTTCCTTTCGTGTTTGAGAAATGCTGTCTTAAATCAAAGCGACCGCTTGCTAATCGTGATGAGACCCGTGACAAAAAATGTGGCCGAATATCGTGGTGCGATGCATTATATTCAGCAGAACTTAATAAATCCACATTCCTTTCCTTCGCTCCCTTTGTCCCAGCGGGCCGTGAATTTTAATGGGTTTTACGCCGCCGGATATGTATATACGGAGACGCGGTGACTGATACGCCAACGGCGAGAACGACTCTCGCTCGGTCGGCTATAACGCATAGTTCGGTAAATACGGAGCCGAAATTCGGCGACACTGCTAACGGACAGAGAAAGAGATGAAGTGAGGTAGATAGATAGATAGATACATAGATGGTGAGAGAGAGAGAGAGAGAGAGAGAGAGAGAGAGAGAGAGAGCCCGCGATACTGCATTCGCCGCAGGATTTGCCAGTAGATAGTCGATTACATGCCTCGCTTGCTTATTGCGCGCTTTGAACGCCGATGCTTGGAGACACGTATAACGGTATTGGTGACGGCGGCGAATGAGAGTCAAAAGCGAAAGATTTTAGCGATTTTGCCGAAGCCGAGGCGCGATGGGAGCCAAAGGTCGACGCCGCGAGCTCCGAGAGATCTCGAGCTTTGAGCTCGAATGATTTCGTGTGCGTAATTGTGGATTAGAATTGCTATTAACAGATTGCTATTAATCGAACATGAACATAATTAACGGCGTGAGACGCAACAATTTTATAAATAAAAATGAGTACATCTACAAATACTGATAAAGATTTAAACCAATTAGATCTCGTACCTGTATCATTATCGAGATTTTAATTTACGGAAAATTGGAATTTTTTATACTTCGAAAAAATAAGAAACACTGAAAATTGCATAACATACTGCGCACACTGGATATTATAAAAAATATTTTAATATATCTACAAATTTCGTTTTCGTTTCGTCTTCTGTTTTAATATTTCTCTCTCTCCCCCCTCTCTCTCTTCTAATTAATATTCGCCATTTAATATCAGCGCCGATAAAATGCTCGACGTGCGCGGCGCGCAAATATTTGCGCGGACAATCTGCAAACCGCCAGCAACTAAATTTAGCAACGTAACTACTCGAAATTAAAAGCCGCCCCTCTCTTATTTCCACACGCCTCTTGCACGACCGACGCGAGAAATGAGAAAGACAACGCCCGACAGAGAGATTTACTCAAGTTACACTCTGGATCGTGTGGCCTTAGAGTAGCTTAAATTTGATGAGATGTCGATAATTTACTTCGTTCCATCTCAAATACCACAACTGACTATATTACCCCATATTTCTCTTCGCCAATATTCATAGTCTATAATGGCGCATAGCTTGTGATTTAATAAAAATCAATTAAGACGACGCGTATTATATATAAATATATACAGAATATTCCAGAATTAAGTAAGTTCATAAGATCGTTTATGCGTTTCTCATCTCCGACAAAATACAAAGATATTTCTATTCGATACAAATGCCGATGCCCAGCCGCGACAGCAGCAAAGTATCGTAAGCATCCTCCCCATCGGGCCTATTGGTGGCCGCATGTTCCTGAATTCGAAATATTCGTAGGATTCCATCGACTGGCCGGCTCGCTCTCCAGTTTCGACGTCGCGTCTGTGTGGTAATCCTGTTTACAATAGCTGATTGCAATAAAATTTACATGCACCGGCGCTGAATTTACATGCGGCGGCAGTTAAATTCATGCGCGTCGCGCGCTGCACGCAATTTACATACGCCATACGGGGGGAGCCCCGAATTTTATGCCGCGCATAGCGTTCACACGTGCTTCATTTCCCGCCCCCCTTCTCTCCCCCGCCCTTACCTCGCTGCTCACCGACCGTTCATCGCGAACCGGAGAGTTCTCTAATGCTTTTTTTTCGCACGTATAAAAAAAAAAGAGTTTCGGTACGGGCGAACCAATTCGCGATATCGGGCGACGGCGAAAGAGGGACGCGTTCGTGTCGCGCGCGAACCGCGATACCTGCGATTTACCGTCCATTTATCTGCGCAAGAATCGCCGAGTGATAAATTTCAAGTATCGCGCTTAAACGAGTGCACCGTTTTACCGCCGCTGTTCGTCGGAGAAAAAAAAGCAGCTCATTACCCGGATTCGCGTAATTTTGAAACGCGAAATTTACCGGCAGCCCGGTCGACCCGATTATGGCTGACCCGATTATGACTCGTGATGTGTCTAAAGCAGGAAAAAAAATGCTAATGAATCATGTTTTCGAGCAAAAATTGGATTATTTGAATAAAGCTAAATGCAGAGGAACTTTCTGCCCCAATTGTTTTCACAAAAGCATGCCTTTCTTTAAAGCGTAATCGAAATTTTCGGCACGTTGTTAAATCATAATTCCGCATAGAAGATGGGATTTCCAGACCAAGTAAAATTGTTCCATTTTTAGTTAATCCTCAAACATGTTAAAAAGTAAATAAAGGGAACTTTAATCTTAACTAATCTCTTTCGTTAATTCAATCAAAATTCGCAATAGTAATTGAAATAGAGAAGATTTTGGGGATAATTTCAAGATATTCCGGATTTACACGAATTAATTTTTAAGTAGTTTGTTTAAATATTTAATTAACATTTGTCATAAAAGCTCCTATCATCCGATGACAGACGGACCTAGGGATAATCATATTCTCCAAGTCCTTTAATTCGACAAAATTAATTCTTAAGTAGATGGATTAACTTGATCAGGTGTTACATGTATAGGCTAATTTAATCATATCATTTCTCTTAAAATATTAATTGTATATTAAGAGAATCGAATTATATTCGCAAGTTCCTTCACTAACGATCGAAATCCACGACGACAAATTGCGAGATCGCCGTAATTTCCAGCAAAACGCCGCCTCAATAATCGAGATTATCCCGCTTCTAGTCGTCCGCTACGTCGCGTAATGCGCTTCGTAAAATGTTCCGTCTGGATATAATCGACGAATTATCGAAAATCCCCGTTTATCCCCTCGCGAGAAGAATGCGTTAAATCGCGCGTCGTTCCTCTCGCGAGGACAATCTCCTCGCGGCACGCCCCGCTTCGCGCCATTTCGCCAATATCGTCGGGGATTTTATTATTTCAGCTATAAAGTTTATCGCCAAAAACATGTAGTGGCTTGTTGAAGCCACGTATCCGCTATTCTCGCAGCAGGCGTACGAATATCGAGCGTATACGTCGGGCGTGCGTAATATTTATCGCCGAATTTTTATTGTGCGCGATAAAGCGTCCAATTTCCGCACGCGATACCAAATACGACGTGATTTTTTTTTCAAGACCAGTTTCCGGTTAACCATGAGTGATTAGCGACACAGCAATCGTTTCCGTTCATCGTATGAATGGCAATTTTTGACGTTTGTATACACCCTATTTTTATAAGCTTACAAACTACATTTATAAGCTTCGCGACGATCGACGCGCAATCTCGAGATATCACGAGTGTACTCTCTATTGAAATATCACGAATAATAGCTCTATAATGCCCTATGGCTTCATTGATCTCGCTTATTTAATATGAAACTTGTCACGGCTGCGACAATAATCGACTTTCCTTGAACAAAGTCGTCATCTGTCCAATTTGTAATCTTCATCGGTATTAAATTTCTTGGTGATCATATTACAGAATAAATTTTCCTTGAGATAAAATGCACTTCAACTTATTTAAGCATAGAGCTTTATAGTTCATCTCTCGAAGTTATTTTCGCTTTCAAATATTAACTTTATCAGAATTCTAACGCAGTATATCTAGGAGTATGCACCTAAGATAACTCTATATGTACGTTCGATAAAGGATTAGTCATTAATGGAGAAGGCGGTGATGGGTGGCCTATGCATGGTCATCTAATAGTAAAATCGTCCGCGGTTTAACTACTACCTGCATATATATACATATATATATCGTGATGTCTCAATCCGAGCGAAAAGATACACGCTGAAAAATAGATGCGCCGACACGTCAAAGTCTACGCGGAATCAGGATGAATAGCATGTTCAGACGGCGATATCTAGAGTCTTATTCTACTTTTCAATTGTGTTTCCAATCATGCATATTCGCACAGCCTTGGACTCCTTTGTAGCCATGAATGCACGTAATTAAGGTACAACTTAAGGTAGAGGCACGTAGAATGTTAGCTTCTCCTTGCATTATTGAAGAGCTGAACTTCTCGCGTTCTAATTCTCCGAGCCTTATCGAATCAGAATTAAAGAAAGCGCGTTATATGGGGATTTACTAATCTACGAAAAGCCTAGGGCAATACATAAAACTATAAAGATTAAATTTTTAACGGGGAGAAACCACGCTGATTAAATCCCAAACAACGTTTGTAAACTCGCTATCGTGTTTTCTCCAGGATGTCACGTTTATATCTAAAGTTTTTAAACGAGATTTAAAGCACCGTTAGGTAACATACCGCGTTTCCGGATTAAAACTCTTATGGGAATCTTGAAACAGTGATATCAAAGGAGAACTGACTGACGCGAAACGTCACGTACACCTTTCAAGAAAAAAAAAAAATAAAAGCGAGAGATCCCGATAAAGCATGTTTTAAGAAGAATAAGTATGCCGTGCCAGTCCTAACTGCAAAATCGTGACGCATTATTTAACGGAAAAAAATAGAAGAAAAAACGAACAAAACATCGTGTCCTTGACTTATTTGCGGATAAAAAAGACGGTACAAAAAAAGAAGTACGTAAGAAAGATGTAAGAAAATGCCTAAGAAAGGATTTTTTGTTCCTCAAAGACTTTTTTGTCCCTTCAGAAGAAAATGAAGATGCTCCAACCAGACTACCTAATATATATTTGTCATCATCAATTTGATAAAAGACCAATGCATAATTTATGTTATAGGTAGTATTTTTTTTAAATAGCTAGGTATACGTTTTCCTAAATATATTTTATCGTTATACCTCTTCATAATTCCACACTAATTGTAACCATAATAAGATCATTCAAAGAACATGATATAAATCGGTAAAAAAATAAGTGTAACATATTTTGATTACTAACTAATTGTAAGACTATACGTGTATAGAATTTTCTAAATTTATAGAAGGTTTCTTTGACACGCACATTTAATCTTTATAGTTATTATCATATAACTGTAATTTATATCTTCTTGTTCCGACATGTTTATTTGTTATGTAGATACATTGTATTCTCTATTATTACCTTATAACTGCCGACTCACTTCTATGTACAGCAGTTGCGCTTTGCTTTTTGTTCTTAGAGGATTTATCCCAGAACATAATAAATTTCCTTCTCTTTCTCTCTATCTTTCTGCCCCCCCTCTCTCTCTCTCTCTCTCTCTCTCTCTCTCTCTCTCTCTCGACGCGGTGCCGTGCACAAACACAGCGACGCAACGCGATACAGGATGCGAATCCTATATTACAACCACCGGCAAGCTATTACCTCTGGGTTCTTGTGCAACGTGCATGGAAACATAATGGGCGCATAGTGGTTGGCTGACTGTTACATTATTAAGTAGTTGAGTGCACGTTAGCTGCGAAGTGCTGTCAGCCTCCATTCAGATGCGGCCCGGGCGAAACCAGTAATTTGGCGTTAGCCGGAAGGACGAAAGTTTCCGGAGGGGGAAGGGGGGCGGGAGGAAAAAGAGAGCGAGGAAATCGGGGGCGCCCCCTTAATCGATTATTCTCTCGCGGCAACCGCGATAAACAATGTTGGAAAACTTTGGTAGGGTATTATACACCCCCTCTCCCTTCATCCTCTCCATCAGGTAGAAAGGTAGCCGCACAGATAGAAAGGTAGCCCAGAGAATTTTCGAGCGTTTTAGGAATAACGACAGAAAGAAGGAAAGTGGCCAACGGAAGAATCTTTTTATTCTCTCTCCGTCGCGGCAATCCGATTAAAAATAAATTCCGCAAATGCTTACCACTCGTAATGGCGGGCTACGGGAGAAGATAAGGATTCTTAAGAACTGTTTTGTCTATTACGTTGCATTTAATGGGAACTTCCTGTCCCAAGACACGAGATAATATCCGCATTGTCTACCTATGAAGCGCAGTTGTGGTCTCGCTCCTGCATTTCCTATAGATATAGTTCTATAATTACACTACCTTCGTTACAGTTTCTTCGCTGAACTAGTTCGCGTATTTCTGATTATCATTATATCGTTAACGCACATTTGCAAAAGATTGTTATTTCTTTTTTTATCCTACATACATATCTATCTCTTCTCCATTTCTATCTCTATATATATCCAGATAAATATTTTACGCTCTCATTACTACTATCGCGTTTATATAGAATGTCGCGAAAGAGCTGCTCTCGTTTTAATGACACACATTCGCGAACGAGACTGTCGATTATTATTCGAGAACCTCCCTCTCCTCCTCCTTCGCACTTCGTGAGGCGGAAGTTATAATATCGGAAGGCTTAATTCCACATCGGGGAACCTCGACGACGCGGTTTCTCGCCCGTCCCGTCGGTCGACTGTCTCCTCGGCGCGCGGCGTGACGGCGCGGTGCAGCGGCAGCGGCGGCGGGCGAGGCTCGTTATCGATTTCGCGAGTGCCGCCGAGAGTGACTTAGCCCATTCGTTGCATACGAAAGACGACGACAGCGGCGGCGGCGGCGGCGGTGGTGCAGCTTATCTCTCCCGCGGCTCGCAGCCCCGTAAGACGCACTTGCGCGTCATAGATTCCATTATATTTCTCTACTCGCGAGCGGCGACATTAGCGTATCTATCTTTGCGACGCTTTTTATCGCGCCCGACGAAACATCCCATTGCGTGTACCGTGTAAATACTGTAAATGTAGCGAGCGCGCCCTTTCACGTTCAATACCGCGGTATTCCGCCCGCGGACTCACTGCTGACTATGAGCGCCGGATTCTAGTACTTTCGATAAAGTTGTTAGATATCAAGTTATTAGGCTAGAGAGATTAGTACAGGGTTTGTGTGTTAACTACTTAATCACCGGAGGCGTTCGACGTATTATTATCATGTACAAAAGCGCAAAATTAAAAATATTCTCTTAATATTTAATACTTTATACTTGAAATATACTCTCACATTCCTGCCAAAAATGTCTAAGTAAGACAAAAACATTTTTTTCGATAAAAGGAGTAATTTGCTGATATTTCTGCGATACTTTGTGTAAATTTAAACTTTTAAAAGTCACAAAAAGTCTTAAAAGTGTCAATATCGCCTTCGAGATGACGTGATAATATTTTGCTCGAATCAATATTCGACCAAAGACGGCCCTAATTGAACCTCGAATCAGGATAAAAGACGAGAGCACCTCTGCTCCATCTCTGGTCTCTCAGGCTAACGGCCAGTTCTAATCTTCTCCACGGCTTCTCTCCTCTCAGGAAATTCTATTATATTCCTGGCCAAAGGAGCACAGCGCGCTTTAATGCACCTCCGTTGCATTTCGCGAAACCGAATACACCGCTGCTGCCCCGTGTCCTGTCCCGTCCTGTCCTGTCTCCTGTCCTATCCTATCCTCTCGCCCGCCGCGTCCTTCCGCCGCCGACCTTCGCCGACGCGATATGTCGGAAGCGGAAGGTAAACTCCGCGCGAAAAATACGCACGGAGATACCGAGAAGCGCGCGGGCACGGCTTGGCACTTCCACGCCCGCGGTCATGTTTTCGTAATTAATCGGGCGCGATGTTTAACTTTAGGCTTTTAGCGCGGTTTAATATTTCAGACCGCGCGTTCACGCGCGGCTCGTGGCACAGAGAAATGCGTCGCAATTTTTATGCGCCCGTGCTCGCTGTCGGATAAAGAGATGAGAAACGTGGAACGCAACGTTATCTCTCGCCTGTTATTAATGCGACAATTGACGTAGAAGTATCGCCCGAACGTTCGAGTTTCTGTTTCTGTTTCGTCTCGTCTATATGGTCTCGTTAATCTCAATATCACTCTTGTCGCGATAATTTTTGAAACCACACAATTTTCTCCTATATTTCTTTTACTAGAATTTATTAGAATTATTGTAAGAGCTCTCCATTTCTTATATTTTGTATCATACAGAGAATTGCAAGAAGATTAAGAAATAGTCTAAATTATATTACTTGTAATTTTGCGATAGATCGAAGGGGATTAGAAAAATCTCGAGATCAGCGCTTTTGACATTCCATATTTTTCTGATTATTCAAATTTTCATATTAGTTTTCAGGCTCAATCCGCGATAGAAGTTGCCTGTTTTCACATTATATACCGTACGCGTAGTATGGAACTTCGTAACTCGCGAGACAAGATAAATTTTGAATAATGCATCCTAAGATCCGCCAAGCGCACGACCGAAAAATTCACGAGACCGGACGGGGGCTTCTCGCTGAGAGGACGAATTATATCACGGCGCGGCGGGGTCGGAGACGGACGTTATTCAACACTCGAGTGGGCAGTCTCGTTGCATCAATTACGGATATCCATTAGCCTAATTAAGCCTTATGACACGCGCGCGAAATTGCGTCGTCCGACGCCCGCGCCTCGACACGAGACAAATGAAATGAGAAAAGAAATATTAGCAAATCAATTAATAATAATAATAATAAAATATGAATTGAAATTTAAGCGAGGAAAAACGCGAACAAATTACAAATACAAAAATAAAAATCAAATCAGCTGAAACGAAAAGTGGAACTGCAAACAGACTCGAGAGGGTGCAAACGATGTGAAATGCTGGTGAAAGGCGGATCAACGTAGATACCGGGGTGGCGAAATATACTTTGCCGAAAGTTTCGACAAAAGCAAGATACAAGCCTGCTCCGCGCCGCCTTATGGGAAATTACACGATGAGCTCGTTGGATTACCGTAACCTTCTCAACTAACTCATCTACCTCCCTTTTCCTCTCGTCGATCCCCTTTTCCGCTTTGTCGAGTCATTCTCGACGCCCATCTCTCATTCCAGGAAAGTTGGAGATCTCCTTTTAATGCCCGCCGCGATTTTTCCTTCAGAATATTTAAAAAGTATCAACGTGTCATCTCGACGGGACGATGATAAATTTGGGGATCAACGCGTAGAGGAGCGATGATTCTTCGAAGGTGACCGAATTTTAGCAAAGCTTCGATTAATGTTCGAAGCGTATATTGATCATCCAGCATACTTTTCCTCAAATTTTTCGATAATTTTGCTGTAAACTAATTTCCACACTGTAATTTTCAATGTTAAATATCTTAGAAAGGAAGAGAAAAAATAAAAGCTTCTGGTAGAAGAGAACAAACTTAACATTGATTCAAGAACACGATTTCGTGAACTATAATATGTCGTTGAAACTTATACGTAATAATTCGTAACTACAAAATATCGATATTTCAAGAAATGCGCAATGTTCTCCTCTGGTTCTGATATTCGCAGTTCTGAGACATATACATACATATCTGAGATATATATCTTTGAATCACAGTCGTCAGGACGTGCATTGAAGCGCGACCGGAAACATATGCATAATGCATAATAATACATATGCGGGAAGCTCAGCGTCGGGAAATTCGGTGAAACTGCAAGAGAGAGAGAGAGAGAAAGATTTTAAATTGGATTCAGAACGTGCTAATGAATCTCGCAAATTATCGCCTCTTACGTGAGCGTGACCCAACATGTGCTGGCATTCTCGTTTTATATAGAATTGCTAACTAATTAATAATTATGCAATTCGACCATACTACGGACGCTTTTCTCGCAAAAGCGTTATCAAACGATTGACTTATCTCGCCTAATTCAAGGAGCTTTGAATACATTGCTATATAAATACATGAAATCTCATTCTAAATACATTTCCTTGCAAGACGTATATCTTGTTTACATATTAAGATGTTTGATATTAAGATGTTGCTACAAAGCTAAAATTTTTCCCAAGAAAGCTGATTTTATATTATCGCAAAGAGCTTGAAGCAAGATCAGGATTATAAAACTTTACATGTGCATTATATTGTAGACATGGTAGTAGCCTGTAATGCAACGCGTATAAAAGCACTGTATATTCTTTATTTATTTTGAAGTTATTTTACAGTACGTATATCTTTCGGATCTCATCAAAATGGAGATTCGCTTGTAACATACGTAACAAAATCTCTGCCATCATAGATAAGATATTTGCCATGAAACCAGAATTTCAATCATTGCCCTCGGCAACAAGTCCCTTTTTCTTTCTCACGCCCGGTCGATTAATATTCGAATCCCCGTATTAGAAAAGCCGAAGGGAAAGTTTTCGCGGGAGAGCGTGACATGTCTCCGGGAGACGGCGAATTAATTAGTCGGCGGGGCGAACTGATGAAGCCATTAATTACGCCGAAGGTTCGAGCAATTCCCTCGTCTTGCGGATCACCTTGTAAGCGGTGGCCGGTCGAACCCGAAATCCCGAACGATAAAACAGCGACTGCCTCGGCTCGGTTGAGCCGGGAGGAGGAACGTCACCGGACGAAACTTGGACAAAATCAGACAATGGTACTCCATTAAGAGTATCGCTTTCATCTTTGGAACAAAATCGGTCGAGTAGCTTGACGATTCTCGATACTTAACCTCAGCCATTCCTACGTTCTCGCTTTCTGTCACGACAGAACGAGCTTGTAGGTCGGCGGGGCTCGCGCTGCAGAGCGATTTTAAGCTCGGCTCCGATTTTAAGCCCGTTTCTTTATCCAGTGGAAAGGGACACCGCGGAAGGTAATCACGAAGAGAGGTTTTCGAACGCATCGGACAACAGGACCGTTGCAGACGAGGTGCTTGGCGAACAGGACAATATCTCTCTCACGGAAAAGAGAAATAATCTCTTGTGCACGAAAGCACGAATACTCTCCGAATTATATTGCGGTGAAAAAACAAACAGATGCTCTCTTACTTTAAGAGCTCGAATCTTTAGATATGAAATATTAAAATTTTTAGATGCCGTACGAAAATAAAATTCCATATAATTTCGGTCCAATAAAATTTCAGTGAAGGTAAAATTATATTTTAATTTTTGACAAAGATTATCGACTATAAAATACGCTATTACCGGAATTTACTACACATTTTACAAACTGCGTGCGCAAAATTAATAGGCGTATTAATTATACGAAATAAATGTCGACTCACCGAACGCGCCCTGGAAACGTCGAAATTCAGCTTGGACTGCTTCGCGATGATTCGGTGACGCTGGAAAAAAAAGACAAAGTCCACATTAATCCCAAAAAATAGTAGTCAAAAATGTTGAAATTATCATAGACGACAGAGCGTAACGCACATTAAAATGTAAAATTACAGATTCGTGCTTTCAGGCGTCAAATTGAAATGTTTCCAACATAACAATGGCAGACGTACATTACATATTAAACGTGTGACAATACATATTATACGCTACGTTTATACAATTTTTATGTTTCGTACGTTACAAAGTTAATTCCTACATAGAATATTTTCCCGTCTCTAATTATCAGTTATTTACATATGTACCTATCAATTCATCAATTACCATGAAATTTGTTATAACGCTCTTCATTAACGGTATGTCATAATTACAACCGGTGGTAATGGAATAATAGAATGTTCGTCTAATACCAGAATGAGAATAATGCCAGTCTATATAGCTGCGTAAATACACAATCATAGATTATAGTCGTATACTTATTCAGGCGTGCACTTGCACGTGAAAGCGCACCATTGTTCTCGTATGTGTATGTGTGCACGCGCCAAGTGCTGGACAGGAAACGGACATGTTCTAAACCGTATCGCGCAGAAGGGAAAGCAAAAGCGCCGTTCCCCCCGATCTGTTATGAATATAATTCCGACTGTCACGCGGAATCACCGCATTACGATTATCTATTATTCACGGCTTGAAAAAAAAGCAAGTAAAGCCGGTAGTAAAATGTAAACTTCACGAACTGGTCCGGCTTGACCTGATCTGGTTTGATCTGGTCACGGCGAGTATCTCGCTGACTTGAATGCGATCGCACGATGATCCTCCGCTTCCGGTATGTCTTGCGAACCGGCTCGAGGATCTCGGCGATTCTCGATACTCAACCTATCCCAGTGCGATCATACTTGGTCCTCGTTACAGAACGATGGCGAACAAGAAGCGGAGTGAGCGAGAGCATGCGCGCACACGATATATATATATACACGCAGAGACAGAGACAGAGACAGAAAGAAATTGCAGGAAGAAGAGGGTGGAAAGGAAAGGTGCAGGAACGCTACGTAGGTACTTCCAATTCGATCTCTGGTCTAAGCCTTTAATGCCTGCTTATTCGTTCGCCTGGAAGAGGATCCCGAAGAGGTATCTAAACTTTCCGAACGCTCCGCGGAAGAGAGCTAAACGCCGAACGATTTCGCTGCCGGCACTCTCGGGGAATACTTCTTTCCTCCACTGACTAAGTCGTGGCAATGGCTGTCGATAACTAAGCGAATTATTACGTCATGACGAAAAATACGAGGTCGATATATGAGCTATTTATTTCGGAACAGAACAGAGTGGAGTCGTGAATATTCCTGTTCGGTCGTACATCTTCAAAATAAATGACTCTCACGTAAGAGAGTCACGGTGAATAACTTTTGAATTTTGAGAAAACTGCAATTTATCATAATAAATATATGTGTATCTTAAATTATAATTGAGTTTGATTCAATTCGTTTGTATCTGTAAATGGGTCATACTTCTCACATCAATGGAACATACAGTGATATCGACATTCGACATTCAACATTCAACATTTATGTGTCGTTCATGAATGCATTTATGTTCGCTGTGTAAATAGAATGAAATCATTTCGTTTCGATATTTGACTTGTACTACTTTTAAATAAACCATACATACGGAGCGTTTATTTTGAACTCTTTCAACGAAATTTGAACCTCTATGAATGTAAATTTGAAATGTTAAATATAAATATGAAATAAAAACGCAAATTGTGTTTATGCTGTATCTATAAATTCTATTTTGTTCACACTTATAAAATGAGACAGAAACAGTAAAACCTATGTAAAATCTTATGTTAATAACTTAGAAAATCATTCACTACGATAGCACTCAATATCTCATTTGGAAGATTTGCAATCCTTCAAGCAGTCGGAAATAATTTTTGGCCGGATATCTCTACCAGCAATATAGTAAAATTGCGGAGCTTCTCTAGAAAAAAGGAAGAAGGAAATGAGAGAGGCGAGGAAGAGGAAAGGAGAACGAATCTAAAGAGAACGCGAGCATTACAACGTATATTCCGACATCGACTCGACTTTCCGCCAGGAAAGAAAAAAGATGCGGGCCAGCCGGAAAAAGGGAGGCAAAGCAAGCGCGCGTGCTCTATATCCCCTGAATATCGGCGATTGTGTTTTTTGTCAAGGATCGAAAGTGCCTCGTCTACCCACACCGGCGCGCTTTGACGTTTAACCGGACGCTTATCGATTGCGGAATTTATTTCTTTTCGTATCTCCAGTCTCGGCCACCATTGTCCTCTCGCGCTCTCTCTCTCTCTCTTTTCCTCCTTCTCTCTCTCTCTCTCTCTCTCTCTCTCTCTCTCTCTCTCTCTCTCTCTCTCTCTGTCTCTCTCCGCCATCCCTTCTGCATCCCCAATGCCGCCCTCTTTATCCCGAATCATCCGGCCAGGCGGAACCGGTCTCTCATTCCCATTTTGTTTCCGTTCCCCGACGGCTGTACAGATAGGTGAGATTAAGCTCCGCGATGGCGCGGCTGCGGTTATCAGGAGATTGCATTTTAGCATAATGGTTACGAGAGGCCGCATTGTAGCTCAGTTTTGAGGGACGCGCCATGATGTCGTTGCGCCGTGATGGGTGTCGGGGCATTTATCATGGACCAGGTATTTTTGCTTTCTCCCTCTCCGTTCTTCCCATCGTTCATCCTCACGCACGTCGATCCACGTCTATACGCGTATACGGAATTCGTACAATATAAATTCCCTTTGCGACGTTGCATATAAGAAAAAAATGGTATATTAACAAATAAAA
Organism: Temnothorax longispinosus; assembly: GCF_030848805.1. Lineage (NCBI taxonomy): Eukaryota > Metazoa > Arthropoda > Insecta > Hymenoptera > Formicidae > Temnothorax > Temnothorax longispinosus. Next base: position 20,692,898 of record NC_092358.1, read on the forward strand.
CGAATTGTTTTCGAGTAACTTATATTGCTGGCCATTTTTAATTCCTCTCATTTTCACGTTTCATGTGAAAATATTAGTATAGGGCGACTGATCGATTGATTGACTAATTGGAAATAAAATATGTATAATGTTAATTATATACACTGCTTTTTAATTTACATTATCGAATGTAAATTGGATTATCACCGCAAAAATACTTGACCGGCCGCTCTTGCTCCCGGCTGCTTGCCAATATTATTAAGGTGAGCGCCGATTTGGTAAGCGCCATGTTTACGCGATACATCAATCGACGACGGCGAACAGACTTGCACGTCGATGATGCTCGTTCAATTAAACATTTCAAGCTAATTCCGGTCTATGCGATGCATATGCATGCGCGTGCATATACGCTTCATAGTGTATCCGGCTATATGCTAATCGTGCGTGCTTCCAAGTTTACTCGTTTGCATAACCAGAAAGAACGCGAACGTGATCTCATGCTACACGCGTTCTACTTAGAGACGGTGATGCGATATCCGTTCATATTATTGATAACCTGCCGAAGAAATTTTTCATTTTATTTTAAAACGTTATTGATTTTTCCATCGATATCTGTCGAAGAATATCGATTTTTTTTCTACTAGGTAAATAATACAGGGCTGCGAGCATTAATAGGGAAATGACCGATATTATAATTCGTCAGATCGTTGTACTTTGTCGGTTTATTTGATTATGCCAGCCAATATATTGTACGAATTTACGCTATTCAATACATTGTCAATTCATTCATATTGACACATTTGTCAAAATTGATCAATTATTTCGATTAAGATTAAGCACATTAAACATATACTCGTAGCGAATTAACTAGTATGCGATTCTATAATAATTAACAATATTAATCTAGCAAAATACATATTGCCATCAATCTTTTTATTTCTTTGATTAATATATATCATGACATTCAACAAAGTATTGATTATCCGCGAATACCGATAACGGTCTGTAAACTGTCGATACCTGAGGTTACTATTCATAATCGGTTATTATTCGACGATTATATAATCAACACAGTTATACAATCCTACGTACAACCATCAATCTGCTACTTGGCAACAGCAAAGTTTAATTACTTGTGGGTGCGGGCGGTCACAGCGCGGTTAAATACTCGACTCCATAAACCAAGATATGACATAACATTTTTCAGTTTAGCGAGAGAGTTCGGCTGCGGGCGCAGCCGACTACGCGGCTGCATCGCAGTATACTTTTGCGTGTTTAAAATTCAACATCGATTCCTATAACTAGGGTCGCTCAGCAGGGTTTTCCAGCGATCCTTCTAAGGTTCGCTAGTCAGGGTGTGTTCACCCATATATATATTAATCAATTTGGATTATAAATAGATTGCATGACGCCGCTAGGCGTCGCATCGCCCGTACATTCTCTCGAGTTCAAAATTCCGCACCGACCTGTATATAAGGAGACCCCCTACGGGACCAAAGCAGATATTTTCAGGCGCTAGTCGCCTAGGTATATTAATTATAAATCTTTTAGTTTAACAAATAAGAAATTATTCTTATTAGACAACTCTAAAAATTATGTTGATATCACTACAATGAATAATATTCATGTTACTACAAACATACTTTTGGCATACACAATATATTTTTCGTTAATGCCACTACTTTCTTGTAGTTTAAATAATTTATTTATTGTGTGTTATTACAACTATATTTACATAGTTAGGCGTTATTTATCCACAAATTTCTAGTCGGTTTTAACTAAAAAAATCTAGTTGCTGGTACAAATTTTTTTCTCTGAGTGTCTATATACCTTACAATAATTCATAATAATCTTCAAATAATCTCAAACTCAGGAAATGCCGCTTCATAAATACTGATTAACTCGATCATCTGAAAGATTAATTCATCATTGAAAGATTGATAAACGAAAGATTTAATCGCATTAGTAAGATAGCGCGACAGGACGATGAGTTCTAAATATGTATAATAATTTGTGTAACAGAGATTCATGATGTACTGAGCGGAAACTGAGCGATAATTTATTATGATTTTAATCACAAAGACTGAAAATAATACGTAATTATTCTCAAGTAATTCGTGTAATGCGTATCGTATAATGAATTCTATCAATAAGTAATGTTTTTTTACAGATAATCATTGGAATATTTAACGTAACATAATCTTGCTATATAGCAATGATAGAAAATTTAGTAAATAAAATGCATATATAATGCTACTTACATGAATATCTAAAAGATGGTATTTATCGATGGTAAGATGATTCATTATTTTCATATTATCATATTTTTAGTTAATAAATTATTTGCATTACAACTATCTGTCAATTGAAATTTAGCTATTTACAACAGTTCAGCACATATATATTCAGCATTATCATTGTTATAACTTGTCCTTTCCTCCTATCGACATATGTACATAATTATATCTATTACCGGTGATATTATTATTCGGTAAAATTAGCAATCGATTATGTATTAATATTATCTGTAATATCATTGCAGTAGGTAAATTTCTTGCAAATGCATAAATATTATACTCACAGTTATTTTCAAACCGTATTTTGTGCATTCTTCATATTCATTTTATTTTTTATCTTTTATATTTCTGTTTCTGTATCTCTATCATTAATAAACCGTTTCAATCCTGTTAATTTCAAATAATATTTTAGATAATTCATAATCATCATTTAACTAATTCATTCTAATCTCTTAGATCGATCACATTACTGTTCGATAATGCTCTGGTGGTTCGGAGGGAACGTCTTAGGGAATATATAGTAATACACTTTCTCCCAAGTTACTTCCATGTGATGAAATATACAATAGCAATAACCGCTTCGTATATTCAGCCGATTAACGTAAAAGAAGTGGCTCTATGACGTCCATCGGATACCCATAAAAGTTTTCGACGCCTCGTCTCCTACATCTCGCCCGGCGGAAAAGGTGCTGCAACACGGTTGCACATAATGCGATTCCCCGTAGAAATAATGACTGTAACCCCCGACGAACGCGACGCGTGCACGCCCGGGCGCAGCCGGCACCGAATAAATAATTCAGAGTCTACTTCGGCGCGCAGACGGCGGCACGAAAAACTTTTAAATGACTTCTGACGAAAATAGCGGTTCTCGGGGTGCGGGCCGCAGTATAAGCCGGAACACGTACCTAGTACCTAGTCGTCGGAGAACCGAGGATGCCGGACTGAGGGCGAGAGACGACAGAAAAGCGGCTGCAGACGGGGAGGAGGAAAAGCGGAGGATGGATGGAGGGAGGGAGGGAAACACTCAGCAGCTTGTAAATTTGATTTAGTCGAGCTCTCTGTAGCGTACATCGTATCCTGCGAAGTTACGGTTGCGTGGCTCTCGGCTGGTTATAACGAATTCGGGATCGGCGAACGAGGGACGACGGGTGGCTTGGGGGGGACGAGGAATGGAAAGGGGATGATGGCGGCGGGGGCGGCGGAGCACGACGATGCGTCGCGGGTATAATATGCCTCGGCGGACTCGAAAACATGCTCGTGCGTTCGCGCGAATGAGCATGCCATAGAGAAAGAGCAAGAGCAAGAGCGAGAGCGAGAGAGAAAGAGAGAAAGAGCGACAGAGATAGGAAGAAATGGAAATTAATCGGCATAAAACACTATTTTTTTGTTGGCGAACCTCGAGTTCTTCCGTGCCGAGGGAGATAAAATCACGTAAGCGGCAATTATCGTATAGCGACCGCGCGCGTCTTATCTGAGCAGAATGAGATGTAGCAAAGATGCGTGAATGAGATTGGAGGGAAAGAAGCTGAATCAGATTTTATCTTAACATCATGCTCACCGATTCGCCTCCATTCACGTCAACTTAATCTACCAACTCTCTCCCCCCGATCGTTCAGGAAGAGAGCGGTTGTGCGCAATCACTGTATCTTCTACTTAGGGAATGAGTTTTTCACGTTAATCTGATTGATTTTTCCAACGCTCCATTCATCATTACTCGACAGCTTTAATGCAGGGACAGTGACGATGCTAAAATTTTCATCGAATTAATAGATACGCGCCGATATAAACGCGAAGCTTACAATTTTCAAGAAACCTACGAGTGTTTACGAGTGTCTAAAGCGCATAGAATGCATTTTCGATTTCAATAACCGTAAATTGTTAAAAGTTCTGATGACGAAGGCAAATTCTATGGTACGGCGGACGGCAATGATGCGTCGAGTGTATAACACGCCTCGTCGAGTCCGAAAATAACCGGACGCGTTTTGCGCGGAAGATCGAGAAACGGAAATTAATCAAAGAGCGCCCTTTTTTTTGGTGTCGACCTCTGACGTCACGTTCGACGTGACAGAAACTACTTGACACTACCGTGTTGAACGCCATATTATCGAAGTGCCATAAAAAAAAACGCTTTTATCCGGGATCAAAATAAATATTTTCTCCTCCTTTATCTTCAGACAATTCTTTTCCTTCCACATTTAAAACCGCGCAGAAATATTTTCTCTTATTTCTGACAGCTCTCGCGATGTATCAAAGATTGCTTTCGACTTCTAAATTTGCACTCTATTAGTAGAGCAAAAAGAATACGTCAAAATCACTTCTAGTCAAACCTCAAACTCACGGAGCCTCGCGAAAATCGAGAGAGGATAACAAATGTTTCTTGACACTGAAAATGTCGCGCGTTTCGCAAGTGGAAACGGCACGAACGAGGTCAGAGACGAGGCGAGGATAAATCATACTTGTATTACCCGCGGCGTTGGCTAACTTCCGCGAGCAATAAAGTCTCAAAAAGTTTAAGGGCAATACTTATAAATAACGAATAACCTGAATGCATAATACAAAAGGAAGAGAGAAGTGCAAGAAGAGGAGGAGGAAAAAGCGGGGGCGGGGAGGGGGGAAGAGGAAAATGATGACAACCAGGGGAACGCGAGGCAGGAGAAGATATGATACGCCCCGGTGGACTCGAAACTAAGAACCACGCGGGAACGCGACGAGCGCGAGCGGACGACGAGGACGGAGGCGGAAATTAATCGGAGAAAATCTCTGCTCCCGTCGGCTTTAAGCGGCCCCTTCCGCCCAGTGAAAATTATTTACCGAAAGGATTGGTGCGCGCGCGCGCCTCCTTTTCCCGTCGGATGAATTTCGAGATGGGTCGCTCGGTGATGCGGAAATCTCGAAAAGAAGAAAAAACGATAAACGGAAAATGCACACGGCGCGAGAACGGAGCTCTCGATTTGCTTTATACGTCACGTGCACATTCAGCTCTGCAAGTCTGGAATGGATAACGTAATCCCGGCATCTTCCGGTGGAATGAGAGATACAAGCGTGATCTTGTACAGGAAAGGTAGTTGATTTTAAATGTAGCTTATGAGCCCTTGCATGTAAAGATAGTAAATGAAAATCGCGAGCTTGGAAAAGTATCAAAGCAAGCTTCTTGTGGAACGGCTAACTATAATCTGAATATCTCGCTCCGCTGCTGTTAGATAATATAATTAAACTGTAGGAATAATTTTAATCGTTTGCTTATGCAAGCCAGACTTCGATGCGTATTCATGTATGGATATGGCTTTATACAATGCACGGCGACGATATGACGACGAAGCTGTCACGGAGTATCTCTCGGCATCACTTTTTGCCGCTGCGGTTACGCAATATATTCGGAGTAATGGAATACTAGAGTGAATGGTACACCGTGTTGTATGAAACTTGAAGAGTTTCGTACATATCTCCAACTTTAAAACGTTGTTACGTCATAATTTGAGATATCATCAGCTCGTTCTGGTAAGATTATCTTTATATTGCGGAATAAAACTAATTCCAAAATTATTTTAGTCTGAAGCGAAATTTCACTTGTATAATGGACCAAATTTTTCTCCTATCTAATTATTATATATATGATCCTGTTTTTATATTCAATATTCTTTTCTTCAACATGCAGGATATAACAGACCTATTTTATATGTATATATTGAAGATAAAAACAGGATCAGTTTTAGTAACTAATTAGTGTAATCCATATTAAGAAAATAAATAAAAATAAGAAAAGATAAAGTACTATCTTTTGCGAACAAATCGAAGCTAGGATTTTTGTGCAAGGACAGCATAATTAATCCATTCAGCCTTAATATATTCTGGAACGTGTAGTCTCGCGCAAAATATTTGGTACGCGTGGCATAACGAAATTAACGCGCATACGTAAGTAGCGTTAAATCAATAACGCACATTGCACTGATATCAGAGACGCCAATGCATAATACATAAGCGAGAGAGAGAGAGAGAGGGGGGAGGTGGGGGAGAGATGTGGTACCGGGTGTGCGGACAAAACGGGGCCACCGGACCTCACCGATAAATGCACCCGATCGTTGGCGCGCCCAAATTTTTCGACGTCAACGATTGTTTATGGTCGAGCCTGGTACAACCGCGTAACCTCGTGAACTCCATTTCCGGCCCGATAAATCATGCACGCGGTTACCGAATTCCAAGCTCCTGTGATAATAGTTCGCTGAACGAGACCGTTTGGACGGTTATCGCGCGCGCGCACCAGGCGAACAAAGAGAGGAAAAAAGTTGCGCGTGATGAGCGATCAAGAGTTGTCGAACAGTCGGATCGGAAAAAAACGCGATAAACTCGCGGAATTACTCGATTATTAGAACAAACAAAAAAAAATAAGAAAGCGCAATCACGATAGGGGAAGAGGAGCGAGATAAGAGTAATACAGTCGGAGAAAAAAAAATGGGAGAGAACATCGAGTCTCGGAAGAGAATAACTACCTCACTATTCTCACGATCGAAGTGCGCGAATGGAACGACAGTTAATCGACAGGAGCACAGAGGAGAAAGGAAAACGGTGAGGGAAGGGGGGAGGATCACTTTTTATCACCACGCAGTGCATTTTGTTCCGCGAGTTAAAATCATTCGGAGAAGCGATGGCGCGCCGGCGGTTTTATCGATGGAATTTCGTTTTCTCGGAGAAAACGTTTGAGAAATCGTTCCGCGATTCTGCGTCGCGGCGTTGGCGGAGGGATGCCCGGATGGTACGAACGATGGAGTTGCGGAGGGTAGAATAAAACGTCGGGCGCAAGGGGGTACCGCGCACTTTAAGAGAGAGAGCAGACGAGAAAATGGGGAGGAGTCCACGGCGCGCGAGAGAAGAGAGATCGATGGGCGGTGGGAAAAATGTGCACCGAAATTTATATAACGAGGAATTCCATTATACCGAGCTCGATATCCGCGATACGGTGTGTGTGTATGGTGCATGCGTGTATCTAAATACACAGATACACATACATACATATATACAAATATATTTTGTGTGTGTGTGTGTGTGGGGTGTGTGTGTGTGTGGGTGTGTGTGAGTGTGTGTGTGTATATGTATATATCGGAATATCGAGCGGCATGCTTCATCGACCGAGATAAGATCCGTTTACATTTGCCGTCAACCTCCTTCCCGCTGTCCCCCTTTTCAGGCTTGTGCATGAATCACGACGCGCCCGTAAGTTCTCCGTAGGACCGATTTTTCGTTTCGCCTACATTCGTAGGATCGTCTTCGAGACGTGAACGGAATCCTCCGCTCACGCTCCGACTCGCGATCGGCGATCCGCGAGTTCGCGAAGCTCGCGAGAGGTCGAGAGAGCGCGCGGAAACGAGCGTGCGAGCGAGCTGAGCGAGCGAAACGCGAGCCCGTCCGGGGACCGGACAATGCGCAACGATGAATAATAGATCCGCAAATAGATTCTGTTCTCTATCTCCTTCTATCTCGAACGAGAGAAGATTTATAGCAGGAGGACCGTAAGACAGTGAAAAATGTACGGACGCGTCGGGCTCCTCATTGCCGTGGGCGGTAACTAGAGGAGAAAAAAGAGAAAGAGAGGGAGAGTGTGTTCTTCGCGGAGAATTTAAGCGTCGATGCGCGTTCGCCATATCGCACCCAAAGTTTGGATTACTGCAAAAGCATCTCACGTGAATGCCGGTTGGTTTTTCAAGAGACAGGAAGAAAAAGAGAATTTCAGTACATCCTGAAAGGATAATCCCTTTAAGCACATAATAAGAATAGTACATGTAAATATTAAAGAGACGTACGATAAAAAGTGTAAATAAATAGAAGCGCATAGTAAATTAATAAATAAGTGCAAAAACACTCGACAAAAGATTGTAATAAATTACAAGCAACAGTTATTTTTAATAAATATGCAGAGAAACAATAGATATTGGTCACGTTGGTTATTTTTATTCTAAATTTAGAAATAAGTATAAAGAATTGTATAACGAGATTAAAAACCGTTTCACTATTCATAAAAAATAATTTTTTAATACAGTTAGTTTCATAGACATTATCCCAGAAAATTACAATGAAAATATAGGTACATATATAAGAGCGAGTAAGAGGAAAATTTGATAAATTCATAATGCTGAACCTCTTCAGAATAACTATTAGACAATTAGCATTTTTTTACTCCGTGATATGTCTGGTCGTCGTCCGATTAAACGAGCAAATGTTACGACGTCGTGGCGGCAGCCACGATCGCGGCCACGTGGGACGGAATCAGTTTAAGCTCCGGAGAATCCCGTTGAATTTTTGATGAAATTCTGAAAATTCGCGCGATCCTTTTCCGATTTCGTATACCGTCAGCTCGAGAGCGGGCGCGAGACGCGTTACCAACAACGTTAGATTGAATTTTAACAAGAGAGAAAAAGAGAGGGAGAGAGCGAGAGAGAGAGAGAGAGAGAGAGAGAGAGGAGAGAGAGAAACAGAGAGGAATTGTCCCGCGACCGCGGCGTAAATTTCCTTCCCTCTCGGGGCGATCGCCGAATTTGCAAACCTAAGCGAGCCGAGACCTTCTTGATTAAAAAGATAATTCGATCGCAGATACTCCGTCTTTCCAGGGAATTGAAATGTTTCGAATGCCTCGATATTTCCGTGCGCTCTTCATCTCCCTTGTCGATTGATTTATTTCATTGTAACACGAACGCTGTACGGAAGAATGCCTTAATTAAAAGTTGTATCCATTTCGAGGCACCGTGTAATTATAAATGCGTCAATATGATTCTAGACTCTCCTGCAGAAAGCATACTGTACTTTTAACGTGAATATACACATACATACACAAATTTTTCTGGCACACATATCTATTGTACTTTGTAAAAAAAAAAGAAAAAACTAAAGGAACAATACATTAGTTTGTGTAAAAAATTATAATAATCCGCATATTTTTGTATAATGTTAGGATTAATTGGATAATTCTCCATGAAGAAGATGTATAATTCTTAAACTTTTTGGATTTTCTGAAGATAATATAAATATATAGATTACAATGTTTTTTTAAATTCATAATTCTCTGTATTCTCCACATAAAATAAAGATTATTTATCTCCTGCATAATATTTAGTTAGCCCGTCGTAGTATCATATATTAATACAACACATAAACAATTAATAATACTAAATACAATTTATTTCGTTTTAAAAAATGTCAAACATATTAGCTATTTCACCTTTTTTTTTTCAAAGTATATTTTCAAACATTTATCTTACATTTTACTAGAGTAAAATTAATAAAATCATTCAAAAATCTAAAATCGTGTAACTCGTCACGATTTGTTACGAAGAATTCGTGCGACCGTATGAATCGATTGTATATACGTCGATCAGTGACGTATGCAACGCGACTGAAACTGATTGTATTTTACCACGAATCGATATTTACCCCGGTGCACATGGTCGCGCCCTGCCGTGGCCGTGTACAAAGGTGCCGATTTTCCTCTTCTGGCCTCTCGTGTTCCGATTTTCATCGCGAGTGGCGCGCGCCCCGTGAAAACACTCCCGTGTGCTATCGGCTCTTTGTCGGCTCGAATAAAGCGTCCAAGCTGTTATCATCGCGTTGATAGCGCCACGGTTGTCCAAAAAACAATAACGCAATAGAGTTACCAATCAGATCTGAGTGAAGTAAAATGTGCATCCGCTCGGGGCCATTAACGAAAATTGAAGATTCGACAGATTTCTACACGTATGTTTAAAAGGCTAAAAATACGACCTAAACGAATAGCATAAAGTGTGGTTCTTCTGCATTTTTCCCTTAAATTAATCATATCTAAAAAAAAGCATGTAATATCTAAAAAAGTAATTTCTGTCTGGAAAATTTGATTTTTGTCATTTACAGAATTTGACTTTCATAATTATTAAAAATATCGTTTGCGACCGATCGATAAAGTTTCAAAATTGAATTGACTAATATGTGCATTTGGTGACGCAAGATATCGATAATAAAAGTTTCCCTCGGTTGCGATTGGCAAGCGTTCAAATTAAGGCTAGATAACTATGCATTCTCACTCGGAATATCAATGACAAAAGTTTTCTTCGGATCCGTATTGGCGACGGTTCAAAATTACATTTTGATTAAATTCCGTTTGGTGCCGATCGCGCGGCGATCGTTCAAAGTCGAGCACGGTGAAATGTGTATCCACGCAAGATGTCAATGATAAAAATTTGCTCGGGCGCGTTCGACAGACACCGTCGACGATATAATCGCGGCAATACGTACATGAGCCGTACCAGAAATTACGATCCGTGATATGAACGTCCGATGATACGAACGAAAATCGAACGGCGAACGAAGCTGGATATATCTCCGCGAAAATTCGCGCCGCGAGAACGTTACTGTATCGAAATGAAAATCTCCGAAGGTAAAGCCTGGTCGCGATCTAATCGGCGGTACGCAAATTACGTCGAGAATATACGAGTTCGATTTTCACAGAAACGGAATTTTTTTTCCATTTTTGTCGAGCGCAATCACAACGCGATACGATCGACAAATTAGACCGTCAAACATAAAATAATAATTATAATTACTCTTTATTGGTTAACCATTACCCTCAAAACATTCTTCCAGATATGTAGTTCGTTCTCTCTTATATCCGCATTTCCAAATAATTTTCGACAGAAATAGAGAAAAATTAATCTACAAAACCAACAGCGTGTTAATTAAAATCGCAAAGAGTTGAATATCATGTTTTTTGCACGTCTCAGTTAACATTTCTTGCTAATATTTTTATCATCGCCATTATTTCATCTTTTTCCATTAGAAGATTTATTTTGAACATCCATATCTTGTGATACAAAAACTATTATTATTTATTATTAAAAATATTATTAAAAACATTTATAAAAACGAGAAAATCTTCTGTATTATAATTAAGTTCAAAACATTGCATAATTCTTTATAATTTTTCATTTAATCATTTACCGAAAAACAATTTATTTCCACGCAGTTTGCGTAAGCGGTTTGTTTTGACAATTGTTCTTTTATTAGCGTCCAAGCATGGTGTATGTTGTATGTTCGTTGTCGCGATTCTCTTTTTCATCGTACGAATGAAAAAGGTCGGCCACCCGACTGGCGGCGCGCGGCGCGGCGCGTGGCGGTGGTGCAAGCTCGGGCCCGAGTGATAAATCGTCTAATTATCGGTCGTTTTCTCGGCAGAATTGTTGCCGCGATGGATAGGAAATGCAAGTTGCTCCGCCGAGCGTTTACTCGCGCTAATTGCTGCATCAGCGATCCGCGTTGCGGACTCTCTCTCTGTCCCCGCTGGCCCGTAATTGAATTGCATTTTTCGTTACCGTGCAGAAGGATCCGATTGTCTAGGGATCCGCGCGATTTTCGCGGCCGGGCGCAGTTGTATCGTTACGTGGCGAGAGCCAATCGATGAATAATATGTATACGGAGTTATCGTATCTCTACCTTTTTGTGCTCACAACTAAATTTTCCGTATATAATAGGTATTCTCTTTTTATTTAATTGCAAAATATTGTGCTAATAATTATATAGAATTATACAATCACCAACAGAACTCATGAAATACGAGAACAGAAATTCGCAAAATATAAAATTAAAAAATCAAACAATTTAATTAGAAAAATTAAAATATTACAAAGTTTCCTTATTATTATATACTTATACCTAAAAATTTAATAGAATAATATATATATATATATATATATATAATATATGTATATATATTAATTATCAAGAAAACGTATAAAGATATATAAATTCCGGGTAAAATATTAAAATAAAACAATGAGATAATAATCCTTCTCTAACACATACGATATCCCGAATGGATTTTGCTTCACAAAGCTCGGTTATCTTTAAAATTTACCGCCGGATGAATAATGAATGGATCGTCCTTGCATTGTCTTCCCTTCTGATCCGCATTATGTCACTTTGGATACGTGCCCAAGGGCGGAGAATAAAATCGACGGGAAAGAGAAGAGCGGCGAGCGGCGTGCGCGTGCACGCGTGCCATAGCGAATGCCATTCCATAAAACGAAGCGTGACAGCGTTTCGAGGTACGAACTGTCCCGTAATAATAGTCAACCGTATATATCGACTAATCCAATTGATCGTGCGCTAAAGTGCGTTATTATCGCCTTACACTTTCCACTATGGAACATTGTAAAGCCGGACATTATATTGTATCATATAAGGGCGCATGCAAGGCACGCGCACGCACAACGTACGCATGTATATATATGGAGTCACCAAACTTATCGCGTGTCCTTCCAATCGCATATAAACTAGGGGCCATATATTGGAGGAGTTGACGGTTATTTTAATGTTAATCCTTATAATTTACGTGTTGGAGCTATCCTTCTTTATAATTCCGAAGAAATATAAAAAAATAAAGGTAATAAGATAACAGTAAATAATAAGTGATAATTATAAAGTCGCGTGCGGGTTTTCGATATTTTTACGCGCGTTAATCTCATATGTATTAATTGTAGACTGCAAGATTGTAACACATATATGATGACAAAATTGTTTTATTGCAAAAATTCTTTCCATACTTGTGTGGGAAACTTGCATACAGCATCACGTGATTTTCCAATCCACAATTACACGTTTCCATCTAATCTATCTGTCTAAAATTCGTTTTGTGAGTTTGCATCTGTCGAACTATAACGTCCTGGGACCTAAAAGCTGATCTACCAAAGTGCAGAGGACCACGCTTCGCCTCCTAACTTTCTCATTTCGTTTCGCAAACGAGAGTATCTAGACCGTTGCGAGACTAAATCAAATAACGCAGAAAACGTCGGCGAACCAACTCGACACAATCTCTCGTCCGTGCGGGACAACGCATCGCGATATCTCGTACGAGATGAGAGACTTCGTTTATGAGCGAAAAACGCAATATGAAAACAGTCCAGAATGATGGATCATCCACGCGGATGTGTTATTTCTCTCGTGGTTTCGTTACGCATTTACTAAAGAAATACAATGTATTGCTGCGCGCAATCCGAAATTTGTCTTGCATCGAAAATATACTCGCGCGCTCCGTCTGGCGAGCATTAAACGACGCGATGCGAAGAATCTCACCATCAATCTTTTTTTCGTGATTCCCGTTCAAGTATATCCGATGAACATTTCACGCGTTTGTATGCCCTCGTCTTGCCAGTATGCAGCGATCAACCGCATGTAGATGCGACCGCAGACTATCGTGTTACCCCCGATATAAGCAACAACTCCATCCTCTTCCCGCCGCTTCCGCAAACCATCACCAAACTACACGCATTCGGCGCATTCGACATCAATGCCCAACACTTGGGGACGATGATAGCGGTACGCTCGCGAAATAGAAAGCACGTGCATATTTCTGTTTATGCCTCAATAGATACGAATGGCTGGATGAGGCATAAAAGCGACGACGCCCTCGCCTACCAAAGCCGTCCTCTTCCGTGTCCGTTTTATTTCGACGTCGCCGTTCCCTCGGCTTCGTTATGCATGCGTGCATGCGTGCGTTCGCGCCCGATCGCGTGTCGAAAAACTTCGCGCTTTTTTCCCTCCCCATAACCCGCGCAGCGCGCCAGAGAGGGAAAGAGAGGTGCCACCGAACGAAACGAGTGGAGACACGGAGGTGGTTCGAGTCACCGAGGGTGGAAAATAGAGAGAATAGATTAGCGGCACTATTATGAGCTGAGCGCAAACGAGCGTGCTTCTTGTGGTGCACGTTAAAAAAGCATTAACATTGTTGTTGCTACACAGCAAGCACTGCTATCCTCTTTTCATACTTTAGCTCTCTTATTCCTCAGCATAATTATATGATCACGGTATAGAAATATGCAAACATAAATTATGTATTATATACGAACTGTAATGACGCAGCGATATTCATACATGTACATTAATCTTATCATATATTAGCTTTATAAAAATTACGGTCACCAGAATTTTTTAAATTTTTATGTGAGGTTATTTTAGGATAAAGTAAGTTAATCTGCAGATTATGTATTACGCATCTAAATGCGGGAATGACGCGTTACGGACTACACTCGTTTGTAATAATTACATAAAAAGGGACATATAAAACGATTTAACACAATTTCAAAAATTTAAACGAGCAGTATAATATTGGAGAGGAAAAGTGTTCAATGAAATTGAAAAAAACCCTTTTACAATATTTAAAAATAATTTGGAACGAAAACAGAGACGTGTATTATCTCGGTGATGCACCGTTCGTGATATCGATATGGCAGGATGCGGATTCGCTTAGAGCTGTTTTTTACAGCTAAAACAACATAAGATGCGTGCAGGAAAAAGAAGATGAGATCCTTAGCGCCGCGGTAACGCACCTGGAGCACACGCGTTTTTTTGCGGCTTTCCATTTTCGCGACAGATCGGTAGGACTCGCATCCCTTTTTCTCTCTCTTTCTCTGCGATGCTTCGACTTGCGACGATGTGAAATTGATTGGCGAAGAAACGGGACGGTTCTTATAATAACATTTCCGCGGACGTAGCGAGACGTATCGGAAGTATGTTGCGAGACCGAAATAAAATCGCGGGATCGAATACTTTCGCAGTGGGAGACCTCTTCCTCGAACATGACGATAACGATCGTGGGAAACGATCGACTTTATCGAAGTACTACTGAAGGAGCCGGTACTTTCTCGTATTATTCGTATTCGATATACAGTTGTTGAATCGATCCGAGTTCTTGAATTCCATTCCTCGTTGAGACCTTATACCACATTTTCTCTCTCGAAGCTGTCCCACTTCCCCACGCCTTCTTGTCTCTTTAATCTTGTATTCTACTTTGAAAATGGCTTACGTATTGTCGCCCACTCCTGATGCACAATTGTTTTATTTATTAACACCATACACGCGGAAGTATTAAAGCCATCTAATACGCGCGTTCAGTCATCGAATTTCTCTGTAATATTTAAAAACGTATCTTTTCACTGATACATTAATATTACAGCTCAACTACTTCATTCTGCAAAAGAATAGATGGGAATTGCGACGAATCGCAAGTAGTGAGGTCTCTTTGTGACTCGGCATACTGAACGGCAATTAATGTTCCCGATTGCACACGTTTTTCTTCGCCAGCCAACAATTTCCTGCCGATGCTTTTTTTTTTTCTAAAAAAAACTACACACGTAAGATATTTTCTTCTTATTCGGTTGCCATTATCATCTTTTTTGTTCTCTACGAAATAAGCCTCTTTCAAAAGTCATCTTGTTTAATGGTGGCAACTTCACGCGAGATGGGAAAGATAAATTCGATCTTTCCGCATTTTCTACGGTCGCCAAACCACACACGCACCCGGCGCCCAAAAACGTGCAGCTGCAAGATATTGACCCACGAATTCTTTGGATCGTGCGCAGCTGGGCGCGTCCTCACAACACGCCCATCGCAGAATCTATTTTCGAAAATTCGGCAACGCGTCATTACAACATCATGAGCCTTCAGCTGCTTTAGCATTTTTTACACTGAAATTTCTTTTTACTACGAGCGATTTCAGGATACTATTAACTGGTATAATAACAATCATATTGTAGCGTTATGATTATAATTTGTAAAAACAATATAGGAAAGTCAAAAGCCAAAACACGAGCAATAAAGAATATTACTGTTAAATTAATCTATAGTTTATTGTCCAAAGGTAGAAGAAACATTGTAGACGTTTCGACTAATCGTAAGTCTCTTCTTCAACACAATAAATAATTAAAACAAAGAATATGAGAATTAAAAGGTAAACAATATGATATAAAACGGATTACACGTAAACAGAGTTAACATAATATAAAGATAAATAAAGATAGGTATAACTTCATGGATTAAAAAATACGAATCGTAAGTAAGATCGATAAGAGACCATGAAAAAGGTCAGAGACATTGTCGCGAGTATAAAATTTTAAACGTTGAATTTAAAATCAAACAAAATAATTTAAGTCAATAGTTAAGAAAGACGTTAAAAAATTTATTTTTCATTTGGAGACGAGAATATATTAATCTAATAAGTTCAGTGAAGATGTGAGTTTCGGTTTAAACCTTATAGTCCAATTAATTGTGTATAGTTTAATGTAAGTCAAAAACTAAGAAATAAAAATATAATAGTTCTGTGATTAAAACATTAAAAATATGAAGAATGAAAATTAAACAATTCTAAATGGTAAAGAAGTTATAGAATTAAGGAGGTAAAAATTCAATAAAGCTATAAAATAACTATAAAATAAAATAACAACTTACAAAGAATAGTCAAGTAAAGATAATGGAAATAAACTGTGGGTTAATTTAACGATATCCTTTTACTGCTCGTATTTTAGCCTTTGACTTTCCTATGTTGTTTTACATATGTATAACGTGCGTAGCTAATTTATTATTATTATTTGTATTATAATACAAAAAAATGTACTGTAAATAAGCTATAAATATCGAATCATTACTGCTACTCTACAATTAGTCAAGTGACACAGTTAATCACTATCTGAAATTGTTCGTAGCACTGACAGCACTAATGCACTTCGCAAAGGAAAAGGGATAATTACCTTTCCGCATTTACGTCGACTTACGGCAGCGCTTGTCGACGCGATTAACGACAGGCCGATAGGCCAATAACGATTGCGATTAATTATAATGGCTTCAATTCTAGCACGCTTGCAAACTCGTCATCTCTCTCTCTTGTTCTTTTGCATAATCTTCCCGTGCGCGCGCAAATCGTAAAGCGTACGATTTCAATATCGCTCGTGCGAATTTCTACGTAATTCGATTTCGATCTGACGACAAGGTATGTCGCCTTTCCACTCTTGACTCTGTAAAACAGAGCAGGCCATATATATGGCACCTCGCGACAATTGCTATATTCTTATCAAGAGACACTACCGTATTTACACGACAATGAAAATTTTTTTCGATTATCCGTTCATCCGTTGAGCCTTCAGACACTTTGAAATATATCTTTCTTTAAAGAGTCTGATGGAACGACATTCTTTTACAGTTCTGCTTTTCATAATTAGATGTTTTGATAAGTATGACGTAAATTAATATCGAGTCAGGTGTACATAATGTATCATTCGTAGAATAAATGCAATTACAAGTGTCTATCAATTGCAGGAATAAGTGGAAATACTTTATCACAGTTTTTAGAAAAAAAATAGTAGTCAAATAATAGTGTCAAAAGATAGATCACAAGAGAGGACAGTAAAAGAGAAACGGTAAAAAGAGAAAAAGATCTGTCGTGCATATAAACTTTTCTCAAATTCTCGTCTGACTGATAAAACTTTAAAGGGGCGAGAAAACGCACTCCACCCTCGCCTGCAATTTTCTGTCGCATCTCCGTTCGTCTCTCGTTCAAGTTAATGAAAGCACCTTTCGTTGAAACGATATAAAGAGCGGACCCGTTCGAAAGGGATCGCAGGACAGAAAAAGAAGGGCGAAAATGCGCGCCGTATACGCCGGCGCTTTTATTGCCCCGTTATTTCATTACGAATTCACCGTCGAGCGATCGCGAAGTCGAATACACAATTATCTAATTAGAGCGGCAATTACGTCATCGGAATTTCATTGGGCGTGTTAAGCGGCCAGGTAAGGCAAGGCCGTGTACATACCCGCGCGCACACAATCGCCGACTTCGATCGGTCGCTGCGATGTAACTCGATTTTCCGAGACGACCGAGAAACGGGTAGGGAAGAATGAGGAAACTATTTTGCCGGCAATTACAGAAAACCGACCTTGCGGCTCTTTCTCTCGCACCGCCACCTTCTCTTTTCTCCATTCTTTTTCGCCGCGGCAAAAACATACCTACCTTGGCGTGCCCGCGATTAATTTGCTGACTCGCGATCGTGTGATGAACAACGACTCCGCTAATCGACAGGATGCAACACCGCGACTACGGACTATTGCGTGTATGTGTGTGCATACATATATATCGACATGAATTCAGTACTTTTATACTGATTAACTTCTAACGCTGCTCTCCTCATGAATTCGCGTGCGTTACCACCTTATCTTAATCGGTCTGCATCTTATGGAATAATTCTCAATTGCTATCGTTTGTATTTTTATCGAAATAGCTTGGCGAAGGATGCGATACGTACAGTATATAAATGGAAACTACATGCTACAAGCTATAATTAATACTGCAACGTTCAGAGGACGACATAACTTAGAAAAGCGAAGGTAGAGAGAACGAGAGAGCTACGAAAAGAGGGAGAGAAAACGACCGTACGTGAAATATCGCGTCGCGTGTTGCACAGAATTTTTTACTTATTCCGAGGTTAATTTAGCATTCGCACGACGTTATTCAGGAGTAAGGAAGTCGTTTGTATCGCGAAAGGCCGGAGAGAGAGAAATACGCGGGTATGCGAGAGTATTAGCAGGTACTTATTATTTCGCGCGCTTTCTCTCTCTCTCTCTCTCTCTCTCTCTCTCTCTCTCTCTCTCTTTCTCTTTCTCTTTCTCTGTCCGTCGCCGGACAAGCGATGATTTAAAACTTAAATAGAATTAACGGCATTATTTTCTGAATAGGATTTAATTAAAAACAGCATCCTGTAGCTCAATAGTAGCAGGTCTATCAGGGCAACGTTGTTATTCATAGTGAAATTAGATGTAATTAACTCTATGTATTTATTTTGAGAGACGGAGGAAACGCTTGTACAATTACAATTTGTATTATGCATTAATGTTCTGGATGGTTATCGGATTATACCTTAAATATAATACGGTTATTCGATGGTTATCAGATTGCACCTTAAATGGGTAATATGGTTTAAAATCCACAAAAGCTATTTTCGTTAAAAATTCATCAATTTAATTGAAAGACTGTCTGCCACTTAATATTGCAATTTGGAAATTGTATGTGTCGTGTTAAGCAAATATAAAATTGTATGCTTCATTCTTTTTCAGAATACGTATTCTCATCTTTCATTATCCATTAAATATTACACCATCCAATTCTGGAGTTTAAAAATTTGTGTTAATATCGAGGTTAATATAAAGGACGCGTCTCAACGTTACATTTTGACATATAAATATCATATAAATGTCATATTTTCGATATTAATACCAGAATAGAATGTTTACAAAGAACGACCGCATTTAGAGCTGAAGGAGTAGGAGTTCCAGAACTCATGTACTCATAACTCACATTTCACGCTAAACGTGTCCATGATTAAAAGTTTTGTTTCTGCTACACGAAGATCGCACGCAGCGTTATCTTACAATTAGATCGAGAACGGAACGGCCGTGTTTTAACGTACGACAGGAATACCGAGACCAGGAATCTATCTGGGCCAATTTTGTCCCGCCTGAAACGTGCCCGGCCATCCGTCGCTCGCGTTGCTTTCGCGGAAATTTGCATGAACGCGCGTGAACGATTGCCCGACGCGAGCTCTCGCGATACCCGTAGATTCCTCCGTTGGCGGGCGAACGGTACATACGTATCACGCATTCGACTCTGCTCGTGACGTGATATATCCGCATTTAATATGGGAATTCGTGCACTCGCGATGGGGGGGGAGAAGAGAAAGAGGGTGAGGGGACAAGCAGTCCGTTTGTTCCGATTTCAACGATACCGAACAACACGGGAGCAGATTTTGATTAATGGTTTTTCGTTTACACGCACCCCCGGACCTTTCAGAGAAGGACCTGCGTTTCCCCTCCTCCCTGTGCTCTGCAGTCAGATTATATCCTTTTTCTCTCTCTTTTTTTTACTAGCATGCCAAAACCATTTTGACATCCGTCTCAGACTCTCGGCCATCGCATCTTTTTTCCTCTCGCCGTTTCCGGCAACGCCCTCTTTCTTCTATTTCTCTTTTTTCCCGCGGATCTAGTCCCACTCCTTTTTATCTGTCGGTTGACCCTCGTAGAACCAGTAGATTACGTTACTCATGCTCTCTAGGTGTAGTGTCAAGTATGAAACATTATACTTGACGGTGTCACTTGAGTCGAAGAGTTCGTGCGCGCGCGCGGAGAGAGAGATATGTTGTTCTGGACACATATACCGCGAAACAGGAGAAATAAGCAATTATGCGATTTTATGTATGGATCGGCAACCCAGCGAATCATGTGCTCGGCACATGTAGCAATTTTTAGGTAAAGCATTTCGATGCAATAGCGAAAATTAATTTGTCATAGTCGATCTCGTTTTACTCGAGTTCGCATCAATTAACTGAAAAATGGAGGATAGTCTATTTTTCATCTAATCGACGCGAACCGCGATAAGACCTAAGGGGTGCATCGTGATAACGCGAATAGATCCATCAGGGCACTCTACGTCATTCCCCTTAGAGCACCGATAGAGGGAAAACCAATGAAACAACGAATCCAGAATCGTTTCCGATAAAACGCTCATCCATCATCTCGTCTGCCACTTAAACCGCCTGGCAAGCCGGTTACTCGCGTAACTCATTTATGCAGTTGCGCATATAAAAGCGCAATCAAGTGGATATCCCGCGACGCAGTATAAAATCCACGAGTCTACGTTGCTCAACTGCATATCGCTAATGGAAACTCGTCGCTCATAAACTAGAAATTGAAATTATTATTTTAGTTTTATTACTTATGTTTTATTTTTTGTTATCGCCCTATTAATATTATTATTACTATAATAATAGCAATTATTATTATTATGTTGTTATTTTCTCTCGTTATTATTATGTTATTATATTATTATTTCCTCTCGTTAACGCTACTGGTGTAAAGTAAATGTACCAATGTGCCTGGACATTTACACACGTACCTATGTCTGGACATTTTTATCATTTTAGTCCTTAAATAAGCTATAACGCGATTTAAAATCAAAGAATCAAAGATAAAAATATTTTTCTCGTATTATATTTTTATCTTTGATTTTAATTCGCGTTATACTTATTTAAAAACGAAAATAATAAAGGTCCAGATATAGTTCTTAAGTGTTCCAGCATTGGTACATTTATCTTGCCGTCTAGAATCTAGATTGTCAAATTCACCAATGGCGTCTGCGTTAATATACGAAAATCTAAATAAATCATCTATTTATTTAGCAATGAATTGCGAAAGAACACGGCAATATTTCGTCGACAAGCAGGAAAACATTGCATGCATGACCCGATTCGTATGAGCACGAAATAATTTATATCGCTCTTCTAGAACCGATGCATCTTCGTTCTTGGAATGCGTTCAAATGCAGGAAGCGGCTTTACAGTACAAACGATCGTTTGATATCTATCGGTGGCGTATGAGGTAAACAGCATAGCGATGGATCCTTTATGCGCCTTTGAAAAAGGGCGAATTGATTTTTTAAAATATTAATATTTATCTCCTATGTGGATTTAAATCACTGCGCGGAAAAAATAGAATGTTTCCCTTGAAAGAGAGTAAAACGAGTTGGAATACATTATTGTTCGGAAAGGCAATATTTATTGAGCCGTAACTCTCAAATCTTTTTGTGAACTATGGTGAACTGAATAATATCGAATACTCTCGTGCTCGTGTTGAAATATGATCATAGAAATCACAAAAATCCCTTTTAACGTTTATCGTGCAATATACAAGACTCCATGAAAAAAAAAAAAAAAACTCTTTCTTCTTCCTCGCGATACTTCTTTTTATACGCGCAATTTACAAACAAATAGTTATCCCATAACCGCGAGGGAAAATGACAATTTCGCGTTCTCGTCGGCGAGCAGAAGAAAGCACTGCCGGAGACGACGACCCCGATTCGTCTAAGCGTGAAATCATTCATACCGTCCATTTAGAAACGATGCATCATCGTTTCCTTGGAATGCGCTCCAGCGTTTTAAAGTACGAACGGCCGTTTGATTTCTATCGCGCCGAGACGCGATAAAATTGTCGTGTTTGTAACACCCAGCACACACACACACACACACACACACACACACACACACACATATGCACACATACATGTGTACAAACATTCGCGCTCAACTGTACGATCGTTAATGCAACAGCTCGCTGGCATAGCGACGTGGAAATGCAACGCGAGATCGATAAATTCCCACTTTCGGCCGCCACGCTGCGCCGCATGGAAAAATGTTCATTTAAGTCCCGCCGGTTCTCCCTCGGGAAGTTCGCACTCTCGGGCCGCCCGTCCGACAGCATTATCGAGTATCGGGCTAAGTCAACCTCGAAGTCGCACTGCTAATGATGAACTTACTTCACCGTGCGCGTATAGCAGACTAACTGACTAGACCGACCGAACTCCTGTCATCCGGTCTTGGGTCTACTTCCGTTGTTAGTGGCAGCTTCCCAATGAAATATACCGCGGAAGAAATATATAATCCGAGAAAAAGAGAATGTAAGCATGAAATTTGAGAGTAGCATTTTTGTGCAAAAACTACTGCTAGCAATGCATATAAATAAGATTTTTCTTCGTTTCCTATCATACCGTGGCACGATCACACGAATTTTTCATATAAATATGGAAGATATGAGGACCGGATGATTAAAATACATGCGCTATAAAAATATACGAAAAATTTTTATAAAGTTTGTACGAATAAATTATTGAATACTGGAATATTCGTGTCTTCGTAGAAATATTAATGTTCTATATATAGCAATGGCTCATCAATGACGCATCATTACTTAATGTTTACGCGAATCTTATCTCACATATAAGCATAGCGCTTCGTCAGATGATATCCAATTGTTTTGTATCGCAACAGTGCGGTTTGCCTGAAGATCACTTCTCACGTATGTAACGAAACCGAATGGAAATCGTCAATTTTTAATAAAACGTCGCGGCACACATCGCGAAACGCTGACACGAGAATGGGCGCGCGGATGTAGAGTCCTTCGATCAATATCAAGAGCGATATCAATATCGAGACGAGAGCGGCGTTTTCGACAGTGTTGTCAATCGTTTTAACGTTTAATCGGATTTCGGAATGGAACGCGCGCGCGTGACGAAAGCGACGCGTTTAATCACGATCCTATTCGGTGCTGCGCGCAGGGGTTCTCGAGATCATCGCGAAGAATGCCCGTGTGTCACACAAACCTCGAGAGGACCACGGTTCACCTTTCGAAGACACTCGTGGCGAAAGAAATAGGCCGAAATAGCGAAGGCAAGCCGTAAGATCAAAATTGGATTAAGTCGACGCTGAAAATCCGACGACGCGTCTCGGGTGTCGCGCGTCGTCATACATTTCCGGAAAACCGTGATGAAACGCGTCCGCGTATTTCCTGCGCGGAAGCGACCGACAAAGCGAACGTTCTTTCTCCCGTATCGAGAACGGTCGTCGACCTCCCTCCTCCCCCTACCCCCTCTCTCTCTCACTCTGTCCTTCTCTTTCTCTCTCTCTCTGTCTCTCGGCGTTGTCGCGCGCTAGGCGCGGCACCTTCGTGCGTCACGAATGCGCAGCTTTTAGTCATAAAGTAATCCACAGAAGATTACACGGTGCTCTCGACAAACAGAAGTTAATTCAATTCCAGACACGTTTTTACGAACCGGGAGAGAACTTCACGCGTAATTAAATTGGACGTGGTCACGAAAGAAGAAACAGACGGCCTACCCTCGGAGTGTCTTGGATTCACTTTCCAAAATGTCCTCGGATACATACGCGCGGTACGTTTTACGGTAACGCGTAATGGCAGCCCGAACGAAAGCGACGAAAGCGCTAACAGTCCAATGGAATTTTGCGAGGGATAATCGGCTATCGATTTCTCCGTAACCACGTGTCTATTTTGCGTAATGCAGTTGGACATAGATAGTTTATCGCGCGCATGCCTGCAACAGTCGAATAATTGATAGCAGTTACACGGAACAATAGTTGAAAAACAACGTTTTGTAATTGGTTGCCCCGCGGCATAACTGCGTGCTATCGTAATTATGTCTCGCGCGTGCTGCATTACGCGCAAAATTTATTTTCGATGCACGTGCGGATCGGATCGGGTTGTCTCTTTGCCGCGTGGCAACGCCAACGAGAAACCGAGTTCATCGATCCTGATTAAAGGTTCGAAAACGTATACTCCGAATTCACCAGCGCAACCGCGCGAATGTAATAGCCCCAGTATTTTCTGCCGTTAATGTACCCTACAAACTCGGGATATATTTCTCGGTCGCTCTTTATCCGGACACCGCCGTGCTTTAGAGCACAAAGCGTTTCGCGGTTGTTGCAATTCAGTATTAACGATGCGCTAATGGCGCGGTCCGCGCGCGTGATGCGGCCGAAACAATTAGATATTTTACCGATGGCGCAATCAAAAGACAATGGGGCTTCGCTCGCAGATAAACTCGATTAATAATATCACGCTCGCCGAAAGACGAGCTGACAGCGGCAATTCTATTTTACCGTTCACCGGCGTCGACGATCGACGATTTAATTGTCGAGTTCCGAGCGGTGTATACGCACGGGTGTCTTCGCAGTATTGCAGAAGTGCGTTCTTTTTACGGTTAGGTACGTCTAATTCCTATTTTTGTGTTCCTGTCACATTACGATTGACATTAAAATATTAATACTGAAATTCTTGACATGTTAGGAGAAAATTAGAAATAAAAATTAAAAAATACATACTATCATCTCTAACTATATTTATACTTATTATTTTTCTGGCGTATTTTTATTATTGCTTTCTTATTTATCATCCTCGTCGATAAGAATTGAAGGTTCTTGTTAGTGTCATAAAAAATTCTAGAGTCTAATAACTTCATGTAACTCAACGTCTTAGAATATTGAAACTTTTTGAGACGCAGTAATGTCTTTCAGAAGACGCAATATCGTGGCTTTCTTCGTCAAAATGGCGAGCGGCGGAAGCCCCGGATCAGAACCCGCGTTGTCGCGAAACCCGCAGGTAAGAAACTAAGTCAACAATCTGACACGCCGAACAATACCTGCCGCCGTAAGCTGTCGCGCTGTAGCCGCGTATTTACGGCGACAAGTATGTCTTTACGGCGTCGTTGCGCCGCCTGACAATGCAGTCCGCGAACTATACCGCACTGACGCTGCAAGGACCGCCGTTCGAGGCGAAGCGCAAAACCTTTTCCGCGCGCGAGCCGTTTGCCGCAACTCTCGGGTTTCGAAGCAACAAGTTTGCGATCGTGCTCGGTGCGAGATCCCCTCACGATAATCAATAAGTATATTGTGTGTACTGCCTTACGTAATCGAAGACATTTATGAGATTGTGCCAATCATTCGTTTATACACAGATGTAGAATATGAATTTTGAATTTCAAGGATTTCTGATTCTCTCACTTACAGATATGGAATTTGAAAAGTTGGAACCTGATGAAGCTCGACATATCAAAAATTTTAAAGGCGTAATTCTAAAATGATGTAAAGGCAAATCGCGTATGGGCGAAATGAAAACTTATCGAGGTTGACATCGCGGAAATTATGCGGTTAAGGAAATTATATGCGACGCGCCAGGATCATTTCGAGTCCCCCAAAGTGCACCGGAGGACTAACGCTGCCGTGGCGGAGAGCGAGCTTAACGTCATTGGCCTACAAACGAACGAACTTCGGCGCATTCGACGATGTTCGCGAGTCCCGCGCGAGCTCAGCGATAATCCGTGGCTCTCGAACGCTAACTCAGACGTTCGCTTCTCTCTCTCTCTCTCTCTCTCTCTCTCTCTCTCTCTCTCTCTGTGAGTCCTTCCATCTCCCTTCTCTCTATCCGGCGCAAAACCATACCGCATACGACGCGTATGCGCCGCCGCGGGATAACCAGCATTAATTTGCGTCCCCTCGGCCCCAAAACTTTCGGGCCAACCAGCCTCAAAGTCAACAAAACGATTCGCGCATTAGTAACGTTAATGTTCCAGCCGCTAAGCTCGTAACGCAGCCCCCGACAAGAACAGCCGGCGAGACTCCTATCGCGCGCGATTATTGTTACATTCGTGTGTATTAATGCGTTCGTTATTATGGATAGACGAGCGAACCATCTGTCGTTCCCATTAATTCCTGATCTTGTTATTATTATACTCTGTAGTAATTTACAAATCTTAAATTTAATCTCTGCCTAATCTTATCATAAAAAATAGCAATATTAATACTATAATGCAAAATATACATTTTTTACAGCAAGATATTAAAATACACAAGTATTAAAATTGTTCATGACATTTTTTTGCTTCTTTGAGGAAATTATGATGCGCAGAAAGGCAATTTGTTCAGCTCGACAAATTGTTATAAATGTAATTACATATCGACGTCGTGTTTATCTGACGACAATGAAAATGTTTAGCGGCGACGATATCACGCGGCGCCATTATTGTGAACTGCGAACGATCACTTACCGAGAGCGGCCGTGGCGTCCCACATTTGTCATTATTACCATTATCGTATGTTGATGTATCTATCGTCATAATTAATTCGATCTGGACCGTAATTGGCACCGTAACAGATACGTTCGGTAATTTAATGGTAACATGGCTTGTGATAAAGCAAGGAAAACTATTTACAATAGATTAAATAGATCTTTATGTCACAAATATCTAATTCGTTTAAAACGCGCATATAAGGTGCTCCAGAAAACTTGTACATAGAAACAGTGAGACAGCATCGTCTGTTAAATGTCGCGACGCGATTTTGCTAATGTACGCTTTCAACAGCAAATTTGTTTCTCCCGTCTTCTTATTTTTTTCTCTCTACTTTTTTATTTGTTTTACTATTGCATAAGAAAATTCGATATAAACTCGCGGAAAAATAATAGCGCGTCTTTCATAAAAATTCTCTCTCTTTTTCTCCGCGATATTAAGATTTTGCACGATGCCGCGGAGGATCTGCCGAAGTATGGCACCGAGAGACGTGACGCGAGAAATATTCGAAGAGTATACGAGAAATATCAGAATCGAATCGAGACATAAACGCGCCGGGCTGAGTTTCATTTCCTACGCGCGAAGAATCATCGTAAGAGAGCAACGGGGATACAAATTCTCCCCATTTAAGTTTCAAATTAGATTTTTCCCCGGCAATCTCGGCCGCGCGCGCGCGCGCGCTCGGATTACATTCGGAGCCCCGCTCCCGCGCGCCGGCTTTGATCGGACCGGCTGATCGATTTGGCATGGAATGCTCCACTTACTTTCTGTCGTTCGCCCGTAAGAATCTCCCCTCCCTGCCGGGCGAATCTCAACAGCGTCGCTCAATTTGCGCCATGATGAAAGTATGGCAAGTCTACGCGGAAGACGACAAGGCGGTGAAAGGGAGGAAGGAGAGACGAAGCCGAAACAGAAACGATGGAAAAATGCTTTATTATAGAGCCGGTTATAATGAAACTTCCGGGAATGATTGCGTCTGAGCGCGCTATAAAGGACCAAATTATATCTCGTTCTCTACGGGCTATATCTTGTCAATATTCCCAGATAAAATCGCGATAAAGCGCGCGTATGCGCGAGCGCTAACTCGTCGCTCGATTTACTGCTGCTTCTTCGCTTAGTAAATAACCGAGAGCGAGCTCAGGTCGAGAGCACCGAAGAGAGAGAGAGAGAGAGAGAGAGAGAGAGAGAGAGAGAGAGAGAGAGAGAGAGAGAGAGAGAGAGAGAGAGAGAGAGAGAACTCCCAGCGTGGAGAAATGTTTGATCTGGGCGGGCGCGCTAGATAAGAAATGATTTCCTTACGTATTTACGTGTTTGCGCGCAGCAAGATGCTACTTCTTTCACGTTAAGTGCCGCGCATGAGAATTGGTTCGAAAACACGAGGATTCGCCATGTATATTTTTTCCCATGCAGCTGACATGGCGACTCGATTCTCGCCACTTATCTCTTTTCCCTTCAAAATGGTTTCCTAATACAAACGCTAAATGAGATTTGGCTAATGTTTCGTTTCCAACATCCATGTTATGACAAATAATTAATAAATTTTTAATAAATATTCTTGGCTATCTATTACATATTTCTAAAAGATACATATTCTTTATTAATAATAGTATAATAATAGCGAAACCTATTAATATTCATTAAATTTTCTATACATAGAATATTCTTTTCGAATTATTCAAATGTAATTAAAACTACTCATCTTCTATTCAACATTCGCGAGAGAGACGGGTTTGCGATTAATTATCACACCAGCCTCGAACAAAGGGGCGCTCTAAAATTTCGCCGCGGTTTATCTTGCGAGAAAACGAGCTCGATCTCCTTCCCTCGGGAACCTAGAAGAAGTGCACGCGTGAAATATGCTTATTGCGCACTTTCTTCCGCCGACATTTAAAAGACTCCCGCGTCGCATCGCGTTGTCCCCGTCGTGTCGTCTTTATGCGCCGGAAGTTTCCGGGTGAGATAAAAACTTCTCGCCTCGGAGCGACATGCTGGACCAAGACGACGGGGGTAGTGATGGCAGCGGCGGTGGTGGCGGCGGTATAGCGGTGGTTGCGGTAGCGTGTAATTATTTGTTGATGACACATAAGCTTGCGATATTTTCTCGGTAGCAGACAGCTTCGTATGCTGAAAACAGAAACCGGGGAGAGACGAAACTTTCCGCGTCGCCGCCGCTGCCGCCCCCGATGTTGCCCCGCGTCGCGTCGCAGATCGGTAAGAAACCGCCGTGGCGTATGGCGCCAAGTTCGCTGTGACAGATGGCGGGCCAAAGTCTGGGATTTACAGCGAGCGCGTCAGCTGATGTCGCAATTATTTCTACCGTCCAGTTTTGCCCTCCCGCGCTATCTGACCCGATTGCCGAGAGTCGCGCCCGCGCGCGATTGATAATCCCAATTATATATCGCTCGGCGGCGTTCTCCACGTCCGACGAACAACGGGAATAAATTGTGAAGTTTCCGGCGGCGCGGCGGGATGGAGGCGGCGGCCCATTACAAAGGGAAACGTGTATTAACGAGGAGGGGTCCACTCCCACCCGAGAAAAGTGGGACTATGCGGGCCCAGCTGGTTACTCCAATAGCAAGTCTAGTATTGCATCCACGGAAGAAGCAATAAAATAATCATTTGTGAAGAGTACATATATCGTCTGAAACATTTAAAGTTAAATGTTAAGTATTTTAAAAGCATCCGACTAATAAATATTATAAAAAATATAAACGCTCGGGTAAATGATATCTTATTTTATCCATTTTATTATCCACTTAATTTTAAATAAACTTGGATATAATAAGATTCTAATTTAACTCCCGGTTATTGAAATATGAAATATTAAAAGTTCACAAGTTGCGCATAGCTTAACTAATTTAGTGAGATAAAATTTATACCAAAATTAAACTTGATGCTTATGGAATATTCCGTATCAAAATTTTCAACCGCATCCTCTCTATAGTCGAATTAATAATATTTTACGAATTGCAAATCCTCATAAAGCTTTCCACGAGCTTCCCATCATTGTTTAATCGCGCATTCAGTTCTGTAATACGCAGTAAATTCAGATCACCGGATTTTAAGTGTGCCTCTCTGGTGTGCTGTAAAGTTTGATATTTAACTGATCGCGTCATGAACTCGCGTTAAAAAGTTGTCGTAACGCCCGCATATAGCAAACTCGCTTGTAACTCGGAACCGGTCTCGAGTCATCGAGATCACGGTACGGTAAGCATAAGCTTCGTTAAATTCGCCGTAAATCACGTAAATATTTACGACGCTAAAAATACGTACAATTCCAGAGGGGGACGAAATCCAATAGGCGCGCATGCGGGTCGCGGAAAATCGTAAAACGCTCGATAATTGAGAGGACTCCGTCTACAACGGGCCAGGATTTTCCCTTCCAGTAAATGGCTTCAAACGCGATATCCCCGAAAGCGATAATCACCATAATCTCGTTCGTCATTAGCATCGCCTGTAGTGCCTAGGTGAAAGCTAAAAATATTAACTGCCCCTCGTTTCTTTTGTCCCAGTGCCGGGTCGCAGTTAGGGTCGCTTATGTGGGTTAGGGTTAAGCGAAGGCCATAAAGTCCAACGGGGATATCTCCAGCGAGGGTATATCACCGGTTAGGTTACCGGGGTAGGACCTACCCCTCTCGATAGGGTGCGAATATTTAGGGTGACGACGCGGCGCGGCACGCTCTATTCATTGAAATTTTTGCGCGCGTCCGGACATGGGAATTCAACCGTGCCACGTATGAATACTCAGTGCTGCGATGCGTCGCAATTGCACACGTCCGGTAAATACAGCGTGTCCCGGCCGTCCGCTCCTTCCCCTGATCGCTTACGAGATTTCGCTAATTAATACCGCGGGAAAAAAAATCATCAAGCCAGTGACATCGAAACGGAACGTCCCTCCCGTACGCGTAAAACGCCAATAAAATCCTTTTATATACCAATCGCACGGTGATTCTGTCACCTATGCTTAAGGGGATCCTATAGCTGCAGTAATTACCGACATTTAGTTAAAAGCATACAACTTTTAATTGGCTTTACGGAATTGCAAAATTCTTTTACAGAATTAAAGTACGCACAAAAAGTGTAGAGAGCTAGGGTCGGTTTTACATAAAAAACGAAACAAAAATTAAAAATTTGGGTACATAGAGCTGTCACTGACGACAATATTTGCTTATACAAAAATACTGCAGTTTATATATACAAAATGAGATACAACCCCTCTAGGAAAAACATTTAAGAACAATATCATGCAATTAGAGCTAAGATTAAAAGCCTAGAAAAAATGTTGCCTGCTTTTAACTTTTATATGTGCAAAAGCACATGCGGGTTGATAGGATAAGCAGTATTGCGTGTAGCGAAAGATGGCGCAGCGATCGAACAAGGACAAATTACTATAGTTAGACAAGGACAGATATAGAGAAAACAGGATTAGAAATGTTGACATTATCGACATCGAGGAAGTTCGGCCTTCGCTATAGGATCCCCTTAAACGCTCAGATCACTTACACGATTTACAGAACTATACAATGTAGCTAAACTGGATTTTTCGACAGTGTAGAGTAAAGGCATTTTCGTTTGTTTTTCTTTCTATTTATTCATTAAGCTGCTCATCGTACACAGCTCGCGTAATATGTGTAACGATTGTTATTTTTTTAGAGTGTTGTGATTTTTTTTAATTTCAATGGATAATTTGATCAGCGATAGAATGGCAATTGTTAACATCAATATAACAGCGAGAACACGGAAAAAATATAAAAGCGGTTGAAAGATAAAAAATCTGTAATATTTTGATAGCAGCCTCAATTGCTAATTTATAGTTGTAAAAGCCACCTACAATTCATTTGTTATTCTGTCTCTTATAGAATATGGAAACTATTATATGTTCATTTGACTGTTGAAATTTTTTCCGACGAGCTATTTGCGTACGCGGTCGGTTGAAGTGATTAAAACATCTTTCTCGACTAAAACGCCCGTTCGAAAATAGCGCACGTTCGCGTGTTTGATCCAGAGCGATCGTGTTCGGCCGACGATACACGCGTGTGTGTCAAGTTAACAAAAAAATTGAATTAGATTAACAAATACTGGGATGCGTTCACCGCGCGCGAGGATATTGTGCGATGCAATTCCGCGTACTGTTGTCTTGACCGGGGCGTGCACGGAGCGAAATTAAATCGACCGTCCCGCCCTTCGAGGTACCGGCGTATTTCATTTTCCCTCTCGCTCAGCCGCGCCCTTCAAAGCGTTTAATGTACCATTGCGAGACCGATCAAGAGTGCGCTCCGATGA
Organism: Temnothorax longispinosus; assembly: GCF_030848805.1. Lineage (NCBI taxonomy): Eukaryota > Metazoa > Arthropoda > Insecta > Hymenoptera > Formicidae > Temnothorax > Temnothorax longispinosus. Next base: position 20,724,698 of record NC_092358.1, read on the forward strand.
GAAGCTCGACTAGCCGTCGGCATCGATAATCGAAGGAGAGTATCGCGTTTCCTCCGCTTGAAGACGCTTCAAACGAATCCGAAGAAATAACGGCGGCGTGTCACGGACGATCGTATATCCCCACGTTTATGCTCTCATTAAAAATGGATAGTACCTTGGGCGATTTTCAGAGACTGTGTGATCTTAATTGACCGGCTGTGTATATTATACTGCCGGATACGACGGTTTACACACAGCCTGCCAGTCACGTATTAGCAGCGTGATCGTTTTACCCGCGCGACGTTTACTCGCGAGCGGTCAACCGGGCACGTATTTCGCCGCTCCACGGGATCAGCCCGATACGGTCGGCTCCATAATAATCGTAATTAACACGTTCGATCAACGTCGCGCGAATTTCCATCGCAAAAAAAATATTATCGCGTGTACTTCTCTCTTATGTGATTGTCGATCATTCTGAGGATATGCGCGAGCAATGACAAGCAGTGTCTCCAGAACATTAAATGGATCAATCTTCTATTATAAGTGCTAAATATTTATGTAGGGGAGACCGGGGCTGGTTGTGACATTTTTTCTATAAAGTGTCTCAACTCTTTGATTATGTTGTTTTTTATAAATGAATCTAGGCTTGCTAGATTCAGTAACTAATCGGGATTTCAATTTAATAATAGTTTTATCTAACCGCTCATTAGAAATTATATAAATTAAAAAATTCTGAAAAAAGAGACATGTAACTTTTTACCCCACACCAGGGGCTGGTTGTTACACCACACGGGGTAAATTGTTACAACAAAAAAACAAATGTAATCTCAAACTTTTTATTAAGAATAATCATGGTTTGTCTTCTTAATTCGAACAAAAATGAAATATTATTGTTTATAACAAATTACAAAAAAAGTTTAACTTCCAAGTTTAAGTCCAAGTAATAATATAGTACTTTTTAACTTTAAATAAAATTATAGTGTTATTTTAAACAAAAACTTAGGCATACAATTTTCTTTTGGCCTCTTTGCTTTATCACATTGAAATAAAAATTAAATAAAATTATGTTCTTATTTAGCGAAAAACTTAGACATATTACTTTTTTGGTATCTTTGCTTTATCACAACAAAATAAAAATAAAAAAATAAAATTAAGTAAAATTATGTTCTTATTTAAATAAAAATTCTTTAAACAAAAATACAAGTAACTTTTAATCTAAACAAAAGTTATAAGCTCTATTCATCATAAATTATCTATCATAAATTAATTGTGGTTTGTCACAACCTGCCCCGAGAAAATGTCACTTTTAGCCCCAACACCAAAACTAACCTCTTAAGATTAAATATTAAAACACAAATATTTGTAAAGCTTATAAAAGTAAGGTTTATTGTAAACAGAAGGAATTAGAGAGTATATACCACACATAGACATTTCTGCTTATTTAGATAACAAGTGCTAGACCAATAATACTAAAAAATGAAAATGTTACAAATCTGCGTTTTTTACGGCTGCTTATCCGGGCTCCTCTCACAAGAACGCCAGCGCCACTAACTCGCGCGGTATGTCGGCCGACACTGGCGTGATCATTTATCTCTTTCTAACGTTACTATAGCGTTTCCGGTTTAGCTACCATTGGCACTGTAACAACCTACCTCTGTAACAACCAGCCCCAGTCTCCCCTATATCTGCCAATTGATTTATAAAAGATGCCAAAGAAAAATCTCGTGTTTAGTTTTAACGATGAATCTTTAATAAAACTATATGAAATCGATTTTCTTTCAGCTATAGCTGAACGTACGATTATAATGTCTAGAGAGCAACAATTCCTGATTTATATGCAAAATAAAAGCAAAAATTCAGAAAAAATATTTGTTATTAAGATTGATATGTATTATTTTTAACATAACTCTTCCGAGAAATATCTTTCATTGTATCAAAATCTGTATTATTTGTCTGCATAACGTGTTTGCATTATGAACAATTCACGTGTGTCTGTGATTTTAATAGCATTGCCGTTTATTGAATAAAACGTATTTGTGCGAAACAAGGCTACTGGAAATTTTTAATCTCCATCCACTCGTACCCTGTTCCGTGTGACAAAAATTCGTCGGGTATTTGAAGGGTTAACTCGCGGGAATTTGACGGGTAAAACTACCGATTTCGCTTCGAATCCGTCCGCGGAAAATCGTTCCGGGTCGCGGGACATCGATTTTCCACGCGAGGGATGAGAGAGGCATATAAGGCACGAGCCAACCGCGTCCGTTTGACGAGAAAATCTCTCTCTCGGCCCCCTGCCGTTCCTCCGTTCGTCGTTCTCCGTCGACTTCGTACGGCGAAATAATTTAAACTTTCGATAAACCGCCTCTGTAACCGAGTGCGTTGAGAGGCATCCCGCTCGGGCGCGGAAGGCAATAAGAGAGCCGCGGTCGCGCGCCACGCCACACCAAGAGGGGGAGAGAGAGAGAGAGAGAGAGAGAGAGAGGCAGTCTGGAAATGAATTTCCGCCCGGTGCAATCCCCATCGTCGCGTATTTAAGCGAAATACAAAATTAATAGCCCGCCTAGGACAACGCGTACATCTCCTTCCCATCTTCTCCCGCCACGGCATTTGTTCGTCCGAGATCGGTAGATTTAAACCGCTTCATGCTTAATGTTAAGGTATCCTGAAACTATTATTCGTCCTGAAACTACACTCAAGTTTATAGGATATTCTTCGCCAAATTTGAAATTGATTCCTTCTTTTTTAAAGGAAAGATTGATCGATGCGTCCATATTTTTCGAAAACCAAGGGAGGTCCGAGGTCGGAAGTGCAATAAGTCGAACTCCTAAAAGTCCGCTCCAAAGACAGCATGAATAGGCACATTCAAGATAAATGTTTCCAATATTCTATTCGAGCTCTATTCTACCCGTGGAAAAAAATCGCGTAAAAAGGAAAAGATCGGTTGGATAGTACCGTCGAGCGTTCGCCCTCGAAATACCATGTCGAACGTCGTGAATTGTACCACCAAGGTAGATCGAATGTTATTCACGTTTCCGAGAGTTAAGCCTTCTTCGCACTGATTTGTCACCCATCGACGGACCGTATATCGATCGCAGACGAATGCTAGATGGAATGCTACTTACGTCGGCCAGATATCGGATGCAAATGCACTCGCCGCGCGAAAGGATTCGTACGCTTCAGACATTCATGTATTCCACATCGCGCTTGTATTTTCAAAAGCGAGATGGTCGACATCTCTCTCGCGGAATAATTTCGGTTGTCTGGAATATGTCGCAGTAACCCGTGCCGCGCGCGAGAGAAATCTCGCGTTGGCAATGTTAACAGATGATAATGTACACCGATGCTGCCACAGAAAATAACTACGCGAACTGTGACACGCGGCGCCTAGCGCAGCCAAGAGAACTGGATATATATCCGTTAAATACGAGTTATCTCGGTAGACCATGAATGTTACTTTTGTTCTGCTTTTCTCTGTAACTATAATATTTAATCGGCCGCTATTTAATTTAACCACTCGCTATCTAGTTTTATATTACGTATTTTTCCCTCATCGAGACGGAAATGTTTGCTCTGTCGAGTGTCGTATATTTTTATCTACAGTTCGCACGTGCTTATGTTCCACGTATCTTCAATATCTATAATATCTACAAATGCTTTAATGTAAGAAGATAGTAACGATAACAATAAAATAATCAACAAAATACATTCCATATAAAATTATATAAAAAAACGATCAAGAAAGATTTTAATAATATACAATGTAAATTCTTATTCTACTTTATTCGAGAATCGAATACTTTTTCTCATCGGCGATATCAGGTGTCAATAAAACCGGACATAAATATCTAGAGACGAGGAAACAATTTATTCCAAGCAACGAGATCGCTCGAGTCCTACGGGAAGAGTTAACTCGCCTTCCAATTCGCCGTAACGGCGTCATCCGCGCGAAACGGCTGCGTCGCGACGCCCGGCAACGAATTCACAATTACCCAGGACCCCAGGAGGAATCGCTACGTCGTCGCCAGACGACGCGGATACAAAAGACGGGACTTTCGTATACGCCACGAGGAGGAACAACGGCGCACGGGTCGAGCTCGTGCGCACTAAGCGACGTTTAACTTTGCCCCCTGCTGCTCGGCCGAATGCACTTAATTAGGCGCAAAGAAGCGCCGACGAAGGGAGAGGCAGAGTACACAACAATTAACTCGATTAATTCACCCGGCGTGCGAGTCGAAGACGGTTAGCTTAAATTCACCGTCGTCGTCGTCGTCGTCGTCATTGTCATCGTCGTCGTCGTTGTCGTCGTCGTCCTCCACCGCCCCGTGTCCTCTCATCCGCTCGTACATGCGCACGCCGCTCGCATACTTACACCGGGGGTCGTTAAAGACGCGATACCAGGGCGCGTCTGGATGCAGATGCGGTTACTTGCGAGATAAGATACCCTAGTTAACGATAGTTGCAACGGGTTGCATTTAGATGCGGCGCGGAAACAAATGTTTATGGCGTGCATTGATAAATATTCCTTTTCAGTTGCATCTTTCTTTCTAATTAAAAGATGTAAATGAAAAATGAACTTTTACTATCCTACATCTATATCTAATACGTATGAGTTTTATTTTTATTATTCTTAATATTCTTATTATTCTTAAATTAGGTTGTATCTGGCCTACACTTTTCATCAAAAGTTATTCAGAAAAACGTATGTACAGATGTTATGATGTATAAATGTATGTGTAATTCGCTGAGTCTAAATGACTGGGCAAATATCAATCATATCTCTGTAAGATTTCTTCATTCTTCATCGTAGAATGAACAATCACGTAGAAAACTATCTATAAAACTTAACATATACTGAAAACTTAACATAAACTGAAATTGTACTCTCTGCCGTTAATGTATGAGGTAGTTAAAGTAGACTTTATATATAAAAACATCTTAAAACTTGCGCTCAAGCGCGAGTTACAAAAATACAAAAATAAGATTTTAAACAGTTAACGAAGAATATCGTCTGCATATAAAAAAATATTCTGAGAATATGGAATAAGATATAAACATGCATTTAACTAGTAAATTTCCGTTGCTTTATTGTTAAACAATAACAAGAACAGCATGATAGACTTTTATAAATTGGTAATATATCCCTCCAAAGCAGACCGTCGCAATATTGTTCGCATCTCTACCTGGCTATTCGTACATGGATACTTAACGACACCGACATACACCCATACGCAAGCATTAAAGCGACGACGTCGGCGACGAGCCCCAGTTTCGTGCTCTTTCAACTAAGAACGACGACGACGACGACGACGACAAGAGCCAGCGAGCACAATTAGCTGCCTTGGAGAAAGATATACTCGCGGGGATGTTCGGGGAGAGGAGCGAGGTGACTCGTGGAGAAAGGAAACGGAATGGCGGAAAAAAAGAGAGGAATAAAGGACACAAGAGGTGAGAAAATAAGGCGGGAAGAAGCGTGACGACGACGGTGCTCGAGTGAAGTCGGTGGTTTGGAAGGAAGAAGAGGAGAAGGAGGGTAACTAGTAGGCGGTAGAGGTACCTAGAGCAGGCGGAAGTGCACAAGGACGGAGGACGCGAGGGAGGAAGCGAGCGATGGGGGGGATTTTCCGACAAAGTCGATAAATAAAAAAGTTGGTAAGGTCGGCGTTATATATACATATAGAGGATGTGTTATATATACAATGAGAAAGGTGCGGAAGGAAAGGCGAGAGGAAAACAACGACTGCGACGCGGACAAGAGGACGGCGGCGGCGGTGGCGGCAGTTGCGCATCCGAGTTCTTCGAGTTATGGTATCGATAACTCGCCCGTCGAGTGAGAGGCCGAAGCTGTATTTCCCATGCACATCCTGCAAAAGCGTGCATCCCCCCCGTTCTCCATCTCTCTCCTCGGTCCCTTCTGCAAGAGGCTACATCCTGTCGCGCGAGGGTGAGCGCACGGCCATATTTATAGCGGCGTGCATTCACCGGGGGTGGATCACACGTGAAACTCCGACGGTCGTGCGGTGATGCTGGTGTCGGCGCGACGGCGACGGTGGTGCGTCGGTGGTAGTCCTCTCTTTAACCGCGACCAAAACCCTCCTCCTTCTTGCCCACTCCCCTGTCGCGCCCTTCCGCATATTCATATTCTATCCCCCCCCCCCCGCACCCCACAGCTCTCTATCTCTCGGCCCTATGTCTCGTTCCGTCTCGACTCTCGGAACCACCGGCATGCATTACGAGGCATTACTCGCCGGACGCGTGTAGTCGTTATTTATGCCGCGTGCACTTTCGTATGTACGTACGTGCAAGGTGCACGAGTGCGTGTAAAAGCGAACGCAGAGAGCGATTGCACTCTATGCGCCAAGTGTATAGTGCTACACAAAGTATCGGTAAACGGTAGGCGACACCGATATCAGCGGAGATGGGCGTCACGGGTCTTACATGCTTTTGAGCGTCTCGAACAATGATTTAATCGAACGAGTGATTTAATCAACCAGTAGCACATTACCTTATTGACACGGTTAATATTTTATTCCGCGCTAATTGGAACAAGCTGTCGCTTAGATATAATTGAAGAGACGAAAAGAATTCTTATAAAATTTGAGTTGTTTTCATAGAAGTCCTCATTTGCTTCATCTTTTGCCATTTTAATAGCATAAAAGTACTTCTATATGTGCAATGTAGATGATCACACAAACGGTATTAGTTTACTCCGTTTTAGTCGATTGAACGTTAATTCTGGCTAACATATATAAGTAGATAAAAACTGTATTTGCACATCCCATTTTTTTTTTTTTTAGATAATTCTGCACAAAGGAGAGGATATAAGTATACGTAGGTACTTTATTTAATATATTAGAGCAAAATATAATTTTGATGAAAACAATTTTGAATACTTTGTAATATCTTTTATAACTTTGCATAAAATTATTTCAAACAAGATATAGGATATAGAAAGACTTTTTTTCTTAAATTATTACAACGAGTGTTCTTCGTTCAATTAATATTTTAATAACATGTAAAGATTCATAATGCGCTATTTTAATATCAACATCACTTTGTAAATATTAACCCAATAAAAAGCGAACTTTGCTGGAAAATGAAAATGAAAATTTCGCTGTCGCAGAAGTGGCATTACACGCCGCACAGAGTTTGCGATACAGAAGTTTGCAACAATAAACTTTTGGCTTATAATTAATGGTACTACAATAACTGCAGAATTACTAATCTGGCGAATATACCCCGCTCTCGATTTTACGACGTAAGTACTGTGTACGACATTTGTGCTATTGTTTCGAGCATCTTGCGCATATGTACGTATATACCGCGAACAATCTCGGACAGGAATATTGAGCGGCTTTAATGAGTTATAAATTCAATTACAGCATAAAAAATAAAAAAAGCGAAAAGTTTGTAAATTATTCCAATGGTAGCAATGTATGTCGGTATTATATAAATTTGTCATACAGATTTCTCAACATTATGGTTTAACTTACTTTAATTTATTAACAGTGCATAACTTTTGATCAAAACTATCCTACATATGTGAACGAGCAAGCGAGCGACGTTGATACAACCATTCAACTACCGCTATACTGCGTTTTCCTGTCGTAAATACGTCGCGAGATGGAATGTATACACTCTGCGAAACTTGCTGGGGACCTTCGTGTCGACCGTAGAATGTCCAGAGTTGGCCTTCGGGCTTTTAACGGCCCCCTCGGACGCGCTATTATTTGCAACCGTGTACACTTTTGCGCGACTCGCCACAGTCGTACCCGACTTCGTCGCGCGAATTCTCCCGTGCTTGACACTTAGCGAGACACACTTACGATGCCTATTAACGACTCCCTAATCGATTTCTCGGGAATAAAGTGGCCCGCAGATGATGTTAGCCACCGTTGCGCTATATATAGTACAAACCGATAACGGTTGAATCGTTTATTTCCGGAACTCGCTATCTGCGGAAATTCGCATTTTTCAGGAAATTGAAGAAACGAACGGACCAACTCTCTCAAAATGAAATTCTTTTAATTTGACGTTTTTAATAAGAATGCCATTAGAAATTGTAAAGCCTGTTCGCGTCCATGTCCCGCGTTATGTAGTAGCAAAATTACATAAATTTTCAAATTCCAATATTAAAAGATTACATGATAAATATTCAAACATTTCGTCGTTTATATCTTTCAACTGCTCGATACTAAATTTACGGATTGTAAGCGGCAAAGATACGCACGCAATCTCTCGCATCATCCTGAAGACAGAAAAATTAGACGCTGCCGTTCTACTTGGCGTTCAATTTACACCTGCCGGGCGTAAATTGCACCGTTGCTGCGACGTGTTTCTCTTCGAACTATTTTGTTTGAGATGAGTCTCGATTCGCGCATTTATGAGATGTAAGAGGCAAACACGAGCTATGTAAAAGACCGGCGTCTCGAAGATGAGAAAATTGGTTAATGAAGTTTACCTTGAATCTACCGAATATAAATTGGACATTTAACAGCGTGAACGAAGCTCGAGGCACGCCTATCCCCCGTCTGCTTTATTCGAGATGAGGCTCAAGTTCGCGCTAATGCGACGTAATAAGGAAGCGTAAGTGCAGTAACATTCTACTGAAATTTAAATATCCGTCATCGCGAAGGTGGAGAGATACTCGCTCGGGAATTTTATTTTTGCATTGCGCTGCGAGTTTAATATTAATGTTAAGCTGACAAGGCGACGTACGAAAGCTTGTGCACCATTTACATCTGTTAATAGCGAGAGATATATGTGAGATAATTTTTTTAGAGTATTCTTAACATGTCATAATAAATAAAAATATCGGGATGCAGAACTCAACTGCGATATGGCGCGATAATGGCAAGCAAAACGGATTAAACTTTCAAAATATAGCGTTGTGATGGTTAAATATTACATTGCACAAAGCAATTTTACTTTCCGCCGCGGTATCATAAACAACCACGGCGACCGTATTTTATTCAGACCAAGGCCAAATTTCGATATAAATTCGCGCATAAGCGGCTCTTTTTTTCCTTTTAACGCAATGCTGACACAGTCCCGGTCCAGTCCGGAGAAGAAAATTAGCGCGTTCGCGTTCCGCGGAAAATTTAAACAAAAACATCGCCGTACATCGAGACGTTTAATTAAATTTCCGACAGGAGACGCGCGCGAGAACAAACATTTTATAATTACTATTTAAATCTAGCTCGCATGCGCCATTAAATTGAGAGTAATTCATAAAACGCGAGACATTCCGACGTAAAACGAGCGGACTTCCGTATGGCATTTCATCGTTTATTCACGGATTAAAAATTAACTCTGCGCAATAAACTTTTCAAACTCAAATAATCCTACATACCGCGTATAATATCTTTTATTGCGCAGCAAAGACGGTAAGATTTTCATTTCAATTCTTATTCAAAGCACTTCGATATAAATGCTAACAAGGAGACGCAAAGTTTAAAATATTGGTTTTTAAAGCATCGTACCGCTGTTTTTCAGTCATACTGGATATTGATAGCCCCGAATAAAAAGCTAAGTTTCCAGCAGAAGTGACTTTGTGTGCTGCTTTTTACTTCGAGTCTCGCCTTCGTTATCAACTTCTATCCGTAACAAAAGACACAGTCTCATACAGGCGAAGCGCAAAGCACAAAGTAAAGAGCCGCGAAGTCACACTTCGCGGAATAACGCGCGGAAATAAAAATATATACAAGATGTCTTCCCCCAAAGTAAAATGTTCCAAACTTCGCTAGCATCCAATTCCCAGCCACTCGCCTCTCGTCCGGAGATAAAACTGGAGCAGAATTAAATTAACTCGAAAATAATTTGTTCCGCAGGCACGTCACGGTAGGTTACAAGCGGTATCGAGATCCTCGTCAGCTCGGGCAAATGCCCCCGGGGAGCCGCGCTCGCAAAGCTAAGCTCGATGGAACCCCATAATGCGCCGCATTAACGAACCACTCTGCGTCTTCTCCTCGTAAGCGGGGGGTTCATCGTCAGGCCGTAAAACCATCAGACATTCGTGGGACGTACAGGGTGTCCGTGAAGCTATCGTCAATCAAAGATACATTTTTTCACGAATTTCGAAACAATTGAAAACAAAAAAAATGAAAATCACAAATATTGATAAATATTTCACATCGGTAGTCAATTAACAAAAGGTATATGCTGGCTATACGTTTACACCCAGCGACCTGATCGCGGTCTGACCTATATTGTGACCCGAAGTAGGTCTAGGCATCATTTGTTTACACCTAAAAATTGACGGAATCGTATTTGGAATCGCCCTGAATTGCAGCGAATCCGAACAAGCAAATAAAGCTTTTAGGACTCGTCGCGCGTGATCGCGCGTTTACATCGCAAATGATAACGGCCTATTTCAGGTCGGGTCACTAAAATACGCGGCCTAACCTGAAGCCAGGTCCGGTCGCCTATCAAGTGTTTACAGCAGGCGGCCTAAATAATTTAGGTCGAATTTGAGGTATAAGCCGCGGTCTAAATTCAGGATGTAAACCTAGCCATTGTAGTTTCAAATTACTGATGGAGAATGTTTTCTTATCGAACCTGTGTAATAAACATAAGCTGAACTTCCTATCGCTTCGCGTGTTATTGGCCTTCAATTCTTATAAACCTTTTGAATCCCTTCAACGTGAGGAGTGCCCGATGGAAAGCAGATCCGGCGCAGCGCGATTTCAACGGTAAACGGATAGAAGAAGTTCCGTGTACACGAACAAATAAAAAGTATTTACGATCGTGTGCTGGAAACACATCCGGCGCGCGCGAAGCTGCGGGAGACACGAGGGAGATTTCGCCGAGCCGGCCAAGTAAGTTTCGTCTTCGACAACTTTTCCGCGCTAGCGGATGTTCCGAAACGACAAGGATATGACACGTACGTACGTACGTGCACGTGTGTATATAAAAGGGTGGCGCCATGTCCATGAGTCCCTAAATCGACGCGGCGACTTGGAAGGATACAACCCTCTTTTGTCGCGAGAAAAAAAATAAGCGAGAACGCGGCACGGCAATTTTTTCTGAAAAGTAAGGTAAATTTATTATTTTTTTTTTCTGAGAGAAAAAGCGTGGCCGCGTACGAAAGGCGATTGATAAATGAAATTAACCTCTCGTACTTTTGACCCGTTTCGCGAAAACCGGAGCGAAGAAAATCGCGGGTATTGCGCGAAAGAGGTATCACATGTTTCCCTCGTTATTGCGTTAGTATATCGTTTCGCGTATTTGAACTTTCGACCTGCGACACGGGGGTTGTTATTCGACACCCCGTGGTTGGTGGAAAGAAAGAAAGTATTATTAAAAGGCGCGCCATACGTCCCCATTATTACTTTACGACCCGCGAGTACGCGCACGCAATAACTCAGCGACAAAGAAATGGCGCAGAAAAAAGTCGTCTCGCCTCGCATCTTATTTTTTTTTCACGAGGGATCATCCGTTTTTGGGCTGCACCATCAATCTCCGCGGGCCCCGTGGATACACGCGAGCAGGGTTGGATTCCGGTCAGGTAAGCTAGGGGATCAACCCTCGTAAAGTGCACGAATTAAGAGGGTGCAACGTATCGTATGATATCGTGCATTACAAAATTACAGAGAGAATTATACGTGTTAATTTCACGATATAATTTCGAAATAAATTTATACAACACGCGCGCATAATTTCGCGGACGCCTTCAGGGAATAACGTTCATTTAAATCCTCATTTTTTATACATATAGACATAACATATACATATATACACATCGAATATTAATAATTATATTCATGCGTGTAGAATACAGTTGCAGAAGTCCAAAAATGTTTAATACGGGAAAAAGAGGTCCTTGATGAAGAAATAGAAATAAAATAGAAAAATAATTTGAATTAAATTACACAGTTTTCTCCGAGAAAGCCCGTATAAATAGTCAAAATCTGTTTCTAGCAAAACTGACGCAAATTTAAATGTTCCTTCAGAATGCACTGGATGCGCTCTGTGACCGACCCCATGCGCGATTTCTCCATGGACAGTTTCCGGACGTAACGTACGCGCAGGTATTTTAAACGCGCAGTCGGATATACATTTTAAGGCAGTTTTATCCCGCTCCGGTCGCGTTGATCGCCGAAAATTCGGACCGCCAGACACGTAGGCTATTGATTGGCGGATACGATGGTGCGTGGCGGTATTTCGCATGCGAGAGAACCCCCGGAGAGCGCACGCGAGAGAGGGCGAGATCTCGATTTGACCCTCGTATGATAATACGGCAGGTAATTTCCGGATCCCGATACACGGGTGGAGTAATGGGAAAAACGGTAACCCTTCTGTCATATCCGTTATGGATTCATTCGGCCCTTGTTTGCGTACCCGTCCTCTCGTAGAAACGTGCGTGTCATTCTTGTATGTTCACATGTGCGTACCATGTACCACACGCACTCGGTGCAGGATCGCGGATCGTTTTATACGTTCACGAGTGTTGACTTGTCAAGTGGCTAATATGCAACGCGTGTTCGCAATGGTCTTATGGGACCCTCGGTCAATTATCGAAAATATGAAAAGGTTTTGCTATCAATCCCGCAAATTAACGTGAAAATTCCGATTATACCAATCATTTATAATTCGAGCTCTCGGTTAAATCGTCTACTTTGAAACAAGCAGCATTCTATCTCATTGTCAGTCTTTAATATACGGTGGTCTTCGATAGCCGCGGTAATTCTAGGAAACTCAGTGGTTCCAAGCGCGAGATAGTAAGTTTCTAACGTTCACGGATATGGCTCAAGATTAATGCAGCATTCTTCAGAAGAACTAACTAGAAGTATTTTACACCGCAAAAAACATCAAACGGGGCGACGGAAAGAAGCTAAGCCCGGAGAAATTAACGCCCGGAACAGTTATGCGTTCTGACGCTCCCTCCTACAGAGCGGAATGGTTGGCTGGAGTAATTTTTTAACGCTACGTATCCCACGAAACGTCGTCATGTCGTGCGGAAATTTCAAAAGCCATGCGACACGCGCGTCCACCGCACGGTGCGCGCGTTTGTTGCGGTCCAATGAAAATCGCGTCGCAAATTCAAAACACACACCCCTGGCCAGGCTCAGTCGCGTTATCAGAAAAAACACTGGGGGGGTCTCTCTGACGAGGAAAGGGAGGACGAGAAAAGAGGGACGTGAACACGAGGCAGAAATACACAGAGTAAAACGGCAGACGGTCGACAGCCGCGGGTTACGAAGGGAGCAGAAAAGGAAGGGGAGCCAGGAGGAAAGGGGAATCCGCGATAAAAAGGGGGGAATACAAGGAGCCACACGAGGGTGGGAAGGGCTCGGGACCGTTCCCCACGCGCGTACGCAGGAGGGTGAAAAGAAGGGAAACACCAGAGGAAAGAAGATGGCGAGCGAGCGAGCGCGGGAAGGAGAGAAGAACACCGACTTCAAAGAAGATAACGATCTTTGCTTACGTTAATTACCGTCTGACAAGGATGAACGACCGCCCACGGTATTTTCGCCCGCCGGTAGATTCTCATCAAATTGATTGTCTCGAGAGGGAGAAGGGGGAGGAAAAAGAGAGGAGGCCGTGACTTCGGGCGATCACGGGTCGCGCGCGTCCGTCGACCGCGCCGGTCGAGCCCTGATAAATCATCTCTGATAAGTGTACGTATTAATCCGCGACCGCGAGAGAACAACATCACGGGGAAAAGGGAAGGATGAGCGTAATTGCGAAGCGCGCCGTAAGGTAATAGTAAAATAGAACGATAAATCAGGGGAGTATAGCGATCGTCTTGGGAGTAGCTAGACCGGACCGACTGGATATCTCGCGCGCGCGTCCGGACCGATAGATCGCTTTTGCCGGAGTTTCGAGATGGATGTAAGGATAAGTCGGCCGAGGAGTGGCTGGAAGCTTCTTCGATCGTTTCCTCGAAAATGGCGTGGTAACGCAAAGTCGAGCAAAACGTTCGCGGACAACGACGCGTGAATATTAGATGGAAGTTTCCACCCTCCATCAGCGTAATGTCTCTTTCTCTCTCTTTCTCTCCAAGATGGAGAGAAAGTTTATTATACACCGGAATAAATTAATTCAACTTGATATAATTGAGTTTACATTATACCTGTGATCTTAGATGCAAAAATACGGTGCATATCCCTCATCAATAATGAGTAATCAAGAAACAATCCGCGCTGGTTTCAAAGCATAGCGTATTTATTTTATTGATATCAGCCTGTTTACCATGCTAATTTGATTTATCGTCGTTTACTGAAAATGTTTCCAATATTCCCGATTATATTGTTATTGATATATATTCGAGTCTGGACATATCAATCTTATGGATCACTTTAATTTAAATTATAAATAAAATACAGAAAACGGCTTGTGAAACAAAATTGTTGCGAAAAGATACGTCGGCGATGTTTTTACAGCATATTCAGCCACCATGAATTAGATTACTCCGAATTAATATAAATAAATTGCCGTCGCGCGCGCGACGTGACGGTCGAGGAGCAAAGCTCTCGTGAAATAAAAGGCAGCCGTGACGAGAAAGCCGTAATAGCTCGCGGTTGAATATTCTATATAGTTGAATATGACAAGGCTGCTCCGGACAGCCACTGCGAGGACGGGGGGAGGGGAGGTGGGGCTTGGAATAGGGAAGAGAGGGCAACGGCGAGATAAAATGGCTTGCTTGAAAAAAAGGGAAAGAAACGGAACTGGGTCGATCGAACGAGCCATTGGTTTTCGTAAATAATACCGGACTCTATAAAGTTTCAGTTTAGCTCTTAATAAACGAATAGTTCGTAACTACGCCAGTCGGACCACTTTGCGACGGTAATCAAATTGTAAAACTTATAACTCGCCACGGCCGCTTTTCCCCTCGTCCTCCTCGACGGCTTTTACATGAAGCCACCCAGATTGTAATAAATTTTTAATGAGCCGCTCTACGCGCGGTATCATAAACGAACGAACGAAGGCGATGGCGGTCGGTATGCTTGTATAAGAATAAGAGATACACCGTTACGCGAACAATTTCTCCAACTGTAGCAGCAGCAGCAGCAGCTCTCGTGAGGTATTTACCGCGATGCGCCGCGCGGCAACGAACAGTACCTACGGAGAATACGCAATAGTACCTGTTACAACCTCGTAGCGAAGACAATAACGAGGAAACGCTTAGCGCCGCGAAACAAAGACGCTCGGTGTTACTACAAATTATCCGCCCGAAGCCGCGCGCGTCGGAAAAAGAAGCATCGTCGTTACGACGTTTACAATGCCGAAGTACACGGCTGCTGATGGTTTTTGTACAATACCATTTCTATGCGGCGTTTGTATTTCGAAACGGATTGTTACGCGAAACGGAAAAGCGAGTGCGCGAGAAGACATAATGCGCCTGTATAATGAATTCCCTTGTAATTAAAATAAATAAGAAAATGTTAAAGTGTAGTTTTTACAAAACAGGGATTTTATCATAAACAATACTAATTCTCCTATTCTTCGTGATATCAAAAAAAGGTCTGGTATTTCTGTTGATTAAATTCTTTGAATAAAACTGCATAAGAACATACTACACTAATTAAAAATTAAATAAAAGTCGCGCTAAAAATATCATTTTCGAAATTACGACTGTGGAATTTCCAAGTAGTGTGGCAGAGACGAATCGGCGCCTACTTATTTACGTGCACGTTCGATACTTTCCACCTTATCGGCGAATCATCTTATACCCGGCAGTTTCACGATGCAAGGCAGGTGTACCTCGGTAATGATCGGCACCATTTCCGTAACCGCTGCGTTTCCTCCTTCTTCTCTTGCCGCCGCAGCGAGAAGTTTCCTCGACTTTCCTTTTGCGGTAATCGCGAAGTATTCACGATCGCATAAATATCGGGCTCAACTTCTCTCGCCGCATCCTGCTCCGTCTCTTTGTATTCTCATCATGTATTTATCGTTAAATGCAGTAGGTTTTTTCTTACATTTCTTACATCGCAATCCTTGTAGATAAATAATATCCACCATCGATGACGACCATTATTTAATACTAATTGTCGCTATTTATTGACATAATTGGACGTGTGTTATCGTTTTCGTACGTTTTTTTTTTATGATGCATCTATATATAATGTATTATTTTTCTTATTGTCTGTTACCGGTACACGAAAAAACATTTTTAGCTAAATTTAGTCGTAAAATATGGATAATATTTTTTGCAGCAAGAGCTACATTTTTTGCAGCGAGAAGTACAGTTTAGCAATAGTAGCAAACCTTTTGTTCTCGCTGCAAAAAATGTTACTCTCGTTGCAAAAAATGTTAGATCCATACGATTTTTTTAGCTATAGTAGGTAATCTTTTTTTTCCATGTAGGTTTTATAGCAGCAGTATTGTTGGTGCCTTACCTTTTGCATATATTTTTACATTGCAATAAAATTATTATTATTATTATTATTATTCGCAACATGCACTTTTCATATTAAACAAAATCGAAAACCCAAACACCCAACTGTAGCGTTAAATACTGCACAGAATGAAAATGAGAATATTTCTTTTACGTCTTTTGTTTAAAAATTCCAGTAAGCCTCTTCGAAGATTCTTCCGTGACATTCGCAACCCTACAAATATATGTTGCGTTAACTTGTCGATTACGCTCCTGTGTCGCGCTCTCCGTCTCTGTCTGCGCGAGTAGGTATTGCGTGGCAGGAGCTGTAGGAACGAACAAAGGAACAAAACCGTAAAACCCTATGCACGAACGACGGCCTCGTTGCAGCTCGCAATCTACGTCGGATCTTGAAAGGAGGGAACACCGGGAAGGCCGGAAGTGACGTCGGAGATCAGCAAAACGACGGCTGGGTTCAGAATGCGGACTTTTCAGACTGATTCAAAACACACGCACGCAATCGGATTTAAAGCAAAACAGGACGAGAGTAAATCTGTAGGGAAAAGTGCCGATGTCTATCATTTGACGTTTTCGGGTCGATTCGGTGACGTAGGAACATTTGATCGCGTGAATATGAGGGCGAGGATATTCCATTCAAATCGGAACGAGTTAGGGGATATCCCCCGTCATAGAATATTAATAAGTCCACGATAAAAATCCAGGAAATATGTAAGATTTGCAGAAGATTATCTCATAATAAAACAGATAAAATATTCTAAATAATCATTACGTGTGTAATAAGAAAGCTAATATATAAGTAACTTATAATAAAACGACAAAAAGACATTTCTTGAACCTACTTTCCTACTTTCTCTTGGTTATTTATTGATCCATGAATACGAGAAAAATGCCGAAATAAATAAATTAGTAAGCCACAGCTTCTCAATAAATTACCCAAGGAACGATCAATCAAGCTTTCAGAAATTCCAAATAACCTTCATAATATCTCATTAAACGTAATAAAATTAATATCATTTGAAGACGTTTTAGGACAAAAATTGTATCTACCAAGCGCAAGACTATTGAATTTCTATCATACTTAATAACATTTATCAAGAGCTATAAGATTCAGTGCTCATCATATTAATAACTAAAGCTAATTGTAAGTATAATCGATGCATTTGTGATTTTCGTTCTCGTGTGTGGAAATCGAAATATAACGCGACGTTATTCTTGCAAAAATTACGTTCGTCAAACGATAATCTCGCAATCGGGCGATCATGTCGAGTGAGCCTAATTACCGGCGTAAGGCGGAAGATATTAGGAATGTGTAATTACACGCGCATGATAACCCTCGCTCCGCAATGGCAACACGGCCGCATTATCTCGCGTCGTGATTAATAGACACGAGCGGGGCACGATAAGCGGCACACCGTGCCCCGTTCGTAGTATAATAACGACATTCTTTCAATTTCAAGTCAATTACCTGGCCTCGGCGCGAAACAGCCGCGCGTAATCTCGGAAAACCATTTACATCGTAAAACGTCGAGACTTTTATCGACGTGGCGTGCATCGTGCCGCGCGAGATACACTATAATCAGAGGCCAGTACCGGCCTTTAGGTCCGGGGGTTAAGTGTAACGCGGGACTAAACGCGACGTTGCTTCTTCTTCTACGTACAGCCTAATGTCTTCTAGGAGAAGGCATAGAGAACGATTCACTTTTGCATAATCTCCGCCAGAAACTAAGCTGTAAAGAATAGTCGTGAAAAGGACAGATGTGCGTGGAAATTGGCTCCGCGAAATTTTCATACAAATTCATACGCGATAATTTCGTGATACGAACAGATAGAATCGCAATATTTCGGAGTTTAAAACGATATTAATACATATTCAATTATAAATTGTTAAATTACATGACAATTCATCGATCGGAATGTTGTAATGTTTCAATGAAATTTTATTCATATCGCATCTTCTATTAGCTATAGATCAGCCATATTGGCGAATATATAACTGACAAAAGAGGAAATTACATCACGTTTTAATCAATAAACGCTAAATTCAGCGCTAAATAGACAAACGAGACTCATTGTCGAAGTAAATTCTCTCTACAGCAACTCTATTCAAGATGTTTTAGCTAAAAGTGCTTATTCGGGTCCTTCAATCTTAATGTTTCACGATCCCCGCATACTTCGACGCAGACTTTACAATTATCTCAACTCCGTTCCTTCCATCTTATTTCCAATCCCAGGTATCCACGGTCGTGGAAAAACACGATAGTTCTCCGAGACACTCTGTATATTGTAACCGTTGCACGAATATCTGGTGTACGCCGTCAACGAAACGGGCGTATACACTTCCGTCACGTGCGTGTAGCGCGTTTCCAAGCTAGATCCTCGTTGCTGTCCCGCCATGGTGAAGGTATATCGCGATGATAATCGCGCGCCGCGCCGGGTGAGTCCGGGCGAACGATAAAATCCACCGCCTAATGCGTGGCCGGGCGGTTATCCGCGCGGCCGGGAATTACCGGGAAGCACGCACTGACAGTGACACTGTCGCGCGCGCGCGCGCGCATGGAAAGCGCATGGAATTTAATAAGCGGACACCACTTTGGCCTCGCAACGCACGAGAGAGTCCCGCCACTCGCATTAATTGCGATTAGAAGGACGCGACAGCCGACGACACGTACGGTTCGATAAAAGTAATAACGTAAAGAGGCGCCGTTCGTGCACACCTCGCGGGAACCGTGAGGATTTTACTACAATGATAATTGTCGAACACACTCCGGCTTTACGATGAGCCTTATCGCGTTAGAGATATAATTAACGATGTGACTTTCAGATAACACCGTGAGACAGTAACGAGCAAATTATATCTTAACTAAAAGTAAACATACATGCCTTTGTTTTATATATATTTGTATATATTTCTAATAATAAATAGACATCGATCGATAGAAGTTCTCTCACAAAAAAAATCAGCGCTGCCAATTAAATAATTACAAACAAGCTCAACACACAACAAAAGTTGTTAAATTGAAATCGTATTGTAATGTGTAGTGATGTGTACAGTTTATATTACTTATCTGGCGTTAATGGGAATTATGACTGTTTTTATTTTAAACGAGAGAGAGAGAGAGAGAGAGAGAGAGAGAGAGAGAGAGAGAGAGAAATTTGACAATGTAAATAAAAATCTAATTTATAAGGAATTTCAAACATTATATATAATTACAATATAATTACAATATTCATAATTGTAAATATGTTATTATCATATTATTATGATAATAAACGTTAAAGAATATTACAGTTGCTAATTATTAGAATGGATGCGTGGATATATACCATATTATATATAAGGTTTTTATATTACAATGCGACACATTAACATATGCTTCAATGCGATTATTAGAAATCTTAATTAACAATAGATATGTTGTTTCTTTATCTCTCGCGGAATATTAATAACGATAATTTCTCAGATGTAAATTCCGGTGAGAGTACTAATTTTTCCGATGTAAACGATGCAACTTCTACCGAGCGGCGCGACGCGACATTTAATGCGCGAGCGATGGGCGTGCACAAATGGAATTGATGCAAATTAAAATTATATTTCAGATATCTTGCACATTTAACAGAGAACAAAACCAAAATGACTCCGAGCCGAAATTATGTAATAATATTGCAGAAAGATAATTATGAACGAATTAAATAAATGAAATATGAGGTAACATCTGTAATGAATTTCAAATAACTGAACTATATACTGGACCAATAATCAATAAGAACGATATGCCACTGTGTAACGCATAAATAGCAAATATTTCAACACAAAATCGACTGCTTTTATCGAAAAAAAATCCGGAATGAGTGACGTCCTAAACAGCAACATTATATTTCTGTCTTTTTTATTCGATTAAATAGACCGAGAGACAGTGGAGATGTCATCATTTACGATGTGTGTTAAAGTTAGAGTATAAAGTTCAACGGCCAGAGTAGCGTAACCTAATATTTCACAGGGATCATTTAATATGGGCCAACCTCATTACATACTATTATACTGGGTGATATAATACAACGAGAAATAATGATTTATCTGTAACATAGTTTCTCGCTGAATCATCCATGTATTTATGTCATTGTAAGTGTATCTCCCTCTCGCCTCCATTTATTTATTCATGTGTCCGATATCTATAATAACCATTTGCCCATTTGTAAATCCGACTGCGACGTATCACCGGCGGCTAATCATGTTACCGGCAACAAGCAATTTTATAGTCCCCGCGTATCGCGTCGCGAACAAATAACCATGGAAGAACGCGCGATAATTGGAGCGGTATAGTCGCGTCAGTCAACTCGCGTCATAATAAATTCATGTCGCGTTTCCGCTCGAATGACGGAATAAGTTGCGGGGGAAGGCACGTGCGCGATTTATACGCGAAGTATCCGCGAAATTATTAATGCACGTCGCGCTACGGGGGATCGTGTGTACTCTTTTTATCGAGCGGTTTATTCAGGTAAATAACCCGGCGAACTCCCTTCGCCGGGAGAGAGAGAGAGAGAGAGAGAGAGAGAGAAGTGGGGACTGGCGACGGTACGCTTAGACCATCGACGCAGATCGACGCCGCCTGCGAGCTTTCGATAAGGGCGCTGAGAACCCGCCGCGCGCCGTGGCCAAAGGGCGTATTTTCTTCGCCCTTTGCATTTCATCCCCATCGAGAGGCGGCATTTGCACTACCTTAGAATACTCAACGAAAAACCGATCGTCCCCCGTGTGACATTTCTGCAAACTTCGTTTCGTTAATTATGGAATCAATTACCTTCCAGAGGAAACGAAAGGGAAATATAATAAAGTAAAGAAAGCGGCACGTGCAAAAAAATTTCAGTCAGTTTAAAAGTAAGTATATACTGATTCATTAATTTCTCTGTTATTAGAAAATGTGACAAAGTGTGCATTTGAGAAATAAGAAAAAGTATTCAAATAAATCCTAATTTGTGGGATACGTAGATATTTACTATTTTTATAGTATCATATTTTTTATGTGAGTATGATGTTTTTGGTCAATTTAATTTTCAAGTCGCGCGGTAGGGTTTTAATGAATTCTGTTTGACCTGCGTTGTTGTAATAATAATTTTGCAAAAGGAATTCCACCGGGCGGTATATATCGACCGGTCGACACGGCGCCATCTTTCATTCGCGAAGAACCGAGCAAAAGTCAATACACGCTGTCGCCGATATGAGAGGGCTCAGAACCGCTCGCCGGGAAAATCACATTAGCGATGTTTCGGTAATCGCTTTTATATCCGGCGCGCCGTGATTGACGGCGTCGACGGAATCGGCTTTCACGCTGTGTCGTATCACCGCGGGGATCCGTTCTCCCGGAGGAAAAATCTGTAAGCGGTAGTGCGATCGTCATTCTGTGGACAATACCGGTCGAATGCCTTGTCCGTCGTATCGTTTAGCCGGGAGAATTGGAAGACACCGATCGAGCGCTTCGATCGATGAAACTGCATCGGCAGTATGCATATTTGAATAGAATATCCGACGTTAAACACGTTTGATGTATTTTAACTTTTACGGATGAATAACGTTTTCAAATTGTGATATAATGTGTAACATCAACTGCGCGCGGTGCCTACTAAATTAAAGGTTCTCAATTATTTTGAAAATGCTTCTACTGATGCACAGAATTATACGAATTAAAAGATAAAGATATAAAACTATATACATACGCCAGTCTTATTTCTTATGTAGAATGTTTCATTTTATTACAGATACGTACAATATTATCCAATAAAATTATGCTTAATGCATTTATTGCAAATATACTGATTCTAATTCTGTCGATAGAAACACCTTTTCACGTTCTGTGCGAGCTTTGTGCGCAAAAGCTGCGCTTTTAACGATTCCGGGCGATCCTCGTGTCTGTCCCGCTTTTCTCTCGCTTCTCCGTTACGTTCACCTATCCGTTTGCAATACGATCTTTGGTATACAATTCAGCCGTCGCGCGACGCGTAATTGAAATGCAACTGACACGTATGGAAAAGAGCGTCGCTCGCGAAAATCGCATTACCAAGGTTTCAACAATCGCAATTTTTGTCCGTGCCTCGGCCGTGATTGACGGCGCCGATGCAATCAGCATTCGTGGCCTTTCATGTCGAAGATATCGTGATTCGAGGCGAAAATTAGAGTACAGACGGCTAACAAACGGTTCGAACGATCGTGATTAAACATCACGATTGCATCTGCGACGGTCGCGGACGGATAGAAGTTTTATTTATAGATTGTGAGACACAAATTCCACAGGCATCGTGAACAAAAATCTGTTGAAATGTATTAACCATATATTAACCACTGTTTTATCAATGACATACAATTCCTTTGAGATTGAAACTGACACTAACTTTTAAATTTTGTCTTTAAAATGTATATTTGATTTAATAAACACGGCTTGCAGTCCATATACAGATATAAAAATCGGGTTTATTGAAATTAATTTAGCGGATAAAATGACTCGATTGGCCATACGTCGCATCGGGTGAAAAATAATAACGCTACACAAGTATCGAGAGAGACATATAGACAGGAAAAAAAAACCATTGAAATAAATAACGGTTCGTTTAATGATCGCGCGATCGCTCCGGTTAATAACAATCGTCGCCGTCGGGTTGAAAGCTCGATATTTCACTTCGAAATATGACGATAGAACCGCACAGAATCTTTATGGACAACAGAAAATATATCTCGACCGACAGGGCGATGGTGCGCGCCTTATCGACCTTCTACCTTCTTGTTGCGCTGCCTCGGCTGCCATTGACATGCGATCGGACTGCAAGTAACGTGCATATCAGGATGGCCGGATGACGACGGCAGGGAATCACATTAGTGAAGTTTCGGTAATCCCTTTTATGTCCATTGACCGTGATTGACGCTGTCGGCGATCGACCTTTTTCGTGTCACCGGCGGCCGGTGCTCCGGATCGAGGAAAAAAATTAGACAGCGGACAGCCGGTCGACTGGTTTTCCACCGGACTTGCTCGTTAATTCGCTCATCCACGGTGAAACGGCCGCGACAAAACAAACGCGATTAAAGCAACATTGCGATCCATATATATCTACAATACGCGAGCATTTGATATACATCTATCTATCTATCTATCTATCTATCCGCGCAAGTATATATATCATGCGAATCTGATATATCCGATAATATAATTCGCTGTAACCTAAATTAGTATTTCGGAGCATTGAGTATTTCGAAACAACTAATGTAGATTAAAAATTGAGGAAAATATACGCCTGCGTGTAGTGCAGAATATACATATACGCATGCGCGTGTTTTTAATTTATTCATCCATCTGATAATCTTATCAAATAAAATATTGAACAAAATTAAAAAAAAAAAAACAGAAATAATGTAGTAAATAAAAAATTACAGGAAACAACAAATTACATTTTAAAGTCTACC
Source organism: Temnothorax longispinosus (assembly GCF_030848805.1). Classification (NCBI taxonomy): domain Eukaryota; kingdom Metazoa; phylum Arthropoda; class Insecta; order Hymenoptera; family Formicidae; genus Temnothorax; species Temnothorax longispinosus. Next base: position 20,748,460 of record NC_092358.1, read on the forward strand.
AATTAATGTTTGTCCGTCTAATTTCCAGTATTTGTGTAATCTAATTATCACGACAGGATGCGATTCGTCAATAAAACAAAACGTTACTTGCATCCAATCTGTTATAATTAAGCAAATCCGGTGTAGAATCGGGAATCGAGCGTGTAACATTGAGCGAGGGGGTTCACGAAGTACTTAAAGGTTAACGAGGTAGCGTATCCACTTTATTTTTCCACTTCCCTTTACACGTATCCGTTGTACCACCGGCGGCCATTGCACGATCTGTAGCCAGCCGGCGAGTCGACGTGCCTCGAAATCAAAGACTGGAAAAACACGTCAGCAAATTTTCGATAATCGCTTTTACGCGTCGACCGATCGTGAATCGCGTCCCGGACGGAACGCGGCGGTGGCTCTTGTAAGCTTATTCGCATCGGCTTAGAGTATACCGGTCAGCGAGAAATGTCGGTCAACGACATCGACGACGACGACGACGACGATAGCAGATTTTATAATCGTGATTGAACGTCGAAAACGATCCGATCGATATCGAACGCTTTCGCGCAGGTAGACAACTATAGATGACAAGAAATCGCCACCCTTAACGCGGTGGCGGCTCTTATCGCGCGTCATGTTTCTTACGTCCGGTGGGGCCAAGCCGGGCGCCATACGTCGAAACACGGTAGATCAGACGAACGTACGACTCGCGCTCGCGCTTTTACTTTGACCCAAAACGTAAATTAAAATTAACGCGTGAGATGCAGCGTGGCGGCAGAACACGCCGTACCAGCGATATGACGATTCAATTGTTTGAATAATGCATGGCGACCCATTAAAATTAGCGTGTTTTTCAAGCGGATTTAAACGCAAAGGGAGGAGAATGGAAGAAAGAGGGGAGCAAGGCCTCTTCTCTGCTAATCCTTCTCTGTTTTTTGAGGCAAATATAATCGTTGCTGTGCATTCAGCCAACCAGATTGTCGAGTACGTGCGCAGTCGGATCCGCTTTTATCGCTGCGGCGCAACTAAGAAATAATTAAGTGCGATTCACTTTGGTCTGTATGAGCGCGTCTTCGGTTCGCAATCAATTTTTGAAGAGATGTTTTAACCTGCCGCCTATTTTACCTCTTGTATTACTCGTCTATTCATTGTTATTTAACGTCGCCGCGCGCTCTACTAAAGCTACCGTTTCTGCCGTTAAACCTGGTATTAATTCTCTCTTAATAAAGATATCATTTTTTCATAAAGTAAACTTCTAGATTACAGCTATTTAAACGAAACAAAGTTTCAACTACTGCTTTTACCCGCCGTTGATCAACGTGTGAACGCGGCGTGCTCACATTGAAACCGTTTGAAATCTCTGCTATTCGCTGACCGTCGGAGCTAAACCACCGAATCCTCATCCGCGTTCCTGGAAGAACGTTGCCAAAGTGAAGGCAAACTCAATGGTTTACCTTCGACAGTCAGCGAATAACGGAGAATGCAAACTGAGTGTAGACATCGTGCTTAACGCGTTGATTAACAGGAGTTTAATTACTAAAGTATTTCATCCCAAGTATCAAATTCTCTGAAAAGTTTGCTCTGAAAAAAAAAGGGTAAAATCCTGTCAGAGGAAAAACGAACTTAAAATTTGTTACAGAATTTATAACAAAATTAAGATTCCTCTTATTACGAAACGTCGTAATGTTTCAATATACGTATTGCCAATTGTAGTCGAGAATAATAAACTTTTCTGGTTCCTACTTATTGTTAGAACCCTGTACCTATCGATCAATCTTGCCGATGAGTCATCACGCCTTACCTCAAACGAACGTCGCGTTTCGCGCTGGAGATAAAGAATTCGGTCAGTAGTTGGCTGCCTCGACCGGATGTCAATGGCAATTTTTCCGGCCGTACTATACGGAACGACCTCGATGTTCCAGACGTCGCCCGACCGAAAGAACAGGCTTTTTACGAAATGGAAAAACCGAGAAGTTCAATTAAATACTGATCAAAGCGTCGAACTCTAAATACCTCGAGATAACGAGGGACAAGGATTCGACAGAAAAGCCTAAAGGACCTGTAGAACATATGCGATAACTGAAAACGATAATATCGGACGAGAAAAGAAATGAGTGATCTAACTAAAATATATCTAGAGAGATTTGCTATCGTAAAGTAAAAGCTTATAGGTAACGTTATTGATATTAATATGATTCAAAGAACAATCGAAGTGTATCATATTATTGCAAATTATACGCTAACGTCAGAAAAGTATCTTAAAAGTTACAGTTTCAAAGTATTATAATTGTTAATTTTACATGCCGTTTTCTTATGTCAAACGTTGCTCAAGTGTCAGTCAATTTTCACTTTTTGCTATCATTAACTGGTTGTATTGTGTGACACAGCTTACAAACTTATCTCAAAACATAAAGTAGCTTACAATCAGGCGTTCCTTGGCGAGACACCTCGCACCAGTGCGACGCATTAAAATGTATTTAATTTAATTTTCGAGCGTTAAATCGTTTAACGTTCGACCGTTCGCTTGCCGACACTCAAGCTGCTTTTAAATCTGACTCTTCAAATGCACCGCCCGCGCCGCCGCACGTTTAACGCGGTCGTGCACCTCGTCAGTTCGCGACGTGAGTTTTACTATATCCGCAATGCCGGCTACTGACATGCAGTGGAAGTGCAGGTGACACGTGTACGGCGGCGATGGTGGCGGCGGTAGTGGTGGCGGCGGTGGTGGCTAGCCACCGCGATGCGGCATGTACGTGTGTGTCTGCGTCGGGGCGATTCCCGTCGCGCGCACAATCGGACACCTGTGCGGTCGCACAGAAAATGACCGTAATTCAAGTCATTATTCTCGTTCTAAAAAAGAAGCCTCTCTCACCGGCCGAGACCGTCCCGACTTCCGGTTGCGGCGAGCCTTTCCGCTCCGCTGCTCGATCGCGCGCACGGAACGGGACGGGATGAATTGGAGATCGAGGCTTTTTCACGAGGGCTTTCCGGAGGATTAGGTGGTTTCTGCTGACTGGGATCCGAGATCCACGAGCGATAACGAAGGATCGAATGCATTCGGGTCGACGGAGCTGACTTTACAATAAACGACTCGAGGTGTAACTAATAAGAAAGTTTATCATAATTTTAATACATCGCAAGAGGTTCGATTAAGAAAAATATTTATATATAAGTAAATTCCGAAATTTAATATTCCGATGTATATGTTCCAAAAAATTACCTACTTGATAATAATTTCTATTTCGCACAATAATCACTTTTGTTTTTAGAAGGGAACTTTTCATATTTAACTATTTCAAAACTTTTGTAGCAGAAATATTTGTGAAATATGTACGAAACATGATTTAGCTCACCATCATTATTTGAAATAGTCTGAGATAACATACGTGACCACACTAATAAAAATTTAATTACGCAAAAAGTAATTTAATAACATATAAACCATATTTTATAGGATTTTATGAATGATTAAAAAAGCGAAAGAATTGAATAATAGATATTCATAATATTTGTAAAACTTTGCACTTTCCGATCTTCCTAATAAAACGATATCTTCTCACTAAACCCGACATCGTATCGTCCTTTTCGAGGAGTTTCCAATATCCCTCGCTAATCTCACGTGATTTTTTATCCACGCTTAAAGATTGGCTTCGCAAAGGGTTAATCGCCGCTATTAACCGTAACCGTAAGCTCGGAGCTTAACCGCCGACCTGTCTCCGAACGTTGCTTCTCTTTAATGTCTCGGAAGTCTTGCCAAGACTCGGATAACGAAGGAGCGCGGTTAAGCGGCGAAAAAGCAGCTTAACCTCCTCGCTTCTCGGCCATTTATTTCTTGATGACGCCTCGCCCGTAGCTGCGATCGAACGATAACTTTCGTCGCCCCGGCCGACGATAAGAAGCGACGCTAAACAAAAGCGAGAACGAGATAACGCAATGTTCAGGCGACGAAAAGCTCCGAAAGGACAGAAATCGTCGACGCTTTTGTCGACATCGCTCTTACCATCATCGTCATTGTCGTCGTCGTCGTCGTCGTTATTGTCATTGTTGTGAACGAGATGTCTTTTCACACGTCAAGAATTGAACTAGACAAAACCGAGTTTTCAAGCGCGTTTTTCGAACTCTTATTCTTCGATTTTCGCGCTGCGAATGAATCGTCTACAAAGTGTTCATAAAGAATTCAACATATCGGCAGCTCGGCAACGCTTTCGTGCGAAGCGGAAGTAAAAAGAAGACCGGAAAAAAAAGAGGTAAAACGCAAGTATCGGATACGACGATTCCAAGCTAGCCATCGCGCGTCACGTGATCGATACCGAGAGGTATCGAGAGAGTCCCGGAAGCTCGCAGAGGGAGGCGCGATAAATCTGTTTCGAAGACCATCGAAATTCCGCGGACGTAAGGCACAAGGGGAACACACATAAGAAATGGGGAGAGATGAAGACGAAGGGAGGCTGAGAGGAATCGAAAGCAGATAGGGATTGACTGACTCGTGTCTTTTCAGGACTTTTAGCGCAAAGGGCGCCGTCGGCGTCGGACCCTTCGACGAAGTCGGCGCGGAAGGGTCTTACGCACGCACGCACCCATGTCGAGAGTCACGCGCGCACACATGACGCACACGCGTACAGGCGGGGCGGACAAGCTGTGTGGAAAGCGGTAGCTATTGTTACGGGTATTATTTGCCACTAATCAGAATGGGAGGTCAAACCCGGGTGCAAGGGTGTAGGTCTTTGAGGATATGTGTGTGTGCGTGCGTGCGTGCGTTTGTGCGTATGCGCGGGTATGTGGCGGGTGTTTACACAGAAAAAGGGACGAGAGAGAAAGAGAGAGACTCGCGCGTGCTCCTAGTTGAATGTTGAACGCACTACCGCCGCGAACGAGACACAGCCTGATTGCAGACCCCGCTGCTGTCGTTGTCGGCACCACGCCCTGACCCACGAGATTTTCAAGATACCCGGCACACGACCCACAAGCCCCGTACTTTATGCGGGGTCAACCAACTCGACCCCTCGTCGTTACGAGCGCGATATCGATACAACGGCGCGGCGCAACGAAACTTTCTTACGACGCTGACGGCACTTAAATACGGATAAGAAAATGATGGTGGGAGAAGCGTTTATTATAGCCCCGAGACGCGAGCCCTTCTTAAAAAATGCACATAACTAGATATAGAGTGTTCTGATGATCGCGTATACACTCAACAAAAAATATATATTTACGTCGAAAGTTAAACGACAAAGAAGTCGCAATGTCGAGACAATTTCGAGTTATAAGCATTGAACATTAAGTAACATTGGCACGAATTAAAAAATAGAATATTAAGAAATTTCTTTTAGAAATGAATGGAGAAACAAGAAATTTGCATTTAATTTCGAATGGATTTTACTTTGACAGAAATGTAATTTCAAGCTCAATTACCAAGACATTTAACTTTGAGAAGTAATATTATGTCTAGAAAGATTTTTATTAAGACAAAGTCTACTTCAAATCGAACGAAACTACATATAATTGAGAAAAAAGAAAGATACGCATAAACGTATCAAATCAGACATTAAGAATCAAATACTCGATGAAACTTCAATAATAAAAATTACAATATTTACAACAATTGAGATACAACAACTCGTTGCACTAAATTGTTGCAGATATAATGAAATTTTATTCGCAATTTTCTTCTCTTTGTTATATAAACGACGTGAATATAATAAAGAAGGGATAAAAAGCGAGCGCGAAAGAAAATAGTAGAGAAAAAGTGCGAAAATAGAAGCTCACCCGTGTCGAAGGAAGCGAGGTCACGGCGATGTGCTGACGACGCTCCAGTGATTCGTAGTTTTCCCAATAGTATTTCTGCAATAACAAAATTCGCGATTAGTCCATGGATTGGTCGTTACAAGCCATCGATTCGGTATTTAAGCCTCCCGGATGTTTGTTTCCGGCAATAATCACACACACACACACACACATACACACTCACAATGTATGGTTTGTGGTTGAGTCTATACATAGGACGAGTTAACAATAAGATCGAAAAATCGAAACTCTCCGCATTTCGCCTTTGAGGTCAGACAAAATCGCACACCAGGTGCCGCATTTTGTACACGCTCGTAAACTTGAAAATATTTTGCAAATATTTCAATTTACTACATTCATCTTAAAAAAAAAAAAAGTAATGGACGCGTCTACAAATACATCTACGTATTTAAATATAAAATAGTTATAATTCTTTTATTTTATAATCAAACTCATTAGTATCAATGTTATTATATAATATGGCAACTTTGTAGCACATAGATATTTAATGTACAAAGGTAACACTTTTGTGAAATATATCGAATAAAAAACTTGATTGTTTGCAAAAATTATATTTTTGCTGCCGCGGATATTTTTATAATTTTGACACGTATGATCATTTACGAATTATTTTACTATACTTTTGATATCATACAATATTAATATATAATAATAAAGTGTTGACCAACGTATTGGTAAGTCGTTCCGAAATATAAGCGCTCGATATCGACAAGCTTCGCTCTTGTAGACTTTAATAAGTAAATATCACGTAAAATGCATCGCGACATTTCCGAGAGAACAATGTTTCGACCGTGACGTCGCGCTAGACGGCGCGGCGTGGTGGATTTTAAAAGAGACTGACAGACTATAGATCCATATAATATATGTACATATTAGGAGGACAGAATAATATACCCTAAAATACATCGCACGTTCCGATGGCGCATTATTTTCGAAAGTCGCGAACATTACTTTCCGCGACGCCATTCCATGTATCATTCGTATGCTTTTAGTCTTCATTATGCGAAACTCGTCGCAAAAACATATCATCGTAAGAGTAATTGTAAGTGATGTTCAAGAATGAAATATTCGATCATTATATGACCAAACAAAATTTGCGCGCTAAAATTTAAATCGATTTTGCAACGCTGATTAATACTCTATGGAGCAAGTGTATTGTCGGTACATTTGGCCATTATTCAATTTCACGGATAACCTAAATATCGCAATATCTGGATACTGGCAATTTAATAAGTCCAATAACTCTTCCTCACATTGCACGGGACATCGTATCGATGATGTGTAAGAGGTACTGCCGCTCGAGGAGAATTATTCCGAGCACCGCGAGCGATATCGAGAAGACGATGGAATTTCCGTCGGCCGGAATTCTTGCCCCAGCCAAGGAATTTCCGCGGGCTAAAGAAATCGGGAAGTCAGAATACAGCGGGCGCGGCGGAGTGATCCGTGCATTCCGTCAAATCGACGGAAGTCGTTTCGGAGCTGTTAACGGGAGTTCGAAATAGTTGGGTGAAGAAACCGACAAAACTGACACCCACTCGCGAGCGGTATTTGCAGACGGAATCGCGTTGCGGCTCGGCCGACCGCGGCTTCCCCGGAAGTACCGTATCTCCGAGGCGTGTACATACATACGTACACCGCGGGGTTAATTCGACAGTTGCCGACGTGGACGTCGAGAATGTTCTCTCTCGGATTCTATCCGAAGTATTCCGAGTATAGAGCGCACCCCCGCCCGCAAACTGACCGCTAACCAGCGATTTTTGAGGAATCCGAAGGTGACTGACGCGCCGCCTAAGCTCTCCGATCGCTCGATATCGATCTCTCCACGGATTCGAGGGAGAGCCCTGTTCTGACCGCCGAATCGGAACATTGGGAGATAATTCGCCCTCACGTATAGACGTGCACACGCACACATTTGCATGAAAATCGATGCCCGACTATTCTGGCATGACGCGTTTACGCGTTAATACCAAGACGGTTTAACTCGCTGCTAATATCGCCGCTAATATCGTTATCCAAGTAAAGGAATAAGACTTTTAACCTTAAACTTGTAAATAAACTTACGACACTTTTATATTCTTGCTTTTCGTTGTCTTCCATGTACGATATTTCGCAGTTAAAGTGTATTTTCAAATTCTTAATTTGCCTAATAAATATATCATAAATCATTAAGAAATATATAAATATTTTAAATTTTTCTCGGCGTAATTATAAATTATATATATATTTTTCCTTATAATATCATATTAACCTCATCTCTTTAGAGTTAATACGTTGATGAATGGAGCGAAAAATTTTCATCTATTCAATTTCAAGTATGAACTCTTCCTCTCGTGCTTGGAAAAGGCGGATAAAAACTTATACTTGCGCAAACATGAAAGATATCGGAGTTATCTCTCGCATTTTCGTTTTGAAAAGGCACGTATTATGACGCGGTCTGAATTTTTTTCAAAATTGTGAACAGATTTTTTGCCTGCACGTACCACATGCTTTCGCATTACTCAGACGAAACTTTATGATGCATGCCCGGTCTTAATTAAGCTCATACATCTCCCTGGATGCTCCTCTTGAAAAATACTGCTAAAGTTCGTCCCAACGTACGTCCATTATACTTTAGTAATACGCGTTCCTTTAACTCTTTGACGCGTTGGATGGTCAAAATGACTCCGCGCGCTGTTCAGAATTTTCACATCGCGCGTATATCTTTAGATGGACATGTTAAATCGGTTGTAATGTGCACCTCCTGTTTTTCAATTCCAGCCGCGGAACCCGCGTCAGGCACGGCGTAAATGATAGGGGGCACGTGAAAACGGGAATGGCGAATTATAGAGCGCGAAAGAAGGCGCGCTCGACTTGCGGAGAGAGCGTCGAATGCGCGTTCCCGTTGTAATTCGAGCGCGAAACTACAGGAAGAAACTTCCTCCCCAAGACATGTATCTCGGTCTCCGAGATAACATATAGCCGTGTCGTTTGTCACAGAATCTCGCTACGCACGACCTCGTCCTTTTGCGCCCGCATCTTCTCGTAAGCCCGTACGTTTCCGGTTACCGCACCAAGACCGACTCCAATGCGCATCATTAAAGAATTTCCAACTGCGGCCTCTTGGCATACATATTTCTTAACGTGCAATTTAATTTCAATTGATAAACCCAAAAGCGTACCGTATTTTTCTCATGTTCATTTATATTTGTGTGTAATAATTCTAAAAGAACTATCTACGTGACTATATATATAAATAAAAATAACATTTACGATTATTGACAAATGTTAACTGATGATTGTTTCGTTTCCGCAGAAATATTATATTTTAGAAATTTTATATAAAATTGTGTCGTAGGCAAAACAAATAAAATAAACGAATAAATTGATTGTTTTGTTTCTGTGTGTAGAAATATAATATTTTAGTATTTACATAAAATCATATTATAAAAAAAAAAACAAATATTCAGACTTTTATTATTCAAATTAAATTATTATATTATTTGCATATAGTCTCAGGAGTTGAATTGGCAAAGACATCTGTCACGGATTGTAAGAAGGTCCAGGTTAGAACCCTGATTGATATTTTTCGTCATAAATTCTTTACAGTGACTTAAAAAGAATGCTTATTAGCACCAAAAATTAAATCAATTTTATCAATTCAATTATGTAAATTTACCGTTCCAATAAAAACTGTATTTTTGTTGCAACCGACAAATAATTGGCGCGTAGGTACAGCAGTTTACTGAGTTGGAAAAAGTATACAAAATTTACACAGAAATATTGTTATTAGGCTATCAACAACATCCATCAGCCCGACCGAAAATGGCATCTTCTCTAATTAATTATTATATTATTTATTAAAATTAAATTAAATGATTAATGTAATCAAAACTAAATTTCTCTTATTTCTCTCATGTTAAAACTTTTTATAGTAAATTTCTATAATTTTATTTTAATTTGAGAAAAAGATGTATTGCTACTATATAGATGTACCTATGTGCTACTTAAAAACAGCAATAAAAATAAACTAGGACAGCATTAATATTGGCAATTTCATGTTAATGCCTCAGCGAAGAAATTCCGAATCAAGTCTCTAAACATGAATAATGGCAAAAGTACGTAAATTCATGTATCACGCAAAAGTCACAAAACAACACGGAAAACAACGTCGATGTGCACGAGTCAAAAATTCCAGCAGACGTGAAGCAAATTTGCGGGCGCCGCGTATCTGCTTATAATTCGAGTGTAAAATCGTAAAATAACGCGATGAGAAATTCCGATGCCGACAGCTCGGGAATTTGAAGGCGGCGGGAAACTAAGTTTCCATAGGCTGTATATTTCACGTCTGTAAGAGGCGTGGAACCGCAAAATAATTCGAGTACCGCCCTCTTTTCGCAGATGCGCGTCTTCCCGAATCGACTTCGCGAGTCGCGAGTCTTTCCCACATCGCCTCTCTAGCCTGTTCGAAGAAAAATATCAGTGTGTCTGAGTTTCCACAGAGAGAGAGAGAGAGAGAGAGAGAGAAAAAGAGGAAATTCACCGAGTTACCGGAAGTAACGTGCGAAGACGAACGAGCGTCGTCCGAATTTCGCGCGCCGTAAATCCGCGACGCCGGCTGATCCGCTTCGCCGGTAAAAGGAGAAGATTGTTGGGGATCGGCTGGGGGGATAAACAGAGTAGACACATATACAATAGGGTGAGCAAGCGAGCGAGCGAGCGAGAGAGAGAGAGAGAGAGAGAGAGAGAGAGAGAGAGAGAGAGAGAGAGAGAGAGAGAGAGAAGCAGAAGGAGGGAGGCCATCGGACTTCTACGAGAATTCCGTAAGTCGTGCGTTCCCGTGCTGTAAATCGAGCTCGAAACCAGGCAGCAACAACGGCAGCGGACCGCTGAGAGATATCCAACCCCTCGGTGCTCTCGCGTGTATCTCGATACGTTACCCCTTTCCGGGGGGTAGAGAAGAGAGCCCGCAGAGCTCGAGACGGGTCGAGGCCGGGAGACGATTGCTTTGCACTTCTGTGCACGCCCCCGGGGCAATCGTAAGTTGAGATACCTAGTAGGGGTATCCACCCCCGACGGTCGCACCCCTTTGGCGTCCCACACCCCCGGACTTCCATCCACCCTCGCTCGCTTGCTCGCGCGCGCTCTTGGCTGTTCGTACTTCTCTTGGTGGCTCGTGCTCCTCTCTCGGTGGCGACGCCAAAGTCTCGAGTCCCGAATGCAACCGGCACCCGCGAGGAGAAGGGTAAAGGAGGTCGGGGGCACCGGGGCCGGGACAGGGAGGCGAGAGATCGATCGCTCGAACGTGCTTTCGGCATCGTCGAATATTACCTACCACCTATATTCCCGGCCACATAGCCGGTGTATGTACGTACGTAATACTCTCCGGGGGGTACGTATGAGTGGGTAGATGGGTGTACGCGTACGGGGTGTCCCGTATCTACCTACCGCGTGTGAATAAGCCTTCAGCCCCAGATAGAGAGTGCAATGGTGACTAAAAAGAATGACGGCTGCTACAGAATCGAGGTATCAATGGCTAAACGTTGAGACAATCAAAAATTGACGAGACTTTTGATAAATTAAGCGTCACAAGCTATAAACGGGTAACAAAATCTCTCTTTCGTTCGTTTTCAGGCAAACTTTAGCGGAAATTTAATTCGAGCTTTAATTGGAAAAATAACACCGTAATTTATAAAAGACTCGCGATAATCGAGAGAAGTAAAGATAGACCAACATTGTAATTTATCGAAAACCTGGTAGCTCGATCACACTCGCGTGTTAGCTCCAAGACACCCTGTACACGCGATCGTATGCGCGCCAAGCGCGTATGTTATGTGATATAATACGCGGTGTATATCCGCGGGGGTGTGTATATAACGGATAGGTAATATATACATAACGCGCAGACCGCGACCAAGGACGCGCCGCGCGCACGGGGAAGATGAGGTACGGAGGCATTGTTGAGCGACAATGGCTGTGATTCGTGGGCCATATGTCCGCCTGTGGTTCAAAAATTGCGCGGAAAATCGAAAGCGCTGCGGCACCACGGATGCATGAGGGAAGATGCATGAGGGGCAGGGGGACTTACATCTCTGACGTATTAGGTACGGCTCTCGGTATTATCGCGGGACGCGCGGGATATCGAGATCTCGTGAAGTGGCTGAAGAATTTGGAACATCGATGGTCGCGATGCTATGAGAAAGAAAGAGAGAGAGAGAGAGAGAGAGAGAGAGAGAGAGAGAGAGAGAGAAAAGGAACAAGAAGAGGGGAAGGAGAGGGAAAAATCCATATGGAGAAATTGGATATCCCGCGATATTTCGCGAGCCGAATGCGATAACTTGTGCTTTACATTTAATAAAACGAAACGGGAACGACGTCGCACTATTGAGTCTCTAGCCGCGGTTCTTTTCTATCGGGTTTATAATCCAAAGCTTTGCGACACGCATAATTCCCTTGGAATTTGTGTCCCAAAAGATTTAACTCTTTGAAACTCTATGGATAGAAATAACATAGTGATTTATGTTACCGATACGCGTTCTTCAAAATATTTGTGGTATTATGACATACATATATGTACATACGTACGTATTATGACATATATACGTACATTATTCTCCCCTTTAGTCTTCTTCGCGTAATCTCCACTTCCTAAAACTTGGTGAGTTTACACGAAAATTACGAATAACATCGAGGTTGATAATCGTCGGATATATACGACCGATAAAAATGAAACGTACAGCAAAAAGAAGAGAATATTCGCGTGAATTCGAACGTAATACTTCTTCGGACTCGCAAGTAATATTTCCAGTCGAGTCTGGCAAGCTTCTGCTCGCTGGAAAGAGTTCGCAGTTGAAACACGTGTTACATGAGTAGTCCGTGCAAGGAACGGCGCACCGGTGCCCCACGCGAGTAAATTATAGATAAGACGAGAAGGCAGGCACTTCATTTTCGTGCAGATTATTCGTAAGGTTACACGCGGGTAAAGCGCCAGTCAGCGGTTCTTTTTTTGCGGGCAATTCCCTTGCGTTTTCGGACAAACTCGAACCGTACACGCGCGCCCACGTCACCAGTCTCGTCTGTCGTTTTGCGCGAATAGCTAGTGTTATCGCAATAATTGACTTTTTCAACTTATCCGGATTTTTGCCGCCAACTTTTGCTGTCGCAATTTCCTTCGTCCTGGGCTTCCTTCTCGTTTCTACTGCTTCCTCTTCTCCTTAAGTCCTCTTCTCGCTCTCCATTCAACGGAACTTTATTTCCCCTGCGCGCCGACCAGCAGATCTCTGGCGCCGCGTTTTTAAAGTAAATAAAACTTTTCGCCGACGCACTCCTCCGGTCCCTCCATTCGAATGCCTGAACACCGATGACGGCCGTCACTCCGTGAATGTGTACCCGCGAGTGACGGGAGGGATACGTTGAAAAACGTATTTAGACTCGAGTGGCAGCTATACACGTCGCGACGATTAGGTCACGTCGAACGAGAACTTTCTGTTATCGATCCACAGACGCGATACGCGGTTTTGCGAAATAACAAATATAAAAAAAGTTAGACAGCATTTTCTATATATTGTACGCTGAAATAACTTGTTTTCTCAAGTTGTGAAAACTATATTTAAAGAGAATTAATATCATATGCCAATCTTATTCTCCATCAGACTGTTTTCTGTTATAAATAACAGCGTTACGCGCGTTGAAAACTCAAATGGCGCAAAATTTATTCCACATTGACAGATAAATATCATAAAGGAACGCGCGAGATATTGAGCTTCGAAACAATGTAGAAAACGAAGCGCAGAGAAACGATTTCATGTCACGATATTCTATCAGAAATTGCAGAGTACACATTAGGTAATATCTTATAAGCCTCCCGGATCTGTGATTGTTTTAACAGCCTCCGTGCGTCTCGACGCGACGGCACGCTCTATTCGGCAAATGTGATGAAAAACGAGCAACGACGCGATGCGACGCGACGCGGATCGAGGCAGCGAATCCATATCGAGTACCGAAGGATCATTCGGGTATTAAAGCTGATCCGTATTCGTCGACACGGTCCGCTTATTCGCCGCTCTCGTAATACTCGATAGCTACACACGTATATAAGCCTCATCCGTCCTCAAACCGGGAAAGCGGCGCTCTCGAGGGCCTCTAAAGGGGTGAGTGTCGATTTAAGCGGAACCGTAGCGCCCTACATTCTCCTGGTACTGTATCTGTATGTGTATGCACATTGGCTCGTTACCAGCTAAGGAATTCGATATACCATAGGCACACTCCTCTTGATTAAACGCAAGTTTGCTTCGAAAAATTTAATATTATGTTTGTTCATCATATAAGCGACAAATTACGAGCTAAGAAAAATAAACTACATGCTTTCGTTGCAATAATGTTGCATTATTCCGACATTTAAAATATATAGATATTAATTCTTCGTAATTCTCTTTATTATCAAATAATATATACTAAAAATAATAAGTTATAATTATTCAGCAGTATAACCGTCCTGTCACGTTTCTAGAGAAGCCGGCATTTTTATTCTTTGTCGTCAGTGTTTTACCAAAGTTTTTGTTCAAACTGTGGCCCGTCAAAAGAGCCATGCAAACGCTTTTTCCGAGGCGCGCATATTTTCGAAATTTTCTCTATTCGCGACTATTTAAACCTTCTCATTCTGGGATGCTCTTGCTGCGACAGTAACAACAATCGTCCCGTGCCCGTCGTAAATCCCTCACCAAGTAACTTTAAACATGCGCGCCGCAGCTGCGAGTGTAAACCTCGTCCCGCGTCAAATCACGAAATGCCACTCCGCGTGCTGGCCGTAAAACGTGGATTTAATTTAAAGAGCAGGATACATACGGTCCTGTCGCCGGGCAAATTATGGAGAAGAAATTTCAGGGACTTCCATTTAAACGGATCGTTCAAATAATCGTGATAATTACTCTTCGAAAGACGAATTTCTTGAGAATCATTATTAAACATTATTAACAATTAGATTAATTCACGCGAAACTTTTTAACACCTTAGAAACGACTTATGCATCATAGAAGCGTCTTGATGCATAAGTCGAAAGTATTTCTTCAAGCTGTTGTGAAGTGAAAATTTTTGTTATCATATTTTTGACAGTTGTAAAATTTTAAGCGCGATCTTTAAGAGCCCCACGTAATATTTTACGTAATAAATTAAGACCCGTTAATCTAGGAGTTAACTCGCGAAGATGCCGAGGGGGTTGTTTTCAAAGTCCATCAAACGCGTTATAGCGATGGTGCATAGCCGCGCCGGCGTTACGACGCCTATGAAAACGGTAAACAGGGTAATTAAGGCTCGCCGGGGGAGAGAAAAGGATGATTATGGTGCGGGAAATAAGAACATAATAGCGCGAACTCGATAACCGCGATACGAAGGTGAAGCAACGCCTTAACGTTGCATGATTAACATCCCAAAATTGCGGCGTGGGGCGATGGTGTGTAACACATCGACCTCGCTGACTTCAGAACTTTGACCTTGCCTGAGACTTGCTTTTAGTATAAACTTTATCAAGCTCCGCTAGTGTAACGTAACTACAACTATTATATTAGGCTTAGAGCATTAATCTTCTTATTAGCTTATACTCGCTTTCATTTAATTGTTTTATTCACATTTCCTCCCTTTTATATGCTATTTCATTTTAATGCTTTAAAAAAAGTTATGTCTCTATATGACATTAATCCGCCATTGCGCATAAACGTTATTGATTTCACTTCTAATTTATACGTAATGAAATGCCTACTTGATATTCAAATATCACTTTGTTGGATGATTTTAGAGAAATCTCAAGATATTAAAATAATTAATAGATGTACACAAATTCATTTTATATACTTGTCTATGTATTGATTTCATATTATACGATTTCATAATATTCAAATATTGCAAGCGTCCTGTGGAAAACGTTAAAAGTAAATATCCTTATATTTGCTCGACACTTATCTACATGACGTATCTTTCATTCTATTCCATTAAGCGCGCCACGGTAATCCTGCGAATTATGCTATCCGGCGATTGCACAATCGCGACTATAAATATCGCGCAATAACAGCCATAAAAATTCGTGTTAACAGCACGCACCGAAATACCAGATGGAATTGAACAATATACGTTAAAAAAAAAAAAGTAGAGAAAAACACATTGCGAAAAGCGCATTTCGTCGCACTGCAAACCACAGTTACGTATTTTGTTAAATTTGAACACATACGAACACGCGCTGTATTGCAATGATTGACCTGCCAATGGCGATCGTCGTGAAAAAGTGCATCAAAGTCATGGGGGAGGTAATCTATTCCCCCCTCTCTGTCCACCCTGTCAACCCCTTCGAACGCAATATGCTGTACGCGCGTGACTGCGATAAACAATGATTAAAACCGGAAAAAATAAAACAACGCCGGACGCATAATAAACAAAAAAAAAGAACGCAAGTATCACCTGGACGCGCGCAACATTCGCGCCCTATACGCTCGCGTGTAAATTCGCGACGAATATGTGTATTATTGCGCGATCCGACGCGCTGGAGTTTGTTAAACACGGCGTGATTTATGGCCGCGTCGGGGATAAAACACGTTCGATGCGACGGCGTCGCGTCGGGCGCCTCGTTATATCCCACGATATTACTATTTTAGGCCGCTGCATGTGCATGAGCGTGTGCGCGTGCAACGCTACCGAGTTAACTAATAACGCATTTTTCGCCCTCTCTCTCTTTCTCTCATTCACTCCATCATATTTTCCCTCTCCTCTCTCTCTCTTTCTCTCTTTTTTGGACCTCTTTTTCTTCTACCGATATCCGCGCCGCGCAGATGCCACGCACCGTCCGACGGCTGTAACGAATAGCCTCGAGAGTGGCGTGAATCAGCTCCGGGTTGATCGTTAATAGGACGTGCTCTCGGACCTGACTCACGTTTTCCTGGCAGCTCTCTTTTCGCGACGCCTGAGGGTCCGTCCGTATCTTAAGGTCAGTTCACGCCCCCGCGCCCCCTATAGGTGAAATGGCTAATCAAGGAAGACGAAAGCCAGCAAAGAGTTAACATTAAATTACTGTGCGGATAAGAAAAGAAAATCAATCTTCGAATGCAAGTGTTGAAATATACAAATTCTCGAGAGTGCGTGTGTGAAAAAGAAACTAAACAGGCTAAAATTCTATTTCACCATAGTAGACGAGAGTTAAGACGAATCGCGTATTGAGATACTCTCGGGATTACGATGCTAATTGTCAACCGTAACGACACATTCTAATTAAAAACCACAGTACTGTATTCCCCGCACGGTACCAATTACATCACATGCGTGTCTCCCCTAATTTAAACGCACGCTAACAAAATTTCATAATAGCATTCATGTTCCTACATCGAGATGAAAACAATTTTCCCTATTATGTAACCTTTCTAGCAGTCTTTTTTTCGCAAAGAGACGATTGAAAATCGAAAATTGGATTCCGTCGCAAAGGAGAATCAATGATTGTATTCGCATTTCGATAAAAAGGACTACGCTCCGGGCACGTCCGCACCTTACTGTGTGTTCTTATCAATATACTCGCTGCTATATCCTTGCAACGTGGACCCGCCCTTAAGATGGTCGCGAACCGGGACGGACTCGAGCTACGCTCCCAGCAGGATCAGAAAACAGGTACGGCGGAGAATTTTGGAACGGATAAAAGATACTGTTACGTGAACGCGGTGAACGACTCCGAGCCGGATGTCGTGTCATGCGACGATAAGCGTGAACGGCTCGTGATAGAGTCGCATGGCATATATACAACATGAATATATACATATACATATATATGTACACGCGACCCGTACGCGCATACGGCCCGAGGAAATCTCACGCCGTGTATACGCTCGCACAATGGCCACCTTTGTCGCGTTTAGCTCAAGTTAGCGAGCGCGAAGCGGATGGGCGCGTAACGGGCTTTCTTCCGATTTTAAGAAATTTCCTCGCGCTCGAGATGCCGCATTCACGACGCTTTGTCGGCGTTACAATGGCCGCGCGCGCTCGCGCGGACGTCGCACCTTTGACTCCGCGCACGAAATCCGACACCTCTCCGCTGGGACGCCTGATGAGACACCGTGCTCGCGTTAAAGGACGCGAGAAACGCGAGAAAATGCAGCGCCCATTATCATTTCGTAATTAAGACAAAGCGCGCGGGACTGCGACGTCGGACTGACTAGTTTGCCTGATTATGAATTTCTGTTGCCACGAGATGAATTACTAAATGAATGATTAAAAGAGTCTTTGAGTATCATTCCTTATATACTGTACGTATATGTATACAATAAAAAATGTACATATTGCTCAACTATATAATATTGCCATTTACAAATAATTATTAAAAATATTAATATTATGTAGTAATATTACATATAATATTTCTTGTGACAGTTATTTTAATATCTTCTGTAATGTATTCTTAATGCACTGTAATGTAATCTGCCGATGTATTCTTGAAAAATAAAAAAGAAAAAGTTATTTGCACGAAAAATAGGGAGGCGAGGCAACCCTTAAGCCCTTTGTATAACGTCTCCGACATTATCCATTCAGGAGAAATCTGGCGTATTCGCACAATGCCTTTTTTTCTCGCCTTTAAAGCACGAGCTCCAGACGACGACGCGACGTTCCTTTCTTCAAATTTTAAAGATTCCCGCGGTTAATATTCTCCCCCTTCTTTATGAGCGGCGCGTGAAAACAGGGCTATCTGCTATTTTCATCATCTCTTTTTTTTTTCTTTCCCCCTTTATTTAAATAAAATAACTCGACGGGCGATCAATCCCGCGTAATAAACTACATCGCCACAAAAACGAGATGTAAACAATAAAGTAAGATTCGTTATTATCAACTAAACGTTGAAGTAAGTAAAAAGACATTATTGGATAGAGTTCAAGTTAGCTTAATCGAAAGAAATTGACACTAATAAAGAAAGTCAAGCAAAGGGTATGATGGCTGGAATAATTCCAAAATGCTGGAAAATGTACATCAGTATATATTTCCGAAAGCAAGACCTCGTTCTCCTTTTTCTTCCTCCCGCTGGACTTTTACGATGGTCAGCGCAAGATTGCAGTAGGTACTTATTCCATATTGAGACTTATGGTTATACGTGTTCGCGCTTCAGAATCAGTGACTTCGCGCCAAATTTTCCACGTGTTATATTTCTACGTGTGCGATTTGCGCCATAAACGGCGCGCTCAGAAAAGTATACTCCAAAAAATCCCGAAATAACCAGACGAAGACCTGTCCGAAGAAATTAAAGTTTACGATCGTGAGTTGCGCCGTAATTGAAAAAAATAGGGACATAAAAATTCGGCAACACGGTTGCACTTTGCAAGCATGTTACTCTCACATGTCTCGTCATCGCCATAATTGTGGTGGTTATGAAAGAGCGAGCGGCTAATAATAATCGCTGGACCACCATGAAGTTTCAAGAACGCATTTCTTGGAAGAAACGAGTGTGCTCTATTTTCGTTGCATGCGATTTTATTGCACATACGGAACGAACCTTGCATAATAAGAAGAAATTTTGTAGTCCATAAAACATGCAGAAATGCACACAGGGATCTGAAAAACGGCGTACTGTGGAAACCCATTAACTCAGAATTGTAACGTACATGACACGCATATAAAAATTTTAATAATTATAAAGAAAAAATATTGTGTTATATATAAAAATGTATTTTCCTATCATGTGTCACGATTTCATTTGCGTGATATTTTATAAGCGTCAAGAAAGAGAAATCGCAAATGACTTTATAAATCAAATACTTTCTCATACAAAAAAACGAAAATAAAATTGCCCATAAATAGGAATGGAAATAGGGGCATTCGTTTCACAATAACGCGAAAATCACAGCCCCATAAAGCAGCAAATTCGCGCGTCACTTCCATATTCCCCGGTGCGGCGTAAAAATTCTCGACGAAGAAATCGTCGAACATCGGAATAATTTGTCCCTAAAGGAGTTACGAGCGATCGATTCGCGGTACGATGAACCGACTGACTCTAGTCAGGGCGCGCGAATTCTCTTCCGCGACGTGTGAGTCAGGAAATATATAAATACACCACACGTAGAAGCGCGTATATCTAGACGGTATGACCGTTATAGCGATGCAGTT